>NC_086289.1:66341313-66665979 GCF_963924245.1 Chroicocephalus ridibundus
TGGTCCCACGCCCAAAGAGCCAGCAGGGAAAACTAGGCCTTGTTCTAAAGCTCTTTGGGAACCACTTGCGTAGCCCCACGCAGCTGCGGGCTGCAGGCTTTTTTGGCACTTTCAGCCTCAAAACCACCCTTTCCCACTTGGCGCCGCACCAGGCACAAAAATGGCCATATGTCTGTCGATGGGTCCCACGCCCAAAGAGCCAGCAGGGAAAACTATGCCTTGTTCCAAAGCTCTTTGGGAACCTCTTGCGTAGCCCCACGGACCTGGGAGCTGCAGGCTTTCCTGCTGCCTTCAGCCTCAAAACCACCCTTTCCCACCTGGCGCCGCGCCAGGCACAAAAATGGCCATATGGTTGAGCTTGGTCCCACGCCCAAAGAGCCAGCAGGGAAAACTATGCCTTGTTCTAAAGCTCTTTGGGAACCTCTTGCGTAGCCCCACGGACTTGGGGGCTGCAGGCTTTCCTGCTGCCTTCAGCCTCAAAACCACCCTTTCCCACTTGGCACCGCGCCAGGCACAAAAATGGCCATATGTCTGGAGATTGGTCCCACGCCCAAAGAGCCACCAGGGAAAACTATGCCTTGTTCTAAAGCTCTTTGGGAACCGCTTGCATAGCCCCACAGACCTGTGGGCTGCAGGCTTTCCTGCTGCCTTCAGCCTCAAAACCACCCTTTCCCACTTGGCGCCACGCCAGGCACAAAAATTGCCATAGGTATGGATATGGGTCCCACACCCAAGGAGCCAGCAGGGAAATCTATGCCTTGTTCTAAAGCTCTTTGGGAACCGCTTGCGTAGCCCCACACACCTGGGGGCTGCAGGCTTTCCTGCTGCCTTCAGCCTCAAAACCACCCTTCCCCACCTGGCGCCGCGCCAGGCACAAAAATGCCCATATGGCTGGAGCTTGGTCCCACGCCCAAAGAGCCAGCAGGGAAAACTATGCCTTGTTCTAAAGCTCTTTGGGAACCTCTTGCGTAGCCCCACGGACTTGGGGGCTGCAGGCTTTCCTGCTGCCTTCAGCCTCAAAACAACCCTTTCCCACTTGGCACCGCGCCAGGCACAAAAATGGCCATATGTCTGGAGATTGGTCCCACGCCCAAAGAGCCACCAGGGAAAACTATGCCTTGTTCTAAAGCTCTTTGGGAACCGCTTGCATAGCCCCACACACCTGCGGGCTGCAGGCTTTCCTGCTGCCTTCAGCCTCAAAACCACCCTTTCCCACTTGGCGCCACGCCAGGCACAAAAATTGCCATAGGTATGGATATGGGTCCCACACCCAAGGAGCCAGCAGGGAAAACTATGCCTTGTTCTAAAGCTCTTTGGGAACCGCTTGCGTAGCCCCACACACCTGGGGGCTGCAGGCTTTCCTGCTGCCTTCAGCCTCAAAACCACCCTTTCCCACTTGGCGCCGCGCCAGGCACAAAAATGGCCATATGTCTGGAGATTGGTCCCACGCCGAAAGAGCCAGCAGGGAAAACTATGCCTTGTTCTAAAGCTCTTTGGGAACCGCTTGCGTAGCCCCACAGACCTGGGGGCTGCAGGCTTTCCTGCTGCCTTCAGCCTCAAAACCACCCTTTCCCACTTGGCGCCGCGCCAGGCACAAAAATGGCCATATGGCTGGAGACTGGTGCCACGCCCAAAGAGCCAGCAGGGAAAACTAGGCCTTGTTCTAAAGCTCTTTGGGAACCGCTTGCGTAGAACCACACAGCTTGGGGCTGCAGGCTTTTTCGGCACTTTCAGCCTGAAAACCACCCTTTCCCACTTGGCGCCGCGCTAGGCACAAAAATGCCCATATGTCTGGAGACTGGTCCCACGCCCAAAGAGCCACAAGGGAAAACTATGCCTTGTTCTAAAGCTCTTTGGGAAACGCTTGCGTAGCCCCACACACCTGGGGGCTGCAGGCTTTCCTGCTGCCTTCAGCCTCAAAACCACCCTTTCCCACTTGGCGCCACGCGAGGCACAAAAATCGCCATAGGTATGGATATGGGTCCCACACCCAAGGAGCCAGCAGGGAAAACTATGCCTTGTTCTAAAGCTCTTTGGGAACCGCTTGCGTCGCCTCACAGACCTGGGGGCTGCAGGCTTTCCTGCTGCCTTCAGCCTCAAAACCACCCTTTCCCACTTGGCGCCAAGCCAGGCACAAAAATGCCGATATGTCTGGAGATTGGTCCCACGCCCAAAGAGCCAGCAGGGAAATCTATGCCTTGTTCTAAAGCTCTTTGGGAATGGCTTGCGTAGCCCCACAGACCTGGGGGCTGCAGGCTTTCCTGCTGCCTTCAGCCTCAAAACCACCCTTTCCCACTTGGCGCCACGCCAGGCCCAAAAATGGCCATATGTCTGGAGATTGGTCCCACGCCCAAAGATCCAGCAGGGAAAACTATGCCTTGTTCTAAAGCTCTTTGGGAAACGCTTGCGTAGCCCCACACACCTGCGAGCTGCAGGCTTTCCTGCTGCCTGCAGCCTCAAAACCACCCTTTCCCACTTGGCGTCGCTCCAGGCACAAAAATTGCCATATGGCTGGAGCTTGGTCCCACGCCCAAAGAGCCAGCAGGGAAAACTATGCCTTGTTCTAAAGCTCTTTGGGAAACGCTTGCGTAGCCCCACAGACCTGGGGGCTGCAGGCTTTCCTGCTGCCTTCAGCCTCAAAACCACCCTTCCCCACTTGTCGCCGCGCCAGGCACAAAAATGGCCATATGTCTGGAGACTGGTCCCACGCCCAAAGAGCCAGCAGGGAAAACTGTGCCTTGTTCTAAAGCTCTTTGGGAACCTCTTGCGTAGCCCCACGGACCTGGGGGCTGCAGGCTTTCCTGCTGCCTTCAGCCTCAAAACAACCCTTTCCCACTTGGCCCCTCACCAGGCACAAAAATGGCCATAAGTCTGGAGATTGGTCCCACGCCCAAAGAGCCAGCAGGGAAAACTATGCCTTGTTCTAAAGCTCTTTGGGAACCGCTTGCGTAGCGCCACACACCTGGGGGCTGCAGGTTTTCCCGCTGCCTTCAGCCTCAAAACCGCCCTGTCCCACTTGGCGTCGCTCCAGGCACAAAAATGGCCATATGTCTAGAGATTGGTCCCACGCCCAAAGAGCCAGCAGGGAAAACTATGCCTTGTTCTAAAGCTCTTTGGGAACCGCTTGCGTAGCCCCATACACCTGGGGGCTGCAGGCTTTCCTGCTGCCTTCAGCCTCAAAACCACCCTTTCCCACTTGGCGCCGCGCCAGGCACAAAAATGGCCATATGTGTGGAGACTGGTCCCACGCCCAAAGAGCCAGCAGGGAAAACTAGGCCTTGTTCTAAAGCTCTTTGGGAACCGCTTGCGTAGCCCCACGCAGCTGCGGGCTGCAGGCTTTTTTGGCACTTTCAGCCTCAAAACCACCCTTTCCCACTTGGCGCCGCACCAGGCACAAAAATGGCCATATGTCTGTCGATGGGTCCCACGCCCAAAGAGCCAGCAGGGAAAACTATGCCTTGTTCCAAAGCTCTTTGGGAACCTCTTGCGTAGCCCCACGGACCTGGGAGCTGCAGGCTTTCCTGCTGCCTTCAGCCTCAAAACCACCCTTTCCCACCTGGCGCCGCGCCAGGCACAAAAATGGCCATATGGCTGGAGCTTGGTCCCACGCCCAAAGAGCCAGCAGGGAAAACTATGCCTTGTTCTAAAGCTCTTTGGGAACCTCTTGCGTAGCCCCACGGACTTGGGGGCTGCAGGCTTTCCTGCTGCCTTCAGCCTCAAAACCACCCTTTCCCACTTGGCACCGCACCAGGCACAAAAATGGCCATATGTCTGGAGATTGGTCCCACGCCCAAAGAGCCACCAGGGAAAACTATGCCTTGTTCTAAAGCTCTTTGGGAACCGCTTGCATAGCCCCACACACCTGCGGGCTGCAGGCTTTCCTGCTGCCTTCAGCCTCAAAACCACCCTTTCCCACTTGGCGCCACGCCAGGCACAAAAATTGCCATAGGTATGGATATGGGTCCCACACCCAAGGAGCCAGCAGGGAAAACTATGCCTTGTTCTAAAGCTCTTTGGGAACCGCTTGCGTAGCCCCACAGACCTGGGGGCTGCAGGCTTTCCTGCTGCCTTCAGCCTCAAAACCACCCTTTCCCACTTGGCGCCGCGCCAGGCACAAAAATGGCCATATGTCTGGAGATTGGTCCCACGCCCAAAGAGCCAGCAGGGAAAACTATGCCTTGTTCTAAAGCTCTTTGGGAACCGCTTGCGTAGCCCCACGCAGCTGCGGGCTGCAGGCTTTTTTGGCACTTTCAGCCTCAAAACCACCCTTTCCCACTTGGCGCCGCACCAGGCACAAAAATGGCCATATGTCTGTCGATGGGTCCCACGCCCAAAGAGCCAGCAGGGAAAACTATGCCTTGTTCCAAAGCTCTTTGGGAACCTCTTGCGTAGCCCCACGGACCTGGGAGCTGCAGGCTTTCCTGCTGCCTTCAGCCTCAAAACCACCCTTTCCCACTTGGCGCCGCGCCAGGCACAAAAATGGCCATATGGCTGGAGCTTGGTCCCACGCCCAAAGAGCCAGCAGGGAAAACTATGCCTTGTTCTAAAGCTCTTTGGGAACCGCTTGCGTAGCCTCACACACCTGGGGGCTGCAGGCTTTCCTGCTGCCTTCAGCCTCAAAAACACCCTTTCCCACTTGGCGCCGCGCCAGGCACAAAAATGGCCATATGGCTGGAGACTGGTGCCACGCCCAAAGAGCCAGCAGGGAAAACTAGGCCTTGTTCTAAAGCTCTTTGGGAACCGCTTGCGTAGAACCACACAGCTTGGGGCTGCAGGCTTTTTCGGCACTTTCAGCCTGAAAACCACCCTTTCCCACTTGGCGCCGCGCTAGGCACAAAAATGCCCATATGTCTGGAGACTGGTCCCACGCCCAAAGAGCCAGCAGGGAAAACTATGCCTTGTTCTAAAGCTCTTTGGGAAACGCTTGCGTAGCGCCACAGACCTGGGGGCTGCAGGCTTTCCTGCTGCCTTCAGCCTCAAAACCACCCTTTCCCACTTGGCGCCACGCGAGGCACAAAAATTGCCATAGGTATGGATATGGGTCCCACACCCAAGGAGCCAGCAGGGAAAACTATGCCTTGTTCTAAAGCTCTTTGGGAACCGCTTGCGTCGCCTCACAGACCTGGGGGCTGCAGGCTTTCCTGCTGCCTTCAGCCTCAAAACCACCCTTTCCCACTTGGCGCCAAGCCAGGCACAAAAATGCCGATATATCTGGAGATTGGTCCCACGCCCAAAGAGCCAGCAGGGAAATCTATGCCTTGTTCTAAAGCTCTTTGGGAATGGCTTGCGTAGCCCCACAGACCTGGGGGCTGCAGGCTTTCCTGCTGCCTTCAGCCTCAAAACCACCCTTTCACACTTGGCGCCACGCCAGGCCCAAAAATGGCCATATGTCTGGAGATTGGTCCCACGCCCAAAGATCCAGCAGGGAAAACTATGCCTTGTTCTAAAGCTCTTTGGGAAACGCTTGCGTAGCCCCACACACCTGCGAGCTGCAGGCTTTCCTGCTGCCTTCAGCCTCAAAACCACCCTTTCCCACTTGGCGTCGCTCCAGGCACAAAAATTGCCATATGGCTGGAGCTTGGTCCCACGCCCAAAGAGCCAGCAGGGAAAACTATGCCTTGTTCTAAAGCTCTTTGGGAAACGCTTGCGTAGCCCCACAGACCTGGGGGCTGCAGGCTTTCCTGCTGCCTTCAGCCTCAAAACCACCCTTCCCCACTTGTCGCCGCGCCAGGCACAAAAATGGCCATATGTCTGGAGACTGGTCCCACGCCCAAAGAGCCAGCAGGGAAAACTATGCCTTGTTCTAAAGCTCTTTGGGAACCTCTTGCGTAGCCCCACGGACCTGGGGGCTGCAGGCTTTCCTGCTGCCTTCAGCCTCAAAACAACCCTTTCCCACTTGGCCCCTCACCAGGTACAAAAATGGCCATAAGTCTGGAGATTGGTCCCACGCCCAAAGAGCCAGCAGGGAAAACTATGCCTTGTTCTAAAGCTCTTTGGGAACCGCTTGCGTAGCGCCACACACCTGGGGGCTGCAGGTTTTCCCGCTGCCTTCAGCCTCAAAACCGCCCTGTCCCACTTGGCGTCGCTCCAGGCACAAAAATGGCCATATGTCTAGAGATTGGTCCCACGCCCAAAGAGCCAGCAGGGAAAACTATGCCTTGTTCTAAAGCTCTTTGGGAACCGCTTGCGTAGCCCCACACACCTGGGGGCTGCAGGCTTTCCTGCTGCCTTCAGCCTCAAAACCACCCTTTCCCACTTGGCACCGCGCCAGGCACAAAAATGGCCATATGTCTGGAGACTGGTCCCACGCCCAAAGAGCCAGCAGGGAAAACTAGGCCTTGTTCTAAAGCTCTTTGGGAACCGCTTGCGTAGCCCCACGCAGCTGCGGGCTGCAGGCTTTTTTGGCACTTTCAGCCTCAAAACCACCCTTTCCCACTTGGCGCCGCACCAGGCACAAAAATGGCCATATGTCTGTCGATGGGTCCCACGCCCAAAGAGCCAGCAGGGAAAACTATGCCTTGTTCCAAAGCTCTTTGGGAACCTCTTGCGTAGCCCCACGGACCTGGGAGCTGCAGGCTTTCCTGCTGCCTTCAGCCTCAAAACCACCCTTTCCCACCTGGCGCCGCGCCAGGCACAAAAATGGCCATATGGCTGGAGCTTGGTCCCACGCCCAAAGAGCCAGCAGGGAAAACTATGCCTTGTTCTAAAGCTCTTTGGGAACCGCTTGCGTAGCCCCACGGACTTGGGGGCTGCAGGCTTTCCTGCTGCCTTCAGCCTCAAAACCACCCTTTCCCACTTGGCACCGCGCCAGGCACAAAAATGGCCATATGTCTGGAGATTGGTCCCACGCCCAAAGAGCCAGCAGGGAAAACTATGCCTTGTTCTAAAGCTCTTTGGGAACCGCTTGCATAGCCCCACACACCTGCGGGCTGCAGGCTTTCCTGCTGCCTTCAGCCTCAAAACCACCCTTTCCCACTTGGCGCCACGCCAGGCACAAAAATTGCCATAGGTATGGATATGGGTCCCACACCCAAGGAGCCAGCAGGGAAAACTATGCCTTGTTCTAAAGCTCTTTGGGAACCGCTTGCGTAGCCCCACACACCTGGGGGCTGCAGGCTTTCCTGCTGCCTTCAGCCTCAAAACCACCCTTTCCCACTTGGCGCCGCGCCAGGCACAAAAATGGCCATATGTCTGGAGATTGGTCCCACGCCCAAAGAGCCAGCAGGGAAAACTATGCCTTGTTCTAAAGCTCTTTGGGAACCGCTTGCGTAGCCCCACACACCTGGGGGCTGCAGGCTTTCCTGCTGCCTTCAGCCTCAAAAACACCCTTTCCCACTTGGCGCCGCGCCAGGCACAAAAATGGCCATATGGCTGGAGACTGGTGCCACGCCCAAAGAGCCAGCAGGGAAAACTAGGCCTTGTTCTAAAGCTCTTTGGGAACCGCTTGCGTAGCCCCACAGACCTGGGGGCTGCAGGCTTTCCTGCTGCCTTCAGCCTCAAAACCACCCTTTCCCACTTGGCGCCGCGCCAGGCACAAAAATGGCCATATGTCTGGAGATTGGTCCCACGCCCAAAGAGCCAGCAGGGAAAACTATGCCTTGTTCTAAAGCTCTTTGGGAACCGCTTGCGTAGCCTCACACACCTGGGGGCTGCAGGCTTTCCTGCTGCCTTCAGCCTCAAAAACACCCTTTCCCACTTGGCGCCGCGCCAGGCACAAAAATGGCCATATGGCTGGAGACTGGTGCCACGCCCAAAGAGCCAGCAGGGAAAACTAGGCCTTGTTCTAAAGCTCTTTGGGAACCGCTTGCGTAGAACCACACAGCTTGGGGCTGCAGGCTTTTTCGGCACTTTCAGCCTGAAAACCACCCTTTCCCACTTGGCGCCGCGCTAGGCACAAAAATGCCCATATGTCTGGAGACTGGTCCCACGCCCAAAGAGCCAGCAGGGAAAACTATGCCTTGTTCTAAAGCTCTTTGGGAAACGCTTGCGTAGCGCCACAGACCTGGGGGCTGCAGGCTTTCCTGCTGCCTTCAGCCTCAAAACCACCCTTTCCCACTTGGCGCCACGCGAGGCACAAAAATTGCCATAGGTATGGATATGGGTCCCACACCCAAGGAGCCAGCAGGGAAAACTATGCCTTGTTCTAAAGCTCTTTGGGAACCGCTTGCGTCGCCTCACAGACCTGGGGGCTGCAGGCTTTCCTGCTGCCTTCAGCCTCAAAACCACCCTTTCCCACTTGGCGCCAAGCCAGGCACAAAAATGCCGATATGTCTGGAGATTGGTCCCACGCCCAAAGAGCCAGCAGGGAAATCTATGCCTTGTTCTAAAGCTCTTTGGGAATGGCTTGCGTAGCCCCACAGACCTGGGGGCTGCAGGCTTTCCTGCTGCCTTCAGCCTCAAAACCACCCTTTCACACTTGGCGCCACGCCAGGCACAAAAATGGCCATATGTCTGGAGATTGGTCCCACGCCCAAAGATCCAGCAGGGAAAACTATGCCTTGTTCTAAAGCTCTTTGGGAAACGCTTGCGTAGCCCCACACACCTGCGAGCTGCAGGCTTTCCTGCTGCCTTCAGCCTCAAAACCACCCTTTCCCACTTGGCGTCGCTCCAGGCACAAAAATTGCCATATGGCTGGAGCTTGGTCCCACGCCCAAAGAGCCAGCAGGGAAAACTATGCCTTGTTCTAAAGCTCTTTGGGAAACGCTTGCGTAGCCCCACAGACCTGGGGGCTGCAGGCTTTCCTGCTGCCTTCAGCCTCAAAACCACCCTTCCCCACTTGTCGCCGCGCCAGGCACAAAAATGGCCATATGTCTGGAGATTGGTCCCACGCCCAAAGATCCAGCAGGGAAAACTATGCCTTGTTCTAAAGCTCTTTGGGAACCGCTTGCGTAGCCCCACACACCTGGGGGCTGCAGGTTTTCCCGCTGCCTTCAGCCTCAAAACCGCCCTGTCCCACTTGGCGTCGCTCCAGGCACAAAAATGGCCATATGTCTAGAGATTGGTCCCACGCCCAAAGAGCCAGCAGGGAAAACTATGCCTTGTTCTAAAGCTCTTTGGGAACCGCTTGCGTAGCCCCATACACCTGGGGGCTGCAGGCTTTCCTGCTGCCTTCAGCCTCAAAACCACCCTTTCCCACTTGGCACCGCGCCAGGCACAAAAATGGCCATATGTCTGGAGACTGGTCCCACGCCCAAAGAGCCAGCAGGGAAAACTATGCCTTGTTCCAAAGCTCTTTGGGAACCTCTTGCGTAGCCCCACGGACCTGGGAGCTGCAGGCTTTCCTGCTGCCTTCAGCCTCAAAACCACCCTTTCCCACTTGGCGCCACGCGAGGCACAAAAATTGCCATAGGTATGGATATGGGTCCCACACCCAAGGAGCCAGCAGGGAAAACTATGCCTTGTTCTAAAGCTCTTTGGGAACCGCTTGCGTCGCCTCACAGACCTGGGGGCTGCAGGCTTTCCTGCTGCCTTCAGCCTCAAAACCACCCTTTCCCACTTGGCGCCAAGCCAGGCACAAAAATGCCGATATGTCTGGAGATTGGTCCCACGCCCAAAGAGCCAGCAGGGAAATCTATGCCTTGTTCTAAAGCTCTTTGGGAATGGCTTGCGTAGCCCCACAGACCTGGGGGCTGCAGGCTTTCCTGCTGCCTTCAGCCTCAAAACCACCCTTTCACACTTGGCGCCACGCCAGGCACAAAAATGGCCATATGTCTGGAGATTGGTCCCACGCCCAAAGATCCAGCAGGGAAAACTATGCCTTGTTCTAAAGCTCTTTGGGAAACGCTTGCGTAGCCCCACACACCTGCGAGCTGCAGGCTTTCCTGCTGCCTTCAGCCTCAAAACCACCCTTTCCCACTTGGCGTCGCTCCAGGCACAAAAATTGCCATATGGCTGGAGCTTGGTCCCACGCCCAAAGAGCCAGCAGGGAAAACTATGCCTTGTTCTAAAGCTCTTTGGGAAACGCTTGCGTAGCCCCACAGACCTGGGGGCTGCAGGCTTTCCTGCTGCCTTCAGCCTCAAAACCACCCTTCCCCACTTGTCGCCGCGCCAGGCACAAAAATGGCCATATGTCTGGAGACTGGTCCCACGCCCAAAGAGCCAGCAGGGAAAACTATGCCTTGTTCTAAAGCTCTTTGGGAACCGCTTGCGTAGCCCCACACACCTGGGGGCTGCAGGTTTTCCCGCTGCCTTCAGCCTCAAAACCGCCCTGTCCCACTTGGCGTCGCTCCAGGCACAAAAATGGCCATATGTCTAGAGATTGGTCCCACGCCCAAAGAGCCAGCAGGGAAAACTATGCCTTGTTCTAAAGCTCTTTGGGAACCGCTTGCGTAGCCCCATACACCTGGGGGCTGCAGGCTTTCCTGCTGCCTTCAGCCTCAAAACCACCCTTTCCCACTTGGCACCGCGCCAGGCACAAAAATGGCCATATGTCTGGAGACTGGTCCCACGCCCAAAGAGCCAGCAGGGAAAACTATGCCTTGTTCCAAAGCTCTTTGGGAACCTCTTGCGTAGCCCCACGGACCTGGGAGCTGCAGGCTTTCCTGCTGCCTTCAGCCTCAAAACCACCCTTTCCCACCTGGCGCCGCGCCGGCACAAAAATGGCCATATGGCTGGAGCTTGGTCCCACGCCCAAAGAGCCAGCAGGGAAAACTATGCCTTGTTCTAAAGCTCTTTGGGAACCTCTTGCGTAGCCCCGCGGACTTCGGGGCTGCAGGCTTTCCTGCTGCCTTCAGCCTCAAAACCACCCTTTCCCACTTGGCGCCACGCCAGGCACAAAAATTGCCATAGGTATGGATATGGGTCCCACACCCAAGGAGCCAGCAGGGAAAACTATGCCTTGTTCTAAAGCTCTTTGGGAACCGCTTGCGTAGCCCCACACACCTTGGGGCTGCAGGCTTTCCTGCTGCCTTCAGCCTCAAAACCACCCTTTCCCACTTGGCGCCGCGCCAGGCACAAAAATGGCCATATGTCTGGAGATTGGTCCCACGCCCAAAGAGCCACCAGGGAAAACTATGCCTTGTTCTAAAGCTCTTTGGGAACCGCTTGCGTAGCCCCACACACCTGGGGGCTGCAGGCTTTCCTGCTGCCTTCAGCCTCAAAAACACCCTTTCCCACTTGGCGCCGCGCCAGGCACAAAAATGGCCTTATGGCTGGAGACTGGTGCCACGCCCAAAGAGCCAGCAGGGAAAACTAGGCCTTGTTCTAAAGCTCTTTGGGAACCGCTTGCGTAGAACCACACAGCTTGGGGCTGCAGGCTTTTTCGGCACTTTCAGCCTGAAAACCACCCTTTCCCACTTGGCGCCGCGCTAGGCACAAAAATGCCCATATGTCTGGAGACTGGTCCCACGCCCAAAGAGCCACAAGGGAAAACTATGCCTTGTTCTAAAGCTCTTTGGGAAACGCTTGCGTAGCGCCACAGACCTGCGGGCTGCAGGCTTTCCTGCTGCCTTCAGCCTCAAAACCACCCTTTCCCACTTGGCGCCACGCGAGGCACAAAAATTGCCATAGGTATGGATATGGGTCCCACACCCAAGGAGCCAGCAGGGAAAACTATGCCTTGTTCTAAAGCTCTTTGGGAACCGCTTGCGTAGCCCCACAGACCTGGGGGCTGCAGGCTTTCCTGCTGCCTTCAGCCTCAAAACCACCCTTTCCCACTTGGCACCAAGCCAGGCACAAAAATGTCGATATGTCTGGAGATTGGTCCCACGCCCAAAGAGCCAGCAGGGAAATCTATGCCTTGTTCTAAAGCTCTTTGGGAATGGCTTGCGTAGCCCCACAGACCTGGGGGCTGCAGGCTTTCCTGCTGCCTTCAGCCTCAAAACCACCCTTCCCCACTTGTCGCCGCGCCAGGCACAAAAATGGCCATATGTCTGGAGACTGGTCCCACGCCCAAAGAGCCAGCAGGGAAAACTAGGCCTTGTTCTAAAGCTCTTTGGGAACCACTTGCGTAGCCCCACGCAGCTGCGGGCTGCAGGCTTTTTTGGCACTTTCAGCCTCAAAACCACCCTTTCCCACTTGGCGCCGCACCAGGCACAAAAATGGCCATATGTCTGTCGATGGGTCCCACGCCCAAAGAGCCAGCAGGGAAAACTATGCCTTGTTCCAAAGCTCTTTGGGAACCTCTTGCGTAGCCCCACGGACCTGGGAGCTGCAGGCTTTCCTGCTGCCTTCAGCCTCAAAACCACCCTTTCCCACCTGGCGCCGCGCCAGGCACAAAAATGGCCATATGGTTGAGCTTGGTCCCACGCCCAAAGAGCCAGCAGGGAAAACTATGCCTTGTTCTAAAGCTCTTTGGGAACCTCTTGCGTAGCCCCACGGACTTGGGGGCTGCAGGCTTTCCTGCTGCCTTCAGCCTCAAAACCACCCTTTCCCACTTGGCACCGCGCCAGGCACAAAAATGGCCATATGTCTGGAGATTGGTCCCACGCCCAAAGAGCCACCAGGGAAAACTATGCCTTGTTCTAAAGCTCTTTGGGAACCGCTTGCATAGCCCCACAGACCTGTGGGCTGCAGGCTTTCCTGCTGCCTTCAGCCTCAAAACCACCCTTTCCCACTTGGCGCCACGCCAGGCACAAAAATTGCCATAGGTATGGATATGGGTCCCACACCCAAGGAGCCAGCAGGGAAAACTATGCCTTGTTCTAAAGCTCTTTGGGAACCGCTTGCGTAGCCTCACACACCTGGGGGCTGCAGGCTTTCCTGCTGCCTTCAGCCTCAAAACCACCCTTTCCCACCTGGCGCCGCGCCAGGCACAAAAATGCCCATATGGCTGGAGCTTGGTCCCACGCCCAAAGAGCCAGCAGGGAAAACTATGCCTTGTTCTAAAGCTCTTTGGGAACCTCTTGCGTAGCCCCACGGACTTGGGGGCTGCAGGCTTTCCTGCTGCCTTCAGCCTCAAAACAACCCTTTCCCACTTGGCACCGCGCCAGGCACAAAAATGGCCATATGTCTGGAGATTGGTCCCACGCCCAAAGAGCCACCAGGGAAAACTATGCCTTGTTCTAAAGCTCTTTGGGAACCGCTTGCATAGCCCCACACACCTGCGGGCTGCAGGCTTTCCTGCTGCCTTCAGCCTCAAAACCACCCTTTCCCACTTGGCGCCACGCCAGGCACAAAAATTGCCATAGGTATGGATATGGGTCCCACACCCAAGGAGCCAGCAGGGAAAACTATGCCTTCTTCTAAAGCTCTTTGGGAACCGCTTGCGTAGCCCCACACACCTGGGGGCTGCAGGCTTTCCTGCTGCCTTCAGCCTCAAAACCACCCTTTCCCACTTGGCGCCACGCGAGGCACAAAAATTGCCATAGGTATGGATATGGGTCCCACACCCAAGGAGCCAGCAGGGAAAACTATGCCTTGTTCTAAAGCTCTTTGGGAACCGCTTGCGTCGCCTCACAGACCTGGGGGCTGCAGGCTTTCCTGCTGCCTTCAGCCTCAAAACCACCCTTTCCCACTTGGCGCCAAGCCAGGCACAAAAATGCCGATATATCTGGAGATTGGTCCCACGCCCAAAGAGCCAGCAGGGAAATCTATGCCTTGTTCTAAAGCTCTTTGGGAATGGCTTGCGTAGCCCCACAGACCTGGGGGCTGCAGGCTTTCCTGCTGCCTTCAGCCTCAAAACCACCCTTTCACACTTGGCGCCACGCCAGGCCCAAAAATGGCCATATGTCTGGAGATTGGTCCCACGCCCAAAGATCCAGCAGGGAAAACTATGCCTTGTTCTAAAGCTCTTTGGGAAACGCTTGCGTAGCCCCACACACCTGCGAGCTGCAGGCTTTCCTGCTGCCTTCAGCCTCAAAACCACCCTTTCCCACTTGGCGTCGCTCCAGGCACAAAAATTGCCATATGGCTGGAGCTTGGTCCCACGCCCAAAGAGCCAGCAGGGAAAACTATGCCTTGTTCTAAAGCTCTTTGGGAACCGCTTGCGTAGCCCCACACACCTGGGGGCTGCAGGCTTTCCTGCTGCCTTCAGCCTCAAAACCACCCTTTCCCACTTGGCGCCGCGCCAGGCACAAAAATGGCCATATGGCTGGAGACTGGTGCCACGCCCAAAGAGCCAGCAGGGAAAACTAGGCCTTGTTCTAAAGCTCTTTGGGAACCGCTTGCGTAGCGCCACACACCTGGGGGCTGCAGGCTTTTTCGGCACTTTCAGCCTGAAAACCACCCTTTCCCACTTGGCGCCGCGCTAGGCACAAAAATGCCCATATGTCTGGAGACTGGTCCCACGCCCAAAGAGCCACAAGGGAAAACTATGCCTTGTTCTAAAGCTCTTTGGGAAACGCTTGCGTAGCCCCACACACCTGGGGGCTGCAGGCTTTCCTGCTGCCTTCAGCCTCAAAACCACCCTTTCCCACTTGGCGCCACGCGAGGCACAAAAATTGCCATAGGTATGGATATGGGTCCCACACCCAAGGAGCCAGCAGGGAAAACTATGCCTTGTTCTAAAGCTCTTTGGGAACCGCTTGCGTCGCCTCACAGACCTGGGGGCTGCAGGCTTTCCTGCTGCCTTCAGCCTCAAAAACACCCTTTCCCACTTGGCGCCAAGCCAGGCACAAAAATGCCGATATGTCTGGAGATTGGTCCCACGCCCAAAGAGCCAGCAGGGAAATCTATGCCTTGTTCTAAAGCTCTTTGGGAATGGCTTGCGTAGCCCCACAGACCTGGGGGCTGCAGGCTTTCCTGCTGCCTTCAGCCTCAAAACCACCCTTTCCCACTTGGCGCCACGCCAGGCCCAAAAATGGCCATATGTCTGGAGATTGGTCCCACGCCCAAAGATCCAGCAGGGAAAACTATGCCTTGTTCTAAAGCTCTTTGGGAAACGCTTGCGTAGCCCCACACACCTGCGAGCTGCAGGCTTTCCTGCTGCCTTCAGCCTCAAAACCACCCTTTCCCACTTGGCGTCGCTCCAGGCACAAAAATTGCCATATGGCTGGAGCTTGGTCCCACGCCCAAAGAGCCAGCAGGGAAAACTATGCCTTGTTCTAAAGCTCTTTGGGAAACGCTTGCGTAGCCCCACACACCTGCGAGCTGCAGGCTTTCCTGCTGCCTTCAGCCTCAAAACCACCCTTTCCCACTTGGCGTCGCTCCAGGCACAAAAATTGCCATATGGCTGGAGCTTGGTCCCACGCCCAAAGAGCCAGCAGGGAAAACTATGCCTTGTTCTAAAGCTCTTTGGGAACCGCTTGCGTAGCCCCACACACCTGGGGGCTGCAGGCTTTCCTGCTGCCTTCAGCCTCAAAACCACCCTTTCCCACTTGGCGCCGCGCCAGGCACAAAAATGGCCATATGGCTGGAGACTGGTGCCACGCCCAAAGAGCCAGCAGGGAAAACTAGGCCTTGTTCTAAAGCTCTTTGGGAACCGCTTGCGTAGCGCCACACACCTGGGGGCTGCAGGCTTTTTCGGCACTTTCAGCCTGAAAACCACCCTTTCCCACTTGGCGCCGCGCTAGGCACAAAAATGCCCATATGTCTGGAGACTGGTCCCACGCCCAAAGAGCCACAAGGGAAAACTATGCCTTGTTCTAAAGCTCTTTGGGAAACGCTTGCGTAGCCCCACACACCTGGGGGCTGCAGGCTTTCCTGCTGCCTTCAGCCTCAAAACCACCCTTTCCCACTTGGCGCCACGCGAGGCACAAAAATTGCCATAGGTATGGATATGGGTCCCACACCCAAGGAGCCAGCAGGGAAAACTATGCCTTGTTCTAAAGCTCTTTGGGAACCGCTTGCGTCGCCTCACAGACCTGGGGGCTGCAGGCTTTCCTGCTGCCTTCAGCCTCAAAAACACCCTTTCCCACTTGGCGCCAAGCCAGGCACAAAAATGCCGATATGTCTGGAGATTGGTCCCACGCCCAAAGAGCCAGCAGGGAAATCTATGCCTTGTTCTAAAGCTCTTTGGGAATGGCTTGCGTAGCCCCACAGACCTGGGGGCTGCAGGCTTTCCTGCTGCCTTCAGCCTCAAAACCACCCTTTCCCACTTGGCGCCACGCCAGGCCCAAAAATGGCCATATGTCTGGAGATTGGTCCCACGCCCAAAGATCCAGCAGGGAAAACTATGCCTTGTTCTAAAGCTCTTTGGGAAACGCTTGCGTAGCCCCACACACCTGCGAGCTGCAGGCTTTCCTGCTGCCTTCAGCCTCAAAACCACCCTTTCCCACTTGGCGTCGCTCCAGGCACAAAAATTGCCATATGGCTGGAGCTTGGTCCCACGCCCAAAGAGCCAGCAGGGAAAACTATGCCTTGTTCTAAAGCTCTTTGGGAAACGCTTGCGTAGCCCCACAGACCTGGGGGCTGCAGGCTTTCCTGCTGCCTTCAGCCTCAAAACCACCCTTCCCCACTTGTCGCCGCGCCAGGCACAAAAATGGCCATATGTCTGGAGACTGGTCCAACGCCCAAAGAGCCAGCAGGGAAAACTGTGCCTTGTTCTAAAGCTCTTTGGGAACCTCTTGCGTAGCCCCACGGACCTGGGGGCTGCAGGCTTTCCTGCTGCCTTCAGCCTCAAAACAACCCTTTCCCACTTGGCCCCTCACCAGGCACAAAAATGGCCATAAGTCTGGAGATTGGTCCCACGCCCAAAGAGCCAGCAGGGAAAACTATGCCTTGTTCTAAAGCTCTTTGGGAACCGCTTGCGTAGCGCCACACACCTGGGGGCTGCAGGTTTTCCCGCTGCCTTCAGCCTCAAAACCGCCCTGTCCCACTTGGCGTCGCTCCAGGCACAAAAATGGCCATATGTCTGGAGATGGGTCCCACGTCCAAAGAGCCAGCAGGGAAAACTATGCCTTATTCTAAAGCTATTTGGGAACCGCTTGCGTAGCCCCATACACCTGGGGGCTGCAGGCTTTCCTGCTGCCTTCAGCCTCAAAACCACCCTTTCCCACTTGGCGCCGCGCCAGGCACAAAAATGGCCATATGTCTGGAGACTGGTCCCACGCCCAAAGAGCCAGCAGGGAAAACTAGGCCTTGTTCTAAAGCTCTTTGGGAACCGCTTGCGTAGCCCCACGCAGCTGCGGGCTGCAGGCTTTTTTGGCACTTTCAGCCTCAAAACCACCCTTTCCCACTTGGCGCCGCACCAGGCACAAAAATGGCCATATGTCTGTCGATGGGTCCCACGCCCAAAGAGCCAGCAGGGAAAACTATGCCTTGTTCCAAAGCTCTTTGGGAACCTCTTGCGTAGCCCCACGGACTTCGGGGCTGCAGGCTTTCCTGCTGCCTTCAGCCTCAAAACCACCCTTTCCCACCTGGCGCCGCGCCAGGCACAAAAATGGCCATATGGCTGGAGCTTGGTCCCACGCCCAAAGAGCCAGCAGGGAAAACTATGCCTTGTTCTAAAGCTCTTTGGGAACCTCTTGCGTAGCCCCACGGACTTGGGGGCTGCAGGCTTTCCTGCTGCCTTCAGCCTCAAAACCACCCTTTCCCACTTGGCACCGCGCCAGGCACAAAAATGGCCATATGTCTGGAGATTGGTCCCACGCCCAAAGAGCCAGCAGGGAAAACTATGCCTTGTTCTAAAGCTCTTTGGGAACCGCTTGCATAGCCCCACACACCTGCGGGCTGCAGGCTTTCCTGCTGCCTTCAGCCTCAAAACCACCCTTTCCCACTTGGCGCCACGCCAGGCACAAAAATTGCCATAGGTATGGATATGGGTCCCACACCCAAGGAGCCAGCAGGGAAAACTATGCCTTGTTCTAAAGCTCTTTGGGAACCGCTTGCGTAGCCCCACACACCTGGGGGCTGCAGGCTTTCCTGCTGCCTTCAGCCTCAAAACCACCCTTTCCCACTTGGCGCCGCGCCAGGCACAAAAATGGCCATATGGCTGGAGATTGGTCCCACGCCCAAAGAGCCAGCAGGGAAAACTATGCCTTGTTCTAAAGCTCTTTGGGAACCGCTTGCGTAGCCTCACACACCTGGGGGCTGCAGGCTTTCCTGCTGCCTTCAGCCTCAAAAACACCCTTTCCCACTTGGCGCCGCGCCAGGCACAAAAATGGCCATATGGCTGGAGACTGGTGCCACGCCCAAAGAGCCAGCAGGGAAAACTAGGCCTTGTTCTAAAGCTCTTTGGGAACCGCTTGCGTAGAACCACACAGCTTGGGGCTGCAGGCTTTTTCGGCACTTTCAGCCTGAAAACCACCCTTTCCCACTTGGCGCCGCGCTAGGCACAAAAATGCCCATATGTCTGGAGACTGGTCCCACGCCCAAAGAGCCAGCAGGGAAAACTATGCCTTGTTCTAAAGCTCTTTGGGAAACGCTTGCGTAGCCCCACGCAGCTGCGGGCTGCAGGCTTTCCTGCTGCCTTCAGCCTCAAAACCACCCTTTCCCACTTGGCGCCACGCGAGGCACAAAAATTGCCATAGGTATGGATATGGGTCCCACACCCAAGGAGCCAGCAGGGAAAACTATGCCTTGTTCTAAAGCTCTTTGGGAACCGCTTGCGTCGCCTCACAGACCTGGGGGCTGCAGGCTTTCCTGCTGCCTTCAGCCTCAAAACCACCCTTTCCCACTTGGCGCCAAGCCAGGCACAAAAATGCCGATATGTCTGGAGATTGGTCCCACGCCCAAAGAGCCAGCAGGGAAATCTATGCCTTGTTCTAAAGCTCTTTGGGAATGGCTTGCGTAGCCCCACAGACCTGGGGGCTGCAGGCTTTCCTGCTGCCTTCAGCCTCAAAAACACCCTTTCACACTTGGCGCCACGCCAGGCCCAAAAGTGGCCATATGTCTGGAGATTGGTCCCACGCCCAAAGATCCAGCAGGGAAAACTATGCCTTGTTCTAAAGCTCTTTGGGAAACGCTTGCGTAGCCCCACACACCTGCGAGCTGCAGGCTTTCCTGCTGCCTTCAGCCTCAAAACCACCCTTTCCCACTTGGCGTCGCTCCAGGCACAAAAATTGCCATATGGCTGGAGCTTGGTCCCACGTCCAAAGAGCCAGCAGGGAAAACTATGCCTTGTTCTAAAGCTCTTTGGGAACCTCTTGCGTAGCCCCACGGACCTGGGAGCTGCAGGCTTTCCTGCTGCCTTCAGCCTCAAAACCACCCTTTCCCACCTGGCGCCGCGCCAGGCACAAAAATGGCCATATGGCTGGAGCTTGGTCCCACGCCCAAAGAGCCAGCAGGGAAAACTATGCCTTGTTCTAAAGCTCTTTGGGAACCTCTTGCGTAGCCCCACGGACTTGGGGGCTGCAGGCTTTCCTGCTGCCTTCAGCCTCAAAACCACCCTTTCCCACTTGGCACCGCGCCAGGCACAAAAATGGCCATATGTCTGGAGATTGGTCCCACGCCCAAAGAGCCACCAGGGAAAACTATGCCTTGTTCTAAAGCTCTTTGGGAACCGCTTGCATAGCCCCACACACCTGCGGGCTGCAGGCTTTCCTGCTGCCTTCAGCCTCAAAACCACCCTTTCCCACTTGGCGCCACGCCAGGCACAAAAATTGCCATAGGTATGGATATGGGTCCCACACCCAAGGAGCCAGCAGGGAAAACTATGCCTTCTTCTAAAGCTCTTTGGGAACCGCTTGCGTAGCCCCACAGACCTGGGGGCTGCAGGCTTTCCTGCTGCCTTCAGCCTCAAAACCACCCTTTCCCACTTGGCGCCGCGCCAGGCACAAAAATGGCCATATGTCTGGAGATTGGTCCCACGCCCAAAGAGCCAGCAGGGAAAACTATGCCTTGTTCTAAAGCTCTTTGGGAACCGCTTGCGTAGCCCCACGCAGCTGCGGGCTGCAGGCTTTTTTGGCACTTTCAGCCTCAAAACCACCCTTTCCCACTTGGCGCCGCACCAGGCACAAAAATGGCCATATGTCTGTCGATGGGTCCCACGCCCAAAGAGCCAGCAGGGAAAACTATGCCTTGTTCCAAAGCTCTTTGGGAACCTCTTGCGTAGCCCCACGGACCTGGGAGCTGCAGGCTTTCCTGCTGCCTTCAGCCTCAAAACCACCCTTTCCCACCTGGCGCCGCGCCAGGCACAAAAATGGCCATATGGCTGGAGCTTGGTCCCACGCCCAAAGAGCCAGCAGGGAAAACTATGCCTTGTTCTAAAGCTCTTTGGGAACCTCCTGCGTAGCCCCACGGACTTGGGGGCTGCAGGCTTTCCTGCTGCCTTCAGCCTCAAAACCACCCTTTCCCACTTGGCACCGCGCCAGGCACAAAAATGGCCATATGTCTGGAGATTGGTCCCACGCCCAAAGAGCCAGCAGGGAAAACTATGCCTTGTTCTAAAGCTCTTTGGGAACCGCTTGCATAGCCCCACACACCTGCGGGCTGCAGGCTTTCCTGCTGCCTTCAGCCTCAAAACCACCCTTTCCCACTTGGCGCCACGCCAGGCACAAAAATTGCCATAGGTATGGATATGGGTCCCACACCCAAGGAGCCAGCAGGGAAAACTATGCCTTGTTCTAAAGCTCTTTGGGAACCGCTTGCGTAGCCCCACAGACCTGGGGGCTGCAGGCTTTCCTGCTGCCTTCAGCCTCAAAACCACCCTTTCCCACTTGGCGCCGCGCCAGGCACAAAAATGGCCATATGTCTGGAGATTGGTCCCACGCCCAAAGAGCCAGCAGGGAAAACTATGCCTTGTTCTAAAGCTCTTTGGGAACCGCTTGCGTAGCCTCACACACCTGGGGGCTGCAGGCTTTCCTGCTGCCTTCAGCCTCAAAAACACCCTTTCCCACTTGGCGCCGCGCCAGGCACAAAAATGGCCATATGGCTGGAGACTGGTGCCACGCCCAAAGAGCCAGCAGGGAAAACTAGGCCTTGTTCTAAAGCTCTTTGGGAACCGCTTGCGTAGAACCACACAGCTTGGGGCTGCAGGCTTTTTCGGCACTTTCAGCCTGAAAACCACCCTTTCCCACTTGGCGCCGCGCTAGGCACAAAAATGCCCATATGTCTGGAGACTGGTCCCACGCCCAAAGAGCCAGCAGGGAAAACTATGCCTTGTTCTAAAGCTCTTTGGGAAACGCTTGCGTAGCGCCACAGACCTGGGGGCTGCAGGCTTTCCTGCTGCCTTCAGCCTCAAAACCACCCTTTCCCACTTGGCGCCACGCGAGGCACAAAAATTGCCATAGGTATGGATATGGGTCCCACACCCAAGGAGCCAGCAGGGAAAACTATGCCTTGTTCTAAAGCTCTTTGGGAACCGCTTGCGTCGCCTCACAGACCTGGGGGCTGCAGGCTTTCCTGCTGCCTTCAGCCTCAAAACCACCCTTTCCCACTTGGCGCCAAGCCAGGCACAAAAATGCCGATATGTCTGGAGATTGGTCCCACGCCCAAAGAGCCAGCAGGGAAATCTATGCCTTGTTCTAAAGCTCTTTGGGAATGGCTTGCGTAGCCCCACAGACCTGGGGGCTGCAGGCTTTCCTGCTGCCTTCAGCCTCAAAACCACCCTTTCACACTTGGCGCCACGCCAGGCCCAAAAATGGCCATATGTCTGGAGATTGGTCCCACGCCCAAAGATCCAGCAGGGAAAACTATGCCTTGTTCTAAAGCTCTTTGGGAAACGCTTGCGTAGCCCCACACACCTGCGAGCTGCAGGCTTTCCTGCTGCCTTCAGCCTCAAAACCACCCTTTCCCACTTGGCGTCGCTCCAGGCACAAAAATTGCCATATGGCTGGAGCTTGGTGCCACGCCCAAAGAGCCAGCAGGGAAAACTATGCCTTGTTCTAAAGCTCTTTGGGAAACGCTTGCGTAGCCCCACAGACCTGGGGGCTGCAGGCTTTCCTGCTGCCTTCAGCCTCAAAACCACCCTTCCCCACTTGTCGCCGCGCCAGGCACAAAAATGGCCATATGTCTGGAGACTGGTCCCACGCCCAAAGAGCCACCAGGGAAAACTATGCCTTGTTCTAAAGCTCTTTGGGAACCTCTTGCGTAGCCCCACACACCTGGGGGCTGCAGGCTTTCCTGCTGCCTTCAGCCTCAAAACAACCCTTTCCCACTTGGCCCCTCACCAGGTACAAAAATGGCCATAAGTCTGGAGATTGGTCCCACGCCCAAAGAGCCAGCAGGGAAAACTATGCCTTGTTCTAAAGCTCTTTGGGAACCGCTTGCGTAGCCCCACACACCTGGGGGCTGCAGGTTTTCCCGCTGCCTTCAGCCTCAAAACCGCCCTGTCCAACTTGGCGTCGCTCCAGGCACAAAAATGGCCATATGTCTAGAGATTGGTCCCACGCCCAAAGAGCCAGCAGGGAAAACTATGCCTTGTTCTAAAGCTCTTTGGGAACCGCTTGCGTAGCCCCATACACCTGGGGGCTGCAGGCTTTCCTGCTGCCTTCAGCCTCAAAACCACCCTTTCCCACTTGGCACCGCGCCAGGCACAAAAATGGCCATATGTCTGGAGACTGGTCCCACGCCCAAAGAGCCAGCAGGGAAAACTAGGCCTTGTTCTAAAGCTCTTTGGGAACCGCTTGCGTAGCCCCACGCAGCTGCGGGCTGCAGGCTTTTTTGGCACTTTCAGCCTCAAAACCACCCTTTCCCACTTGGCGCCGCACCAGGCACAAAAATGGCCATATGTCTGTCGATGGGTCCCACGCCCAAAGAGCCAGCAGGGAAAACTATGCCTTGTTCTAAAGCTCTTTGGGAACCGCTTGCATAGCCCCACACACCTGCGGGCTGCAGGCTTTCCTGCTGCCTTCAGCCTCAAAACCACCCTTTCCCACTTGGCGCCACGCCAGGCACAAAAATTGCCATAGGTATGGATATGGGTCCCACACCCAAGGAGCCAGCAGGGAAAACTATGCCTTGTTCTAAAGCTCTTTGGGAACCGCTTGCGTAGCCCCACACACCTGGGGGCTGCAGGCTTTCCTGCTGCCTTCAGCCTCAAAACCACCCTTTCCCACTTGGCGCCGCGCCAGGCACAAAAATGGCCATATGTCTGGAGATTGGTCCCACGCCCAAAGAGCCAGCAGGGAAAACTATGCCTTGTTCTAAAGCTCTTTGGGAACCGCTTGCGTAGCCCCACACACCTGGGGGCTGCAGGCTTTCCTGCTGCCTTCAGCCTCAAAAACACCCTTTCCCACTTGGCGCCGCGCCAGGCACAAAAATGGCCATATGGCTGGAGACTGGTGCCACGCCCAAAGAGCCAGCAGGGAAAACTAGGCCTTGTTCTAAAGCTCTTTGGGAACCGCTTGCGTAGCCCCACACACCTGGGGGCTGCAGGCTTTCCTGCTGCCTTCAGCCTCAAAACCACCCTTTCCCACTTGGCGCCGCGCCAGGCACAAAAATGGCCATATGTCTGGAGATTGGTCCCACGCCCAAAGAGCCAGCAGGGAAAACTATGCCTTGTTCTAAAGCTCTTTGGGAACCGCTTGCGTAGCCTCACACACCTGGGGGCTGCAGGCTTTCCTGCTGCCTTCAGCCTCAAAAACACCCTTTCCCACTTGGCGCCGCGCCAGGCACAAAAATGGCCATATGGCTGGAGACTGGTGCCACGCCCAAAGAGCCAGCAGGGAAAACTAGGCCTTGTTCTAAAGCTCTTTGGGAACCGCTTGCGTAGAACCACACAGCTTGGGGCTGCAGGCTTTTTCGGCACTTTCAGCCTGAAAACCACCCTTTCCCACTTGGCGCCGCGCTAGGCACAAAAATGCCCATATGTCTGGAGACTGGTCCCACGCCCAAAGAGCCAGCAGGGAAAACTATGCCTTGTTCTAAAGCTCTTTGGGAAACGCTTGCGTAGCGCCACAGACCTGGGGGCTGCAGGCTTTCCTGCTGCCTTCAGCCTCAAAACCACCCTTTCCCACTTGGCGCCACGCCAGGCACAATAATTGCCATAGGTATGGATATGGGTCCCACACCCAAGGAGCCAGCAGGGAAAACTATGCCTTGTTCTAAAGCTCTTTGGGAACCGCTTGCGTCGCCTCACAGACCTGGGGGCTGCAGGCTTTCCTGCTGCCTTCAGCCTCAAAACCACCCTTTCCCACTTGGCGCCAAGCCAGGCACAAAAATGCCGATATGTCTGGAGATTGGTCCCACGCCCAAAGAGCCAGCAGGGAAATCTATGCCTTGTTCTAAAGCTCTTTGGGAATGGCTTGCGTAGCCCCACAGACCTGGGGGCTGCAGGCTTTCCTGCTGCCTTCAGCCTCAAAACCACCCTTTCACACTTGGCGCCACGCCAGGCCCAAAAATGGCCATATGTCTGGAGATTGGTCCCACGCCCAAAGATCCAGCAGGGAAAACTATGCCTTGTTCTAAAGCTCTTTGGGAAACGCTTGCGTAGCCCCACACACCTGCGAGCTGCAGGCTTTCCTGCTGCCTTCAGCCTCAAAACCACCCTTTCCCACTTGGCGTCGCTCCAGGCACAAAAATTGCCATATGGCTGGAGCTTGGTCCCACGCCCAAAGAGCCAGCAGGGAAAACTATGCCTTGTTCTAAAGCTCTTTGGGAAACGCTTGCGTAGCCCCACAGACCTGGGGGCTGCAGGCTTTCCTGCTGCCTTCAGCCTCAAAACCACCCTTCCCCACTTGTCGCCGCGCCAGGCACAAAAATGGCCATATGTCTGGAGACTGGTCCCACGCCCAAAGAGCCAGCAGGGAAAACTATGCCTTGTTCTAAAGCTCTTTGGGAACCTCTTGCGTAGCCCCACGGACCTGGGGGCTGCAGGCTTTCCTGCTGCCTTCAGCCTCAAAACAACCCTTTCCCACTTGGCCCCTCACCAGGCACAAAAATGGCCATAAGTCTGGAGATTGGTCCCACGCCCAAAGAGCCAGCAGGGAAAACTATGCCTTGTTCTAAAGCTCTTTGGGAACCGCTTGCGTAGCCCCACACACCTGCGAGCTGCAGGCTTTCCTGCTGCCTTCAGCCTCAAAACCACCCTTTCCCACTTGGCGCCGCACCAGGCACAAAAATGGCCATATGTCTGTCGATGGGTCCCACGCCCAAAGAGCCAGCAGGGAAAACTATGCCTTGTTCTAAAGCTCTTTGGGAACCGCTTGCATAGCCCCACACACCTGCGGGCTGCAGGCTTTCCTGCTGCCTTCAGCCTCAAAACCACCCTTTCCCACTTGGCGCCACGCCAGGCACAAAAATTGCCATAGGTATGGATATGGGTCCCACACCCAAGGAGCCAGCAGGGAAAACTATGCCTTGTTCTAAAGCTCTTTGGGAACCGCTTGCGTAGCCCCACACACCTGGGGGCTGCAGGCTTTCCTGCTGCCTTCAGCCTCAAAACCACCCTTTCCCACTTGGCGCCGCGCCAGGCACAAAAATGGCCATATGTCTGGAGATTGGTCCCACGCCCAAAGAGCCAGCAGGGAAAACTATGCCTTGTTCTAAAGCTCTTTGGGAACCGCTTGCGTAGCCCCACACACCTGGGGGCTGCAGGCTTTCCTGCTGCCTTCAGCCTCAAAAACACCCTTTCCCACTTGGCGCCGCGCCAGGCACAAAAATGGCCATATGGCTGGAGACTGGTGCCACGCCCAAAGAGCCAGCAGGGAAAACTAGGCCTTGTTCTAAAGCTCTTTGGGAACCGCTTGCGTAGCCCCACAGACCTGGGGGCTGCAGGCTTTCCTGCTGCCTTCAGCCTCAAAACCACCCTTTCCCACTTGGCGCCGCGCCAGGCACAAAAATGGCCATATGTCTGGAGATTGGTCCCACGCCCAAAGAGCCAGCAGGGAAAACTATGCCTTGTTCTAAAGCTCTTTGGGAACCGCTTGCGTCGCCTCACAGACCTGGGGGCTGCAGGCTTTCCTGCTGCCTTCAGCCTCAAAACCACCCTTTCCCACTTGGCGCCAAGCCAGGCACAAAAATGCCGATATGTCTGGAGATTGGTCCCACGCCCAAAGAGCCAGCAGGGAAATCTATGCCTTGTTCTAAAGCTCTTTGGGAACGGCTTGCGTAGCCCCACAGACCTGGGGGCTGCAGGCTTTCCTGCTGCCTTCAGCCTCAAAACCACCCTTTCACACTTGGCGCCACGCCAGGCCCAAAAATGGCCATATGTCTGGAGATTGGTCCCACGCCCAAAGATCCAGCAGGGAAAACTATGCCTTGTTCTAAAGCTCTTTGGGAAACGCTTGCGTAGCCCCACACACCTGCGAGCTGCAGGCTTTCCTGCTGCCTTCAGCCTCAAAACCACCCTTTCCCACTTGGCGTCGCTCAAGGCACAAAAATTGCCATATGGCTGGAGCTTGGTCCCACGCCCAAAGAGCCAGCAGGGAAAACTATGCCTTGTTCTAAAGCTCTTTGGGAAACGCTTGCGTAGCCCCAAAGACCTGGGGGCTGCAGGCTTTCCTGCTGCCTTCAGCCTCAAAACCACCCTTCCCCACTTGTCGCCGCGCCAGGCACAAAAATGGCCATATGTCTGGAGACTGGTCCCACGCCCAAAGAGCCAGCAGGGAAATCTATGCCTTGTTCTAAAGCTCTTTGGGAACGGCTTGCGTAGCCCCACAGACCTGGGGGCTGCAGGCTTTCCTGCTGCCTTCAGCCTCAAAACCACCCTTTCACACTTGGCGCCACGCCAGGCCCAAAAATGGCCATATGTCTGGAGATTGGTCCCACGCCCAAAGATCCAGCAGGGAAAACTATGCCTTGTTCTAAAGCTCTTTGGGAAACGCTTGCGTAGCCCCACACACCTGCGAGCTGCAGGCTTTCCTGCTGCCTTCAGCCTCAAAACCACCCTTTCCCACTTGGCGTCGCTCCAGGCACAAAAATTGCCATATGGCTGGAGCTTGGTCCCACGCCCAAAGAGCCAGCAGGGAAAACTATGCCTTGTTCTAAAGCTCTTTGGGAAACGCTTGCGTAGCCCCACAGACCTGGGGGCTGCAGGCTTTCCTGCTGCCTTCAGCCTCAAAACCACCCTTCCCCACTTGTCGCCGCGCCAGGCACAAAAATGGCCATATGTCTGGAGACTGGTCCCACGCCCAAAGAGCCAGCAGGGAAAACTATGCCTTGTTCTAAAGCTCTTTGGGAACCTCTTGCGTAGCCCCACGGACCTGGGGGCTGCAGGCTTTCCTGCTGCCTTCAGCCTCAAAACAACCCTTTCCCACTTGGCCCCTCACCAGGCACAAAAATGGCCATAAGTCTGGAGATTGGTCCCACGCCCAAAGAGCCAGCAGGGAAAACTATGCCTTGTTCTAAAGCTCTTTGGGAACCGCTTGCGTAGCGCCACACACCTGGGGGCTGCAGGTTTTCCCGCTGCCTTCAGCCTCAAAACCGCCCTGTCCCACTTGGCGTCGCTCCAGGCACAAAAATGGCCATATGTCTAGAGATTGGTCCCACGCCCAAAGAGCCAGCAGGGAAAACTATGCCTTGTTCTAAAGCTCTTTGGGAACCGCTTGCGTAGCCCCATACACCTGGGGGCTGCAGGCTTTCCTGCTGCCTTCAGCCTCAAAACCACCCTTTCCCACTTGGCACCGCGCCAGGCACAAAAATGGCCATATGTCTGGAGACTGGTCCCACGCCCAAAGAGCCAGCAGGGAAAACTAGGCCTTGTTCTAAAGCTCTTTGGGAACCGCTTGCGTAGCCCCACGCAGCTGCGGGCTGCAGGCTTTTTTGGCACTTTCAGCCTCAAAACCACCCTTTCCCACTTGGCGCCGCACCAGGCACAAAAATGGCCATATGTCTGTCGATGGGTCCCACGCCCAAAGAGCCAGCAGGGAAAACTATGCCTTGTTCCAAAGCTCTTTGGGAACCTCTTGCGTAGCCCCACGGACCTGGGAGCTGCAGGCTTTCCTGCTGCCTTCAGCCTCAAAACCACCCTTTCCCACCTGGCGCCGCGCCAGGCACAAAAATGGCCATATGGCTGGAGCTTGGTCCCACGCCCAAAGAGCCAGCAGGGAAAACTATGCCTTGTTCTAAAGCTCTTTGGGAACCTCTTGCGTAGCCCCACGGACTTGGGGGCTGCAGGCTTTCCTGCTGCCTTCAGCCTCAAAACCACCCTTTCCCACTTGGCACCGCGCCAGGCACAAAAATGGCCATATGTCTGGAGATTGGTCCCACGCCCAAAGAGCCACCAGGGAAAACTATGCCTTGTTCTAAAGCTCTTTGGGAACCGCTTGCATAGCCCCACACACCTGCGGGCTGCAGGCTTTCCTGCTGCCTTCAGCCTCAAAACCACCCTTTCCCACTTGGCCCCTCACCAGGCACAAAAATTGCCATAGGTATGGATATGGGTCCCACACCCAAGGAGCCAGCAGGGAAAACTATGCCTTGTTCTAAAGCTCTTTGGGAACCGCTTGCGTAGCCCCACACATCTGGGGGCTGCAGGCTTTCCTGCTGCCTTCAGCCTCAAAACCACCCTTTCCCACTTGGCGCCGCGCCAGGCACAAAAATGGCCATATGTCTGGAGATTGGTCCCACGCCCAAAGAGCCAGCAGGGAAATCTATGCCTTGTTCTAAAGCTCTTTGGGAACCGCTTGCGTAGCCCCACAGACCTGGGGGCTGCAGGCTTTCCTGCTGCCTTCAGCCTCAAAAACACCCTTTCCCACTTGGCGCCGCGCCAGGCACAAAAATGGCCATATGGCTGGAGACTGGTGCCACGCCCAAAGAGCCAGCAGGGAAAACTAGGCCTTGTTCTAAAGCTCTTTGGGAACCGCTTGCGTAGAACCACACAGCTTGGGGCTGCAGGCTTTTTCGGCACTTTCAGCCTGAAAACCACCCTTTCCCACTTGGCGCCGCGCTAGGCACAAAAATGCCCATATGTCTGGAGACTGGTCCCACGCCCAAAGAGCCACCAGGGAAAACTATGCCTTGTTTTAAAGCTCTTTGGGAAACGCTTGCGTACCGCCACAGACCTGGGGGCTGCAGGCTTTCCTGCTGCCTTCAGCCTCAAAACCACCCTTTCCCACTTGGCGCCACGCGAGGCACAAAAATTGCCATAGGTATGGATATGGGTCCCACACCCAAGGAGCCAGCAGGGAAAACTATGCCTTGTTCTAAAGCTCTTTGGGAACCGCTTGCGTAGCCCCACAGACCTGGGGGCTGCAGGCTTTCCTGCTGCCTTCAGCCTCAAAACCACCCTTTCCCACTTGGCGCCACGCCAGGCCCAAAAATGGCCATATGTCTGGAGATTGGTCCCACGCCCAAAGAGCCAGCAGGGAAAACTATGCCTTGTTCTAAAGCTCTTTGGGAAACGCTTGCGTAGCCCCACACACCTGCGAGCTGCAGGCTTTCCTGCTGCCTTCAGCCTCAAAACCACCCTTTCCCACTTGGCGTCGCTCCAGGCACAAAAATTGCCATATGGCTGGAGCTTGGTCCCACGCCCAAAGAGCCAGCAGGGAAAACTATGCCTTGTTCTAAAGCTCTTTGGGAACCTCTTGCGTAGCCCCACGGACTTGGGGGCTGCAGGCTTTCCTGCTGCCTTCAGCCTCAAAACCACCCTTCCCCACTTGTCGCCGCGCCAGGCACAAAAATGGCCATATGTCTGGAGACTGGTCCCACGCCCAAAGAGCCAGCAGGGAAAACTATGCCTTGTTCTAAAGCTCTTTGGGAACCTCTTGCGTAGCCCCACGGACCTGGGGGCTGCAGGCTTTCCTGCTGCCTTCAGCCTCAAAACAACCCTTTCCCACTTGGCCCCTCACCAGGCACAAAAATGGCCATAAGTCTGGAGATTGGTCCCACGCCCAAAGAGCCAGCAGGGAAAACTATGCCTTGTTCTAAAGCTCTTTGGGAACCGCTTGCGTAGCCCCACACACCTGGGGGCTGCAGGTTTTCCCGCTGCCTTCAGCCTCAAAACCGCCCTGTCCCACTTGGCATCGCTCCAGGCACAAAAATGGCCATATGTCTAGAGATTGGTCCCACGCCCAAAGAGCCAGCAGGGAAAACTATGCCTTGTTCTAAAGCTCTTTGGGAACCGCTTGCGTAGCCCCATACACCTGGGGGCTGCAGGCTTTCCTGCTGCCTTCAGCCTCAAAACCACCCTTTCCCACTTGGCGCCGCGCCAGGCACAAAAATGGCCATATGTCTGGAGATTGGTCCCACGCCCAAAGAGCCAGCAGGGAAAACTAGGCCTTGTTCTAAAGCTCTTTGGGAACCGCTTGCATAGCCCCACGCAGCTGCGGGCTGAAGGCTTTTTTGGCACTTTCAGCCTCAAAACCACCCTTTCCCACTTGGCGCCGCACCAGGCACAAAAATGGCCATATGTCTGTCGATGGGTCCCACGCCCAAAGAGCCAGCAGGGAAAACTATGCCTTGTTCCAAAGCTCTTTGGGAACCTCTTGCGTAGCCCCACGGACCTGGGGGCTGCAGGCTTTCCTGCTGCCTTCAGCCTCAAAACCACCCTTTCCCACTTGGCGCCACGCCAGGCACAAAAATGCCCATATGTCTGGAGATTGGTCCCACGCTCAAAGAGCCAGCAGGGAAAACTATGCCTTGTTCTAAAGCTCTTTGGGAACCGCTTGCGTAGCCTCACACACCTGGGGGCTGCAGGCTTTCCTGCTGCCTTCAGCCTCAAAAACACCCTTTCCCACTTGGCGCCGCGCCAGGCAAAAAAATGGCCATATGGCTGGAGACTGGTGCCACGCCCAAAGAGCCAGCAGGGAAAACTAGGCCCTGTTCTAAAGCTCTTTGGGAACCGCTTGCGTAGAACCACACAGCTTGGGGCTGCAGGCTTTTTCGGCACTTTCACCCTGAAAACCACCCTTTCCCACTTGGCGCCGCGCTAGGCACAAAAATGCCCATATGTCTGGAGACTGGTCCCACGCCCAAAGAGCCACCAGGGAAAACTATGCCTTGTTCTAAAGCTCTTTGGGAAACGCTTGCGTAGCGCCACAGACCTGGGGGCTGCAGGCTTTCCTGCTGCCTTCAGCCTCAAAACCACCCTTTCCCACTTGGCGCCACGCGAGGCACAAAAATTGCCATAGGTATGGATATGGGTCCCACACCCAAGGAGCCAGCAGGGAAAACTATGCCTTGTTCTAAAGCTCTTTGGGAACCGCTTGCGTCGCCTCACAGACCTGGGGGCTGCAGGCTTTCCTGCTGCCTTCAGCCTCAAAACCACCCTTTCCCACTTGGCGCCAAGCCAGGCACAAAAATGCCGATATGTCTGGAGATTGGTCCCACGCCCAAAGAGCCAGCAGGGAAATCTATGCCTTGTTCTAAAGCTCTTTGGGAACCTCTTGCGTAGCCCCACGGACCTGGGGGCTGCAGGCTTTCCTGCTGCCTTCAGCCTCAAAACCACCCTTTCCCACTTGGCGTCGCGCCAGGCACAAAAATGGCCATATGGCTGGAGACTGGTCCCACGCCCAAAGAGCCAGCAGGGAAAACTATGCCTTGTTCTAAAGCTCTTTGGGAAACGCTTGCGTAGCCCCACACACCTGGGGGCTGCAGGCTTTCCTGCTGCCTTCAGCCTCAAAACCACCCTTTCCCACTTGGCGCCACGCCAGGCACAAAAATCGCCATAGGTATGGATATGGGTCCCACACCCAAGGAGCCAGCAGGGAAAACTATGCCTTGTTCTAAAGCTCTTTGGGAAACGCTTGCGTAGCCCCACGGACCTGGGGGCTGCAGGCTTTCCTGCTGCCTTCAGCCTCAAAACCACCCTTTCCCACTTGGCGCCGCGCCAGGCACAAAAATGGCCATATGGCTGGAGACTGGTGCCACGCCCAAAGAGCCAGCAGGGAAAACTATGCCTTGTTCTAAAGCTCTTTGGGAAACGCTTGCGTAGCCCCACACAGCTGCGGGCTGCAGGCTTTTTTGGCACTTTCAGCCTCAAAACCACCTATTCCCACTTCTGGCCGCACCAGGCACAAAAATGCCCATATGTCTGGAGACTGGTCCCACGCCCAAAGAGCCAGCAGGGAAAACTATGCCTTGTTCTAAAGCTCTTTGGGAACCGCTTGCGTAGCCCCACAGACCTGGGGGCTGCAGGCTTTCCTGCTGCCTTCAGCCTGAAAACGACCCTTTCCCACTTGGCACCGCGCCAGGCACAAAAATGGCCATATGGCTGGAGACTGGTCCCACACCCAAAGAGCCAGCAGGGAAAACTAGGCCTTGTTCTAAAGCTCTTTGGGAACGGCTTGCGTAGCCCCACACACCTGCGCGCTGCAGGCTTTCCTGCTGCCTTCAGCCTCAAAACCACCCTTTCCCACTTGGCGCCACGCCAGGCACAAAAATTTCCATAGGTATGGATATGGGTCCCACACCCAAACAGCCAGCAGGGAAAACTATGCCTTGTTCTAAAGCTCTTTGGGAACCGCTTGCGTAGCCCCACGGACCTGGGGGCTGCAGGCTTTCCTGCTGCCTTCAGCCTCAAAACCACCCTTTCCCACTTGGCGCCGCGCCAGGCACAAAAATGGCCATATGGCTGGAGACTGGTCCCACGCCCAAAGAGCCAGCAGGGAAAACTATGCCTTGTTCTAAAGCTCTTTGGGAACCGCTTGCGTAGCCCCACGGACCTGGGGGCTGCAGGCTTTCCTGCTGCCTTCAGCCTCAAAACCACCCTTTCCCACTTGGCCCCTCACCAGGCACAAAAATGGCCATAAGTCTGGAGATTGGTCCCACGCCCAAAGAGCCAGCAGGGAAAACTATGCCTTGTTCTAAAGCTCTTTGGGAACCGCTTGCGTAGCGCCACACACCTGGGGGCTGCAGGTTTTCCCGCTGCCTTCAGCCTCAAAACCGCCCTGTCCCACTTGGCGTCGCTCCAGGCACAAAAATGGCCATATGTCTAGAGATTGGTCCCACGCCCAAAGAGCCAGCAGGGAAAACTATGCCTTGTTCTAAAGCTCTTTGGGAACCGCTTGCGTAGCCCCATACACCTGGGGGCTGCAGGCTTTCCTGCTGCCTTCAGCCTCAAAACCACCCTTTCCCACTTGGCACCGCGCCAGGCACAAAAATGGCCATATGTCTGGAGACTGGTCCCACGCCCAAAGAGCCAGCAGGGAAAACTAGGCCTTGTTCTAAAGCTCTTTGGGAACCGCTTGCGTAGCCCCACGCAGCTGCGGGCTGCAGGCTTTTTTGGCACTTTCAGCCTCAAAACCACCCTTTCCCACTTGGCGCCGCACCAGGCACAAAAATGGCCATATGTCTGTCGATGGGTCCCACGCCCAAAGAGCCAGCAGGGAAAACTATGCCTTGTTCCAAAGCTCTTTGGGAACCTCTTGCGTAGCCCCACGGACCTGGGAGCTGCAGGCTTTCCTGCTGCCTTCAGCCTCAAAACCACCCTTTCCCACCTGGCGCCGCGCCAGGCACAAAAATGGCCATATGGCTGGAGCTTGGTCCCACGCCCAAAGAGCCAGCAGGGAAAACTATGCCTTGTTCTAAAGCTCTTTGGGAACCTCTTGCGTAGCCCCACGGACTTGGGGGCTGCAGGCTTTCCTGCTGCCTTCAGCCTCAAAACCACCCTTTCCCACTTGGCACCGCGCCAGGCACAAAAATGGCCATATGTCTGGAGATTGGTCCCACGCCCAAAGAGCCACCAGGGAAAACTATGCCTTGTTCTAAAGCTCTTTGGGAACCGCTTGCATAGCCCCACACACCTGCGGGCTGCAGGCTTTCCTGCTGCCTTCAGCCTCAAAACCACCCTTTCCCACTTGGCCCCTCACCAGGCACAAAAATTGCCATAGGTATGGATATGGGTCCCACACCCAAGGAGCCAGCAGGGAAAACTATGCCTTGTTCTAAAGCTCTTTGGGAACCGCTTGCGTAGCCCCACACATCTGGGGGCTGCAGGCTTTCCTGCTGCCTTCAGCCTCAAAACCACCCTTTCCCACTTGGCGCCGCGCCAGGCACAAAAATGGCCATATGTCTGGAGATTGGTCCCACGCCCAAAGAGCCAGCAGGGAAATCTATGCCTTGTTCTAAAGCTCTTTGGGAACCGCTTGCGTAGCCCCACAGACCTGGGGGCTGCAGGCTTTCCTGCTGCCTTCAGCCTCAAAAACACCCTTTCCCACTTGGCGCCGCGCCAGGCACAAAAATGGCCATATGGCTGGAGACTGGTGCCACGCCCAAAGAGCCAGCAGGGAAAACTAGGCCTTGTTCTAAAGCTCTTTGGGAACCGCTTGCGTAGAACCACACAGCTTGGGGCTGCAGGCTTTTTCGGCACTTTCAGCCTGAAAACCACCCTTTCCCACTTGGCGCCGCGCTAGGCACAAAAATGCCCATATGTCTGGAGACTGGTCCCACGCCCAAAGAGCCACCAGGGAAAACTATGCCTTGTTTTAAAGCTCTTTGGGAAACGCTTGCGTACCGCCACAGACCTGGGGGCTGCAGGCTTTCCTGCTGCCTTCAGCCTCAAAACCACCCTTTCCCACTTGGCGCCACGCGAGGCACAAAAATTGCCATAGGTATGGATATGGGTCCCACACCCAAGGAGCCAGCAGGGAAAACTATGCCTTGTTCTAAAGCTCTTTGGGAACCGCTTGCGTAGCCCCACAGACCTGGGGGCTGCAGGCTTTCCTGCTGCCTTCAGCCTCAAAACCACCCTTTCCCACTTGGCGCCACGCCAGGCCCAAAAATGGCCATATGTCTGGAGATTGGTCCCACGCCCAAAGAGCCAGCAGGGAAAACTATGCCTTGTTCTAAAGCTCTTTGGGAAACGCTTGCGTAGCCCCACACACCTGCGAGCTGCAGGCTTTCCTGCTGCCTTCAGCCTCAAAACCACCCTTTCCCACTTGGCGTCGCTCCAGGCACAAAAATTGCCATATGGCTGGAGCTTGGTCCCACGCCCAAAGAGCCAGCAGGGAAAACTATGCCTTGTTCTAAAGCTCTTTGGGAACCTCTTGCGTAGCCCCACGGACTTGGGGGCTGCAGGCTTTCCTGCTGCCTTCAGCCTCAAAACCACCCTTCCCCACTTGTCGCCGCGCCAGGCACAAAAATGGCCATATGTCTGGAGACTGGTCCCACGCCCAAAGAGCCAGCAGGGAAAACTATGCCTTGTTCTAAAGCTCTTTGGGAACCTCTTGCGTAGCCCCACGGACCTGGGGGCTGCAGGCTTTCCTGCTGCCTTCAGCCTCAAAACAACCCTTTCCCACTTGGCCCCTCACCAGGCACAAAAATGGCCATAAGTCTGGAGATTGGTCCCACGCCCAAAGAGCCAGCAGGGAAAACTATGCCTTGTTCTAAAGCTCTTTGGGAACCGCTTGCGTAGCCCCACACACCTGGGGGCTGCAGGTTTTCCCGCTGCCTTCAGCCTCAAAACCGCCCTGTCCCACTTGGCATCGCTCCAGGCACAAAAATGGCCATATGTCTAGAGATTGGTCCCACGCCCAAAGAGCCAGCAGGGAAAACTATGCCTTGTTCTAAAGCTCTTTGGGAACCGCTTGCGTAGCCCCATACACCTGGGGGCTGCAGGCTTTCCTGCTGCCTTCAGCCTCAAAACCACCCTTTCCCACTTGGCGCCGCGCCAGGCACAAAAATGGCCATATGTCTGGAGATTGGTCCCACGCCCAAAGAGCCAGCAGGGAAAACTAGGCCTTGTTCTAAAGCTCTTTGGGAACCGCTTGCATAGCCCCACGCAGCTGCGGGCTGAAGGCTTTTTTGGCACTTTCAGCCTCAAAACCACCCTTTCCCACTTGGCGCCGCACCAGGCACAAAAATGGCCATATGTCTGTCGATGGGTCCCACGCCCAAAGAGCCAGCAGGGAAAACTATGCCTTGTTCCAAAGCTCTTTGGGAACCTCTTGCGTAGCCCCACGGACCTGGGGGCTGCAGGCTTTCCTGCTGCCTTCAGCCTCAAAACCACCCTTTCCCACTTGGCGCCACGCCAGGCACAAAAATGCCCATATGTCTGGAGATTGGTCCCACGCTCAAAGAGCCAGCAGGGAAAACTATGCCTTGTTCTAAAGCTCTTTGGGAACCGCTTGCGTAGCCTCACACACCTGGGGGCTGCAGGCTTTCCTGCTGCCTTCAGCCTCAAAAACACCCTTTCCCACTTGGCGCCGCGCCAGGCAAAAAAATGGCCATATGGCTGGAGACTGGTGCCACGCCCAAAGAGCCAGCAGGGAAAACTAGGCCCTGTTCTAAAGCTCTTTGGGAACCGCTTGCGTAGAACCACACAGCTTGGGGCTGCAGGCTTTTTCGGCACTTTCACCCTGAAAACCACCCTTTCCCACTTGGCGCCGCGCTAGGCACAAAAATGCCCATATGTCTGGAGACTGGTCCCACGCCCAAAGAGCCACCAGGGAAAACTATGCCTTGTTCTAAAGCTCTTTGGGAAACGCTTGCGTAGCGCCACAGACCTGGGGGCTGCAGGCTTTCCTGCTGCCTTCAGCCTCAAAACCACCCTTTCCCACTTGGCGCCACGCGAGGCACAAAAATTGCCATAGGTATGGATATGGGTCCCACACCCAAGGAGCCAGCAGGGAAAACTATGCCTTGTTCTAAAGCTCTTTGGGAACCGCTTGCGTCGCCTCACAGACCTGGGGGCTGCAGGCTTTCCTGCTGCCTTCAGCCTCAAAACCACCCTTTCCCACTTGGCGCCAAGCCAGGCACAAAAATGCCGATATGTCTGGAGATTGGTCCCACGCCCAAAGAGCCAGCAGGGAAATCTATGCCTTGTTCTAAAGCTCTTTGGGAACCTCTTGCGTAGCCCCACGGACCTGGGGGCTGCAGGCTTTCCTGCTGCCTTCAGCCTCAAAACCACCCTTTCCCACTTGGCGTCGCGCCAGGCACAAAAATGGCCATATGGCTGGAGACTGGTCCCACGCCCAAAGAGCCAGCAGGGAAAACTATGCCTTGTTCTAAAGCTCTTTGGGAAACGCTTGCGTAGCCCCACACACCTGGGGGCTGCAGGCTTTCCTGCTGCCTTCAGCCTCAAAACCACCCTTTCCCACTTGGCGCCACGCCAGGCACAAAAATCGCCATAGGTATGGATATGGGTCCCACACCCAAGGAGCCAGCAGGGAAAACTATGCCTTGTTCTAAAGCTCTTTGGGAAACGCTTGCGTAGCCCCACGGACCTGGGGGCTGCAGGCTTTCCTGCTGCCTTCAGCCTCAAAACCACCCTTTCCCACTTGGCGCCGCGCCAGGCACAAAAATGGCCATATGGCTGCAGCTTGGTCCCACGCCCAAAGAGCCAGCAGGGAAAACTATGCCTTGTTCTAAAGCTCTTTGGGAAACGCTTGCGTAGCCCCACACAGCTGCGGGCTGCAGGCTTTTTTGGCACTTTCAGCCTCAAAACCACCTATTCCCACTTCTGGCCGCACCAGGCACAAAAATGCCCATATGTCTGGAGACTGGTCCCACGCCCAAAGAGCCAGCAGGGAAAACTATGCCTTGTTCTAAAGCTCTTTGGGAACCGCTTGCGTAGCCCCACAGACCTGGGGGCTGCAGGCTTTCCTGCTGCCTTCAGCCTGAAAACGACCCTTTCCCACTTGGCACCGCGCCAGGCACAAAAATGGCCATATGGCTGGAGACTGGTCCCACACCCAAAGAGCCAGCAGGGAAAACTAGGCCTTGTTCTAAAGCTCTTTGGGAACGGCTTGCGTAGCCCCACACACCTGCGCGCTGCAGGCTTTCCTGCTGCCTTCAGCCTCAAAACCACCCTTTCCCACTTGGCGCCACGCCAGGCACAAAAATTTCCATAGGTATGGATATGGGTCCCACACCCAAACAGCCAGCAGGGAAAACTATGCCTTGTTCTAAAGCTCTTTGGGAACCGCTTGCGTAGCCCCACGGACCTGGGGGCTGCAGGCTTTCCTGCTGCCTTCAGCCTCAAAACCACCCTTTCCCACTTGGCGCCGCGCCAGGCACAAAAATGGCCATATGGCTGGAGACTGGTCCCACGCCCAAAGAGCCAGCAGGGAAAACTATGCCTTGTTCTAAAGCTCTTTGGGAACCGCTTGCGTAGCCCCACACAGCTGCGGGCTGCAGGCTTTTTTGGCACTTTCAGCCTTAAAACCACCTATTCCCACTTCTGGCCGCACCAGGCACAAAAATGGCCATATGTCTGTCGATGGGTCCCACGCCCAAAGAGCCAGCAGGGAAAACTATGCCTTGTTCTAAAGCTCTTTGCGAACCGCTTGCATAGCCCCACAGACCTGGGGGCTGCAGGCTTTCCTGCTGCCTTCAGCCTCAAAACAACCCTGCCCCTCTTGGCGCCGCGCCAATCCCCAAAATGGCCATATTTCTGGAGATGGGTCCAACGCCCAAAGAGCCAGCAGGGAAAACTATGCCTTGTTCTAAAGCTCTTTGGGAAACGCTTTTGTAGCCCCACAGACCTGGGGGCTGCAGGCTTTCCTGCTGCCTTCAGCCTCAAAACCACCCTTCCCCACTTGGCGCCGCGCCAGGCACAAAAATGGCCTTATGGCTGGAGACTGGTCCCACACCCAAAGAGCCAGCAGGGAAAACTAGGCCTTGTTCTAAAGCTCTTTGGGAACGGCTTGCGTAGCCCCACACACCTGCGCGCTGCAGGCTTTCCTGCTGCCTTCAGCCTCAAAACCACCCTTTCCCACTTGGCGCCACGCCAGGCACAAAAATTTCCATAGGTATGGATATGGGCCCCACACCCAAACAGCCAGCAGGGAAAACTATGCCTTGTTCTAAAGCTCTTTGGGAACCGCTTGCGTAGCCCCACGGACCTGGGGGCTGCAGGCTTTCCTGCTGCCTTCAGCCTCAAAACCACCCTTTCCCACTTGGCGCCGCGCCAGGCACAAAAATGGCCATATGGCTGGAGACTGGTCCCACGCCCAAAGAGCCAGCAGGGAAAACTATGCCTTGTTCTAAAGCTCTTTGGGAACGGCTTGCGTAGCCCCACAGACCTGGGGGCTGCAGGCTTTCCTGCTGCCTTCAGCCTCAAAACCACCCTTTCCCACTTGGCGCCACGCCAAGCACAAAAATCGCCATAGGTATGGATATGGGTCCCACACCCAAGGAGCCAGCAGGGAAAACTATGCCTTGTTCTAAAGCTCTTTGGGAACCGCTTGCGTAGCCCCACGGACCTGGGGGCTGCAGGCTTTCCTGCTGCCTTCAGCCTCAAAACCACCCTTTCCCACTTGGCGCCGCGCCAGGCACAAAAATGGCCATATGGCTGGAGACTGGTCCTACGCCCAAAGAGCCAGCAGGGAAAACTATGCCTTGTTCTAAAGCTCTTTGGGAAACGCTTGCGTAGCCCCACACAGCTGCGGGCTGCAGGCTTTTTTGGCACTTTCAGCCTCAAACCACCCTTTCCCACTTGTCGCCGCACCAGGCACAAAAATGCCCATATGTCTGGAGACTGGTCCCACGCCCAAAGAGCCACCAGGGAAAACTATGCCTTGTTCTAAAGCTCTTTGGGAAACGCTTGTGTAGCCCCACAGACCTGGGGGCTGCAGGCTTTCCTGCTGCCTTCAGCCTCAAAACCACCCTTTCCCACTTGGCGCCGCGCCAGGCACAAAAATGGCCATATGGCTGGAGACTGGTCCCACGCCCAAAGAGCCAGCAGGGAAAACTATGCCTTGTTCTAAAGCTCTTTTGGAACCTCTTGCGTAGCCCCACGGACCTGGGGGCTGCAGGCTTTCCTGCTGCCTTCAGCCTCAAAACCGCCCTGTCCCAATTCGCATCCCTCCAGGCACAAAAATGGCCATATGTCTGGAGATTGGTCCCACGCCCAAAGAGCCAGCAGGGAAAACTATGCCTTGTTCTAAAGCTCTTTGGGAACGGCTTGCGTAGCCCCACACACCTGGGGGCTGCAGGCTTTCCTGCTGCCTTCAGCCTCAAAACCACCCTGTCCCACTTGGCGCCACGCCAGGCACAAAAATTGCCATAGGTATGGATATGGGTCCCACACCCAAGGAGCCAGCAGGGAAAACTATGCCTTGTTCTAAAGCTCTTTGGGAACCGCTTGCGTAGCCCCACAGACCTGGGGGCTGCAGGCTTTCCTGCTGCCTTCAGCCTCAAAACCACTCTTTCCCACTTGGCACCGCGCCAGGCACAAAAATGGCCGTATGTCTGGAGATTGGTCCCACGCCCAAAGAGCCAGCAGGGAAAACTATGCCTTGTTCTAAAGCTCTTTGGGAACCGCTTGCATAGCCCCACAGACCTGGGGGCTGCAGGCTTTCCTGCTGCCTTCAGCCTCAAAACCACCCTGCCCCACTTGGCGCCGCGCCAATCCCCAAAATGGCCGTATGTCTGGAGATGGGTCCAACGCCCAAAGAGCCAGCAGGGAAAACTATGCCTTGTTCCAAAGCTCTTTGGGAACCTCTTGCGTAGCCCCACACACCTGGGGGCTGCAGGCTTTCCTGCTGCCTTCAGCCTCCAAAACACCCTTTCCCACTTGGCGCCGCGCCAGGCACAAAAATGGCCATATGGCTGGAGATTGGTCCCACGCCCAAAGAGCCAGCAGGGAAAACTATGCCTTGTTCTAAAGCTCTTTGGGAACCGCTTGCGTAGCCCCACACACCTGGGGGCTGCAGGCTTTCCTGCTGCCTTCAGCCTCAAAACCACCCTTTCCCACTTGGCGCCGCGCCAGGCACAAAAATCGCCATAGGTATGGATATGGGTCCCACACCCAAGGAGCCAGCAGGGAAAACTATGCCTTGTTCTAAAGCTCTTTGGGAACCGCTTGCGTAGCCCCACGGACCTGGGGGCTGCAGGCTTTCCTGCTGCCTTCAGCCTCAAACCCACCCTTTCCCACTTGGCGCCGTGCCAGGCACAAAAATGGCCATATGGCTGGAGACTGGTCCCACGCCCAAAGAGCCAGCAGGGAAAACTATGCCTTGTTCTAAAGCTCTTTGGGAACCGCTTGCGTAGCCCCACACAGCTGCGGGCTGCAGGCTTTTTTGGCACTTTCAGCCTCAAAACCACCTATTCCCACTTCTGGCCGCACCAGGCACAAAAATACCCATATGTCTGGAGACTGGTCCCACGCCCAAAGAGCCACCAGGGAAAACTATGCCTTGTTCTAAAGCTCTTTGGGAAATGCTTGCGTAGCCCCACACACCTGGGGCTGCAGGCTTTCCTGCTGCCTTCAGCTTCAAAAACACCCTTTCCCACTTGGCGCCACGCCAGACACAAAAGTGGCCATAGGTATGGATATAGGTCCCACACCCAAAGAGCCAGCAGGGAAAACTATGCCTTGTTCTAAAGCTCTTTGGGAAACGCTTGCGTAGCCCCACAGACCTGGGGGCTGCAGGCTTTCCTGCTGCCTTCAGCCTCAAAACCACCCTTTCCCACTTGGTGCCGCGCCAGGCACAAAAATGGCCATACGGCTGGAGACTGGTCCCACGCCCAAAGAGCCAGCAGGGAAAACTAGGCCTTGTTCTAAAGCTCTTTGGGAACCGCTTGCGTAGCCCCACGCAGCTGCGGGCTGCAGGCTTTTTTGGCACTTTCAGCCTCAAAACCACCTATTCCCACTTCTGGCCGCACCAGGCACAAAAATGGCCATATGTCTGTTGATGGGTCCCACGCCCAAAGAGCCAGCAGGGAAAACTAGGCCTTGTTCTAAAGCTCTTTGGGAACCGCTTGCGTAGCCCCACACACCTGGGGGCTGCAGGCTTTCCTGCTGCCTTCAGCCTCAAAACCGCCCTGTCCCACTTGGCGCCACGCGAGGCACAAAAATTGCCATAGGTATGGATATGGGTCCCACACCCAAGGAGCCAGCAGGGAAAACTATGCCTTGTTCTAAAGCTCTTTGGGAACCGCTTGCGTAGCCCCACACACCTGGGGGCTGCAGGCTTTCCTGCTGCCTTCAGCCTCAAAACCACCCTTTCCCACTTGGCGCCGCGCCAGGCACAAAAATGGCCATATGTTAGGAGATTGGTCCCACGCCCAAAGAGCCAGCAGGGAAAACTATGCCTTGTTCTAAAGCACTTTGGGAACCGCTTGCGTAGCCCCATACACCTGGGGGCTGCAGGCTTTCCTGCTGCCTTCAGCCTCAAAACCACCCTTTCCCACTTGGCGCCGCGCCAGGCACAAAAATGGCCATATGGCTGGAGACTGGTGCCACGCCCAAAGAGCCAGCAGGGAAAACTAGGCCTTGTTCTAAAGCTCTTTGGGAACCGCTTGCGTAGCCCCACACAGCTTGGGGCTGCAGGCTTTTTCGGCACTTTCAGCCTGAAAACCACCCTTTCCCACTTGTCGCCGCGCCAGGCACAAAAATGGCCATATATCTGGAGACTGGTCCCACGCCCAAAGAGCCACCAGGGAAAACTATGCCTTGTTCTAAAGCTCTTTGGGAAACGCTTGTGTAGCCCCACAGACCTGGGGGCTGCAGGCTTTCCTGCTGCCTTCAGCCTCAAAACCACCCTTTCCCACTTGGCGCCGCGCCAGGCACAAAAATGGCCATATGGCTGGAGACTGGTCCCACGCCCAAAGAGCCAGCAGGGAAAACTATGCCTTGTTCTAAAGCTCTTTTGGAACCTCTTGCATAGCCCCACGGACCTGGGGGCTGCAGGCTTTCCTGCTGCCTTCAGCCTCAAAACCACCCTTTCCCACTTGGCGCCGCGCCAGGCACAAAAATGCCCATATGTCTGGAGATTGGTCCCACGCCCAAAGAGCCAGCAGGGAAAACTATGCCTTGTTCTAAAGCTCTTTGGGAACGGCTTGCGTAGCCCCACACACCTGGGGGCTGCAGGCTTTCCTGCTGCCTTCAGCCTCAAAACCACCCTGTCCCACTTGGCGCCACGCCAGGCACAAAAATTGCCATAGGTATGGATATGGGTCCCACACCCAAGGAGCCAGCAGGGAAAACTATGCCTTGTTCTAAAGCTCTTTGGGAACCGCTTGCGTAGCCCCACAGACCTGGGGGCTGCAGGCTTTCCTGCTGCCTTCAGCCTCAAAACCACTCTTTCCCACTTGGCACCGCGCCAGGCACAAAAATGGCCGTATGTCTGGAGATTGGTCCCACGCCCAAAGAGCCAGCAGGGAAAACTATGCCTTGTTCTAAAGCTCTTTGGGAACCGCTTGCATAGCCCCACAGACCTGGGGGCTGCAGGCTTTCCTGCTGCCTTCAGCCTCAAAACCACCCTGCCCCACTTGGCGCCGCGCCACACCCCAAAATGGCCATATTTCTGGAGATGGGTCCAACGCCCAAAGAGCCAGCAGGGAAAACTATGCCTTGTTCCAAAGCTCTTTGGGAACCTCTTGCGTAGCCCCACACACCTGGGGGCTGCAGGCTTTCCTGCTGCCTTCAGCCTCAAAACCACCCTTTCCCACTTGTCGCCGCGCCAGGCACAAAAATGGCCATATGTCTGGAGATTGGTCCCACGCCCAAAGAGCCAGCAGGGAAAACTATGCCTTGTTCTAAAGCTCTTTGGGAACCGCTTGCGTAGCCCCACACACCTGGGGGCTGCAGGCTTTCCTGCTGCCTTCAGCCTCAAAACCACCCTTTCCCACTTGGCGCCGCGCCAGGCACAAAAATGGCCATATGGCTGGAGACTGGTCCCACGCCCAAAGAGCCAGCAGGGAAAACTAGGCCTTGTTCTAAAGCTCTTTGGGAACCGCTTGCGTAGCCCCACGCAGCTGCGGGCTGCAGGCTTTTTTGGCACTTTCAGCCTCAAAACCACCTATTCCCACTTCTGGCCGCTCCAGGCACAAAAATGGCCATATGTCTGTTGATGGGTCCCACGCCCAAAGAGCCAGCAGGGAAAACTAGGCCTTGTTCTAAAGCTCTTTGGGAACCGCTTGCGTAGCCCCACACACCTGGGGGCTGCAGGCTTTCCTGCTGCCTTCAGCCTCAAACCCACCCTTTCCCACTTGGCGCCGCGCCAGGCACAAAAATGGCCATATGGCTGGAGACTGGTCCCACGCCCAAAGAGCCAGCAGGGAAAACTATGCCTTGTTCTAAAGCTCTTTGGGAACCGCTTGCGTAGCCCCACACAGCTGCGGGCTGCAGGCTTTTTTGGCACTTTCAGCCTCAAAACCACCTATTCCCACTTCTGGCCGCACCAGGCACAAAAATGGCCATATGTCTGTCGATGGGTCCCACGCCCAAAGAGCCAGCAGGGAAAACTATGCCTTGTTCTAAAGCTCTTTGGGAACCGCTTGCATAGCCCCACAGACCTGGGGGCTGCAGGCTTTCCTGCTGCCTTCAGCCTCAAAACAACCCTGCCCCACTTGGCGCCGCGCCAACCCCCAAAATGGCCATATTTCTGGAGATGGGTCCAACGCCCAAAGAGCCAGCAGGGAAAACTATGCCTTGTTCTAAAGCTCTTTGGGAAACGCTTTTGTAGCCCCACAGACCTGGGGGCTGCAGGCTTTCCTGCTGCCTTCAGCCTCAAAACCACCCTTTCCCACTTGGCGCCGCGCCAGGCACAAAAATGGCCATATGGCTGGAGACTGGTCCCACGCCCAAAGAGCCAGCAGGGAAAACTATGCCTTGTTCTAAAGCTCTTTGGGAAACGCTTGCGTAGCCCCACAGACCTGGGGGCTGCAGGCTTTCCTGCTGCCTTCAGCCTGAAAACGACCCTTTCCCACTTGGCGCCGCGCCAGGCACAAAAATGGCCATATGGCTGGAGACTGGTCCCACACCCAAAGAGCCAGCAGGGAAAACTATGCCTTGTTCTAAAGCTCTTTGGGAACGGCTTGCGTAGCCCCACACACCTGGGGGCTGCAGGCTTTCCTGCTGCCTTCAGCCTCAAAACCACCCTTTCCCACTTGGCGCCACGCCAGGCACAAAAATCGCCATAGGTATGGATATGGGTCCCACACCCAAGGAGCCAGCAGGGAAAACTATGCCTTGTTCTAAAGCTCTTTGGGAACCGCTTGCGTAGCCCCACGGACCTGGGGGCTGCAGGCTTTCCTGCTGCCTTCAGCCTCAAAACCACCCTTTCCCACTTGGCGCCGCGCCAGGCACAAAAATGGCCATATGGCTGGAGACTGGTCCCACGCCCAAAGAGCCAGCAGGGAAAACTATGCCTTGTTCTAAAGCTCTTTGGGAACGGCTTGCGTAGCCCCACAGACCTGGGGGCTGCAGGCTTTCCTGCTGCCTTCAGCCTCAAAACCACCCTTTCCCACTTGGCGCCACGCCAAGCACAAAAATCGCCATAGGTATGGATATGGGTCCCACACCCAAGGAGCCAGCAGGGAAAACTATGCCTTGTTCTAAAGCTCTTTGGGAACCGCTTGCGTAGCCCCACGGACCTGGGGGCTGCAGGCTTTCCTGCTGCCTTCAGCCTCAAAACCACCCTTTCCCACTTGGCGCCGCGCCAGGCACAAAAATGGCCATATGGCTGGAGACTGGTCCCACGCCCAAAGAGCCAGCAGGGAAAACTATGCCTTGTTCTAAAGCTCTTTGGGAAACGCTTGCGTAGCCCCACACAGCTGCGGGCTGCAGGCTTTTTTGGCACTTTCAGCCTCAAAACCACCCTTTCCCACTTGTCGCCGCACCAGGCACAAAAATGCCCATATGTCTGGAGACTGGTCCCACGCCCAAAGAGCCACCAGGGAAAACTATGCCTTGTTCTAAAGCTCTTTGGGAAACGCTTGTGTAGCCCCACAGACCTGGGGGCTGCAGGCTTTCCTGCTGCCTTCAGCCTCAAAACCACCCTTTCCCACTTGGCGCCGCGCCAGGCACAAAAATGGCCATATGGCTGGAGACTGGTCCCACGCCCAAAGAGCCAGCAGGGAAAACTATGCCTTGTTCTAAAGCTCTTTTGGAACCTCTTGCGTAGCCCCACGGACCTGGGGGCTGCAGGCTTTCCTGCTGCCTTCAGCCTCAAAACCACCCTTTCCCACTTGGCGCCGCGCCAGGCACAAAAATGCCCATATGTCTGGAGATTGGTCCCACGCCCAAAGAGCCAGCAGGGAAAACTATGCCTTGTTCTAAAGCTCTTTGGGAACCGCTTGCGTAGCCCCACACACCTGGGGGCTGCAGGCTTTCCTGCTGCCTTCAGCCTCAAAACCACCCTGTCCCACTTGGCGCCACGCCAGGCACAAAAATTGCCATAGGTATGGATATGGGTCCCACACCGAAGGAGCCAGCAGGGAAAACTATGCCTTGTTCTAAAGCTCTTTGGGAACCGCTTGCGTAGCCCCACACACCTGGGGGCTGCAGGCTTTCCTGCTGCCTTCAGCCTCAAAACCACTCTTTCCCACTTGGCACCGCGCCAGGCACAAAAATGGCCGTATGTCTGGAGATTGGTCCCACGCCCAAAGAGCCAGCAGGGAAAACTATGCCTTGTTCTAAAGCTCTTTGGGAACCGCTTGCATAGCCCCACAGACCTGGGGGCTGCAGGCTTTCCTGCTGCCTTCAGCCTCAAAACCACCCTGCCCCACTTGGCGCCGCGCCAATCCCCAAAATGGCCATATTTCTGGAGATGGGTCCAACGCCCAAAGAGCCAGCAGGGAAAACTATGCCTTGTTCCAAAGCTCTTTGGGAACCTCTTGCGTAGCCCCACACACCTGGGGGCTGCAGGCTTTCCTGCTGCCTTCAGCCTCCAAAACACCCTTTCCCACTTGGCGCCGCGCCAGGCACAAAAATGGCCATATGGCTGGAGATTGGTCCCACGCCCAAAGAGCCAGCAGGGAAAACTATGCCTTGTTCTAAAGCTCTTTGGGAACCGCTTGCGTAGCCCCACACACCTGGGGGCTGCAGGCTTCCTGCTGCCTTCAGCCTCAAAACCACCCTTTCCCACTTGGCGCCGCGCCAGGCACAAAAATCGCCATAGGTATGGATATGGGTCCCACACCCAAGGAGCCAGCAGGGAAAACTATGCCTTGTTCTAAAGCTCTTTGGGAACCGCTTGCGTAGCCCCACACACCTGGGGGCTGCAGGCTTTCCTGCTGCCTTCAGCCTCAAACCCACCCTTTCCCACTTGGCGCCGCGCCAGGCACAAAAATGGCCATATGGCTGGAGACTGGTCCCACGCCCAAAGAGCCAGCAGGGAAAACTATGCCTTGTTCTAAAGCTCTTTGGGAACCGCTTGCGTAGCCCCACACAGCTGCGGGCTGCAGGCTTTTTTGGCACTTTCAGCCTCAAAACCACCTATTCCCACTTCTGGCCGCACCAGGCACAAAAATACCCATATGTCTGGAGACTGGTCCCATGCCCAAAGAGCCAGCAGGGAAAAATATGCCTTGTTCTAAAGCTCTTTGGGAACCGCTTCCGTAGCCCCACACACCTGGGGGCTGCAGGCTTTCCTGCTGCCTTCAGCCTCAAAACCACCCTTTCCCACTTGGCGTCGCTCCAGGCACAAAAATTGCCATATGGCTGGAGCTTGGTCCCACGCCCAAAGAGCCAGCAGGGAAAACTATGCCTTGTTCTAAAGCTCTTTGGGAAACGCTTGCGTAGCCCCACAGACCTGGGGGCTGCAGGCTTTCCTGCTGCCTTCAGCCTCAAAACCACCCTTCCCCACTTGTCGCCGCGCCAGGCACAAAAATGGCCATATGTCTGGAGACTGGTCCCACGCCCAAAGAGCCAGCAGGCAAAACTATGCCTTGTTCTAAAGCTCTTTGGGAACCTCTTGCGTAGCCCCACGGACCTGGGGGCTGCAGGCTTTCCTGCTGCCTTCAGCCTCAAAACAACCCTTTCCCACTTGGCCCCTCACCAGGCACAAAAATGGCCATAAGTCTGGAGATTGGTCCCACGCCCAAAGAGCCAGCAGGGAAAACTATGCCTTGTTCTAAAGCTCTTTGGGAACCGCTTGCGTAGCGCCACACACCTGGGGGCTGCAGGTTTTCCCGCTGCCTTCAGCCTCAAAACCGCCCTGTCCCACTTGGCGTCGCTCCAGGCACAAAAATGGCCATATGTCTAGAGATTGGTCCCACGCCCAAAGAGCCAGCAGGGAAAACTATGCCTTGTTCTAAAGCTCTTTGGGAACCGCTTGCGTAGCCCCGTACACCTGGGGGCTGCAGGCTTTCCTGCTGCCTTCAGCCTCAAAACCACCCTTTCCCACTTGGCCCCTCACCAGGCACAAAAATTGCCATAGGTATGGATATGGGTCCCACACCCAAGGAGCCAGCAGGGAAAACTATGCCTTGTTCTAAAGCTCTTTGGGAACCGCTTGCGTAGCCCCACGGACCTGGGGGCTGCAGGCTTTCCTGCTGCCTTCAGCCTCAAAACCACCCTTTCCCACTTGGCGCCGCGCCAGGCACAAAAATGGCCATATGTCTGGAGATTGTTCCCACGCCCAAAGAGCCAGCAGGGAAATCTATGCCTTGTTCTAAAGCTCTTTGGGAACCGCTTGCGTAGCCCCACGGACCTGGGGGCTGCAGGCTTTCCTGCTGCCTTCAGCCTCAAAAACACCCTTTCCCACTTGGCGCCGCGCCAGGCACAAAAATGGCCATATGGCTGGAGACTGGTGCCACGCCCAAAGAGCCAGCAGGGAAAACTAGGCCTTGTTCTAAAGCTCTTTGGGAACCGCTTGCGTAGAACCACACAGCTTGGGGCTGCAGGCTTTTTCGGCACTTTCAGCCTGAAAACCACCCTTTCCCACTGGGCGCCGCGCTAGGCACAAAAATGCCCATATGTCTGGAGACTGGTCCCACGCCCAAAGAGCCACCAGGGAAAACTATGCCTTGTTCTAAAGCTCTTTGGGAAACGCTTGCGTACCGCCACAGACCTGGGGGCTGCAGGCTTTCCTGCTGCCTTCAGCCTCAAAACCACCCTTTCCCACTTGGCGCCACGCGAGGCACAAAAATTGCCATAGGTATGGATATGGGTCCCACACCCAAGGAGCCAGCAGGGAAAACTATGCCTTGTTCTAAAGCTCTTTGGGAACCGCTTGCGTCGCCTCACAGACCTGGGGGCTGCAGGCTTTCCTGCTGCCTTCAGCCTCAAAACCACCCTTTCCCACTTGGCGCCAAGCCAGGCACAAAAATGCCGATATGTCTGGAGATTGGTCCCACGCCCAAAGAGCCAGCAGGGAAATCTATGCCTTGTTCTAAAGCTCTTTGGGAATGGCTTGCGTAGCCCCACAGACCTGGGGGCTGCAGGCTTTCCTGCTGCCTTCAGCCTCAAAACCACCCTTTCCCACTTGGCGCCACGCCAGGCCCAAAAATGGCCATATGTCTGGAGATTGGTCCCACGCCCAAAGAGCCAGCAGGGAAAACTATGCCTTGTTCTAAAGCTCTTTGGGAACCGCTTGCGTAGCCCCACACACCTGCGAGCTGCAGGCTTTCCTGCTGCCTTCAGCCTCAAAACCACCCTTTCCCACTTGGCGTCGCTCCAGGCACAAAAATTGCCATATGGCTGGAGCTTGGTCCCACGCCCAAAGAGCCAGCAGGGAAAACTATGCCTTGTTCTAAAGCTCTTTGGGAACCTCTTGCGTAGCCCCACGGACTTGGGGGCTGCAGGCTTTCCTGCTGCCTTCAGCCTCAAAACCACCCTTTCCCACTTGTCGCCGCGCCAGGCACAAAAATGGCCATATGTCTGGAGACTGGTCCCACGCCCAAAGAGCCAGCAGGGAAAACTATGCCTTGTTCTAAAGCTCTTTGGGAACCTCTTGCGTAGCCCCACGGACCTGGGGGCTGCAGGCTTTCCTGCTGCCTTCAGCCTCAAAACAACCCTTTCCCACTTGGCCCCTCACCAGGCACAAAAATGGCCATAAGTCTGGAGATTGGTCCCACGCCCAAAGAGCCAGCAGGGAAAACTATGCCTTGTTCTAAAGCTCTTTGGGAACCGCTTGCGTAGCCCCACACACCTGGGGGCTGCAGGTTTTCCCGCTGCCTTCAGCCTCAAAACCGCCCTGTCCCACTTGGCATCGCTCCAGGCACAAAAATGGCCATATGTCTAGAGATTGGTCCCACGCCCAAAGAGCCAGCAGGGAAAACTATGCCTTGTTCTAAAGCTCTTTGGGAACCTCTTGCGTAGCCCCACGGACCTGGGGGCTGCAGGCTTTCCTGCTGCCTTCAGCCTCAAAACCACCCTTTCCCACTTGGCGCCGCGCCAGGCACAAAAATGGCCATATGTCTGGAGATTGGTCCCACGCCCAAAGAGCCAGCAGGGAAAACTATGCCTTGTTCTAAAGCTCTTTGGGAACCGCTTGCGTAGCCTCACACACCTGGGGGCTGCAGGCTTTCCTGCTGCCTTCAGCCTCAAAAACACCCTTTCCCACTTGGCGCCGCGCCAGGCAAAAAAATGGCCATATGGCTGGAGACTGGTGCCACGCCCAAAGAGCCAGCAGGGAAAACTAGGCCTTGTTCTAAAGCTCTTTGGGAACCGCTTGCGTAGAACCACACAGCTTGGGGCTGCAGGCTTTTTCGGCACTTTCACCCTGAAAACCACCCTTTCCCACTTGGCGCTGCGCTAGGCACAAAAATGCCCATATGTCTGGAGACTGGTCCCACGCCCAAAGAGCCACCACGGAAAACTATGCCTTGTTCTAAAGCTCTTTGGGAAACGCTTGCGTAGCGCCACAGACCTGGGGGCTGCAGGCTTTCCTGCTGCCTTCAGCCTCAAAACCACCCTTTCCCACTTGGCGCCACGCGAGGCACAAAAATTGCCATAGGTATGGATATGGGTCCCACACCCAAGGAGCCAGCAGGGAAAACTATGCCTTGTTCTAAAGCTCTTTGGGAACCGCTTGCGTCGCCTCACAGACCTGGGGGCTGCAGGCTTTCCTGCTGCCTTCAGCCTCAAAACCACCCTTTCCCACTTGGCGCCAAGCCAGGCACAAAAATGCCGATATGTCTGGAGATTGGTCCCACGCCCAAAGAGCCAGCAGGGAAATCTATGCCTTGTTCTAAAGCTCTTTGGGAACCTCTTGCGTAGCCCCACGGACCTGGGGGCTGCAGGCTTTCCTGCTGCCTTCAGCCTCAAAACCACCCTTTCCCACTTGGCGTCGCGCCAGGCACAAAAATGGCCATATGGCTGGAGACTGGTCCCACGCCCAAAGAGCCAGCAGGGAAAACTATGCCTTGTTCTAAAGCTCTTTGGGAAACGCTTGCGTAGCCCCACACACCTGGGGGCTGCAGGCTTTCCTGCTGCCTTCAGCCTCAAAACCACCCTTTCCCACTTGGCGCCACGCCAGGCACAAAAATCGCCATAGGTATGGATATGGGTCCCACACCCAAGGAGCCAGCAGGGAAAACTATGCCTTGTTCTAAAGCTCTTTGGGAAACGCTTGCGTAGCCCCACGGACCTGGGGGCTGCAGGCTTTCCTGCTGCCTTCAGCCTCAAAACCACCCTTTCCCACTTGGCGCCGCGCCAGGCACAAAAATGGCCATATGGCTGCAGCTTGGTCCCATGCCCAAAGAGCCAGCAGGGAAAACTATGCCTTGTTCTAAAGCTCTTTGGGAAACGCTTGCGTAGCCCCACACAGCTGCGGGCTGCAGGCTTTTTTGGCACTTTCAGCCTCAAAACCACCTATTCCCACTTCTGGCCGCACCAGGCACAAAAATGCCCATATGTCTGGAGACTGGTCCCACGCCCAAAGAGCCAGCAGGGAAAACTATGCCTTGTTCTAAAGCTCTTTGGGAACCGCTTGCGTAGCCCCACAGACCTGGGGGCTGCAGGCTTTCCTGCTGCCTTCAGCCTGAAAACGACCCTTTCCCACTTGGCACCGCGCCAGGCACAAAAATGGCCATATGGCTGGAGACTGGTCCCACACCCAAAGAGCCAGCAGGGAAAACTAGGCCTTGTTCTAAAGCTCTTTGGGAACGGCTTGCGTAGCCCCACACACCTGCGCGCTGCAGGCTTTCCTGCTGCCTTCAGCCTCAAAACCACCCTTTCCCACTTGGCGCCACGCCAGGCACAAAAATTTCCATAGGTATGGATATGGGTCCCACACCCAAACAGCCAGCAGGGAAAACTATGCCTTGTTCTAAAGCTCTTTGGGAACCGCTTGCGTAGCCCCACACACCTGGGGGCTGCAGGCTTTCCTGCTGCCTTCAGCCTCAAAACCACCCTTTCCCACTTGGCGCCGCGCCAGGCACAAAAATGGCCATATGGCTGGAGACTGGTCCCACGCCCAAAGAGCCAGCAGGGAAAACTATGCCTTGTTCTAAAGCTCTTTGGGAACCGCTTGCGTAGCCCCACACAGCTGCGGGCTGCAGGCTTTTTTGGCACTTTCAGCCTCAAAACCACCTATTCCCACTTCTGGCCGCACCAGGCACAAAAATGGCCATATGTCTGTCGATGGGTCCCACGCCCAAAGAGCCAGCAGGGAAAACTATGCCTTGTTCTAAAGCTCTTTGGGAACCGCTTGCATAGCCCCACAGACCTGGGGGCTGCAGGCTTTCCTGCTGCCTTCAGCCTCAAAACAACCCTGCCCCACTTGGCGCCGCGCCAATCCCCAAAATGGCCATATTTCTGGAGATGGGTCCAACGCCCAAAGAGCCAGCAGGGAAAACTATGCCTTGTTCTAAAGCTCTTTGGGAACCGCTTGCGTAGCCCCACACACCTGGGGGCTGCAGGCTTTCCTGCTGCCTTCAGCCTCAAAACCACCCTTTCCCACTTGGCGCCGCGCCAGGCACAAAAATGGCCATATGGCTGGAGACTGGTCCCACGCCCAAAGAGCCAGCAGGGAAAACTATGCCTTGTTCTAAAGCTCTTTGGGAAACGCTTGCGTAGCCCCACACAGCTGCGGGCTGCAGGCTTTTTTGGCACTTTCAGCCTCAAAACCACCCTTTCCCACTTGTCGCCGCACCAGGCACAAAAATGCCCATATGTCTGGAGACTGGTCCCACGCCCAAAGAGCCACCAGGGAAAACTATGCCTTGTTCTAAAGCTCTTTGGGAAACGCTTGTGTAGCCCCACAGACCTGGGGGCTGCAGGCTTTCCTGCTGCCTTCAGCCTCAAAACCACCCTTTCCCACTTGGCGCCGCGCCAGGCACAAAAATGGCCATATGGCTGGAGACTGGTCCCACGCCCAAAGAGCCAGCAGGGAAAACTATGCCTTGTTCTAAAGCTCTTTTGGAACCTCTTGCGTAGCCCCACGGACCTGGGGGCTGCAGGCTTTCCTGCTGCCTTCAGCCTCAAAACCACCCTTTCCCACTTGGCGCCACGCCAGGCACAAAAATGCCCATATGTCTGGAGATTGGTCCCACGCCCAAAGAGCCAGCAGGGAAAACTATGCCTTGTTCTAAAGCTCTTTGGGAACGGCTTGCGTAGCCCCACAGACCTGGGGGCTGCAGGCTTTCCTGCTGCCTTCAGCCTCAAAACCACCCTGTCCCACTTGGCGCCACGCCAGGCACAAAAATTGCCATAGGTATGGATATGGGTCCCACACCCAAGGAGCCAGCAGGGAAAATTATGCCTTGTTCTAAAGCTCTTTGGGAACCGCTTGCGTAGCCCCACAGACCTGGGGGCTGCAGGCTTTCCTGCTGCCTTCAGCCTCAAAACCACTCTTTCCCACTTGGCGCCGCGCCAGGCACAAAAATGGCCGTATGTCTGGAGATTGGTCCCACGCCCAAAGAGCCAGCAGGGAAAACTATGCCTTGTTCTAAAGCTCTTTGGGAACCGCTTGCATAGCCCCACAGACCTGGGGGCTGCAGGCTTTCCTGCTGCCTTCAGCCTCAAAACCACCCTGCCCCACTTGGCGCCGCGCCAATCCCCAAAATGGCCATATTTCTGGATATGGGTCCCACACCCAAGGAGCCAGCAGGGAAAACTATGCCTTGTTCTAAAGCTCTTTGGGAAACGCTTGCGTAGCCCCACGGACCTGGGGGCTGCAGGCTTTCCTGCTGCCTTCAGCCTCAAAACCACCCTTTCCCACTTGGCGCCGCGCCAGGCACAAAAATGGCCATATGGCTGGAGATTGGTCCCATGCCCAAAGAGCCAGCAGGGAAAACTATGCCTTGTTCTAAAGCTCTTTGGGAAACGCTTGCGTAGCCCCACACAGCTGCGGGCTGCAGGCTTTTTTGGCACTTTCAGCCTCAAAACCACCTATTCCCACTTCTGGCCGCACCAGGCACAAAAATGCCCATATGTCTGGAGACTGGTCCCACGCCCAAAGAGCCAGCAGGGAAAACTATGCCTTGTTCTAAAGCTCTTTGGGAACCGCTTGCGTAGCCCCACAGACCTGGGGGCTGCAGGCTTTCCTGCTGCCTTCAGCCTCAAAACCACCCTTTCCCACTTGGCACCGCGCCAGGCACAAAAATGGCCATATGGCTGGAGACTGGTCCCACACCCAAAGAGCCAGCAGGGAAAACTAGGCCTTGTTCTAAAGCTCTTTGGGAACGGCTTGCGTAGCCCCACACACCTGCGCGCTGCAGGCTTTCCTGCTGCCTTCAGCCTCAAAACCACCCTTTCCCACTTGGCGCCACGCCAGGCACAAAAATTTCCATAGGTATGGATATGGGTCCCACACCCAAACAGCCAGCAGGGAAAACTATGCCTTGTTCTAAAGCTCTTTGGGAACCGCTTGCGTAGCCCCACGGACCTGGGGGCGGCAGGCTTTCCTGCTGCCTTCAGCCTCAAAACCACCCTTTCCCACTTGGCGCCGCGCCAGGCACAAAAATGGCCATATGGCTGGAGACTGGTCCCACGCCCAAAGAGCCAGCAGGGAAAACTATGCCTTGTTCTAAAGCTCTTTGGGAACCGCTTGCGTAGCCCCACACAGCTGCGGGCTGCAGGCTTTTTTGGCACTTTCAGCCTCAAAACCACCTATTCCCACTTCTGGCCGCACCAGGCACAAAAATGGCCATATGTCTGTCGATGGGTCCCACGCCCAAAGAGCCAGCAGGGAAAACTATGCCTTGTTCTAAAGCTCTTTGGGAACCGCTTGCATAGCCCCACAGACCTGGGGGCTGCAGGCTTTCCTGCTGCCTTCAGCCTCAAAACAACCCTGCCCCACTTGGCGCCGCGCCAATCCCCAAAATGGCCATATTTCTGGAGATGGGTCCAACGCCCAAAGAGCCAGCAGGGAAAACTATGCCTTGTTCTAAAGCTCTTTGGGAACCGCTTGCGTAGCCCCACGGACCTGGGGGCTGCAGGCTTTCCTGCTGCCTTCAGCCTCAAAACCACCCTTTCCCACTTGGCGCCGCGCCAGGCACAAAAATGGCCATATGGCTGGAGACTGGTCCCACGCCCAAAGAGCCAGCAGGGAAAACTATGCCTTGTTCTAAAGCTCTTTGGGAAACGCTTGCGTAGCCCCACACAGCTGCGGGCTGCAGGCTTTTTTGGCACTTTCAGCCTCAAAACCACCCTTTCCCACTTGTCGCCGCACCAGGCACAAAAATGCCCATATGTCTGGAGACTGGTCCCACGCCCAAAGAGCCACCAGGGAAAACTATGCCTTGTTCTAAAGCTCTTTGGGAAACGCTTGTGTAGCCCCACAGACCTGGGGGCTGCAGGCTTTCCTGCTGCCTTCAGCCTCAAAACCACCCTTTCCCACTTGGCGCCGCGCCAGGCACAAAAATGGCCATATGGCTGGAGACTGGTCCCACGCCCAAAGAGCCAGCAGGGAAAACTATGCCTTGTTCTAAAGCTCTTTTGGAACCTCTTGCGTAGCCCCACGGACCTGGGGGCTGCAGGCTTTCCTGCTGCCTTCAGCCTCAAAACCACCCTTTCCCACTTGGCGCCACGCCAGGCACAAAAATGCCCATATGTCTGGAGATTGGTCCCACGCCCAAAGAGCCAGCAGGGAAAACTATGCCTTGTTCTAAAGCTCTTTGGGAACGGCTTGCGTAGCCCCACACACCTGGGGGCTGCAGGCTTTCCTGCTGCCTTCAGCCTCAAAACCACCCTGTCCCACTTGGCGCCACGCCAGGCACAAAAATTGCCATAGGTATGGATATGGGTCCCACACCCAAGGAGCCAGCAGGGAAAATTATGCCTTGTTCTAAAGCTCTTTGGGAACCGCTTGCGTAGCCCCACAGACCTGGGGGCTGCAGGCTTTCCTGCTGCCTTCAGCCTCAAAACCACTCTTTCCCACTTGGCGCCGCGCCAGGCACAAAAATGGCCGTATGTCTGGAGATTGGTCCCACGCCCAAAGAGCCAGCAGGGAAAACTATGCCTTGTTCTAAAGCTCTTTGGGAACCGCTTGCATAGCCCCACAGACCTGGGGGCTGCAGGCTTTCCTGCTGCCTTCAGCCTCAAAACCACCCTGCCCCACTTGGCGCCGCGCCAATCCCCAAAATGGCCATATTTCTGGAGATGGGTCCAACGCCCAAAGAGCCAGCAGAGAAAACTATGCCTTGTTCCAAAGCTCTTTGGGAACCTCTTGCGTAGCCCCACACACCTGGGGGCTGCAGGCTTTCCTGCTGCCTTCAGCCTCCAAAACACCCTTTCCCACTTGGCGCCGCGCCAGGCACAAAAATGGCCATATGGCTGGAGATTGGTCCCACGCCCAAAGAGCCAGCAGGGAAAACTATGCCTTGTTCTAAAGCTCTTTGGGAACCGCTTGCGTAGCCCCACACACCTGGGGGCTGCAGGCTTTCCTGCTGCCTTCAGCCTCAAAACCACCCTTTCCCACTTGGCGCCGCGCCAGGCACAAAAATCGCCATAGGTATGGATATGGGTCCCACACCCAAGGAGCCAGCAGGGAAAACTAGGCCTTGTTCTAAAGCTCTTTGGGAACCGCTTGCGTAGCCCCACGGACCTGGGGGCTGCAGGCTTTCCTGCTGCCTTCAGCCTCAAACCCACCCTTTCCCACTTGGCGCCGCGCCAGGCACAAAAATGGCCATATGGCTGGAGACTGGTCCCACGCCCAAAGAGCCAGCAGGGAAAACTATGCCTTGTTCTAAAGCTCTTTGGGAACCGCTTGCATAGCCCCACAGACCTGGGGGCTGCAGGCTTTCCTGCTGCCTTCAGCCTCAAAACCACCCTGCCCCACTTGGCGCCGCGCCAATCCCCAAAATGGCCATATTTCTGGAGATGGGTCCAACGCCCAAAGAGCCAGCAGAGAAAACTATGCCTTGTTCCAAAGCTCTTTGGGAACCTCTTGCGTAGCCCCACACACCTGGGGGCTGCAGGCTTTCCTGCTGCCTTCAGCCTCCAAAACACCCTTTCCCACTTGGCGCCGCGCCAGGCACAAAAATGGCCATATGGCTGGAGATTGGTCCCACGCCCAAAGAGCCAGCAGGGAAAACTATGCCTTGTTCTAAAGCTCTTTGGGAACCGCTTGCGTAGCCCCACACACCTGGGGGCTGCAGGCTTTCCTGCTGCCTTCAGCCTCAAAACCACCCTTTCCCACTTGGCGCCGCGCCAGGCACAAAAATCGCCATAGGTATGGATATGGGTCCCACACCCAAGGAGCCAGCAGGGAAAACTAGGCCTTGTTCTAAAGCTCTTTGGGAACCGCTTGCGTAGCCCCACGGACCTGGGGGCTGCAGGCTTTCCTGCTGCCTTCAGCCTCAAACCCACCCTTTCCCACTTGGCGCCGCGCCAGGCACAAAAATGGCCATATGGCTGGAGACTGGTCCCACGCCCAAAGAGCCAGCAGGGAAAACTATGCCTTGTTCTAAAGCTCTTTGGGAACCGCTTGCGTAGCCCCACACAGCTGCGGGCTGCAGGCTTTTTTGGCACTTTCAGCCTCAAAACCACCTATTCCCACTTCTGGCCGCACCAGGCACAAAAATACCCATATGTCTGGAGACTGGTCCCACGCCCAAAGAGCCACCAGGGAAAACTATGCCTTGTTCTAAAGCTCTTTGGGAACCGCTTGCGTAGCCCCACAGACCTGGGGGCTGCAGGCTTTCCTGCTGCCTTCAGCCTCAAAACCACCCTTTCCCACTTGGCACCGCGCCAGGCACAAAAATGGCCATATGGCTGGAGACTGGTCCCACACCCAAAGAGCCAGCAGGGAAAACTAGGCCTTGTTCTAAAGCTCTTTGGGAACGGCTTGCGTAGCCCCACACACCTGCGCGCTGCAGGCTTTCCTGCTGCCTTCAGCCTCAAAACCACCCTTTCCCACTTGGCGCCACGCCAGGCACAAAAATTTCCATAGGTATGGATATGGGTCCCACACCCAAACAGCCAGCAGGGAAAACTATGCCTTGTTCTAAAGCTCTTTGGGAACCGCTTGCGTAGCCCCACGGACCTGGGGGCTGCAGGCTTTCCTGCTGCCTTCAGCCTCAAAACCACCCTTTCCCACTTGGCGCCGCGCCAGGCACAAAAATGGCCATATGGCTGGAGACTGGTCCCACGCCCAAAGAGCCAGCAGGGAAAACTATGCCTTGTTCTAAAGCTCTTTGGGAACCGCTTGCGTAGCCCCACACAGCTGCGGGCTGCAGGCTTTTTTGGCACTTTCAGCCTCAAAACCACCTATTCCCACTTCTGCCCGCACCAGGCACAAAAATGGCCATATGTCTGTCGATGGGTCCCACGCCCAAAGAGCCAGCAGGGAAAACTATGCCTTGTTCTAAAGCTCTTTGGGAACCGCTTGCATAGCCCCACAGACCTGGGGGCTGCAGGCTTTCCTGCTGCCTTCAGCCTCAAAACAACCCTGCCCCACTTGGCGCCGCGCCAATCCCCAAAATGGCCATATTTCTGGAGATGGGTCCAACGCCCAAAGAGCCAGCAGGGAAAACTATGCCTTGTTCTAAAGCTCTTTGGGAACCGCTTGCGTAGCCCCACACACCTGGGGGCTGCAGGCTTTCCTGCTGCCTTCAGCCTCAAAACCACCCTTTCCCACTTGGCGCCGCGCCAGGCACAAAAATGGCCATATGGCTGGAGACTGGTCCCACGCCCAAAGAGCCAGCAGGGAAAACTATGCCTTGTTCTAAAGCTCTTTGGGAAACGCTTGCGTAGCCCCACACAGCTGCGGGCTGCAGGCTTTTTTGGCACTTTCAGCCTCAAAACCACCCTTTCCCACTTGTCGCCGCACCAGGCACAAAAATGCCCATATGTCTGGAGACTGGTCCCACGCCCAAAGAGCCACCAGGGAAAACTATGCCTTGTTCTAAAGCTCTTTGGGAAACGCTTGTGTAGCCCCACAGACCTGGGGGCTGCAGGCTTTCCTGCTGCCTTCAGCCTCAAAACCACCCTTTCCCACTTGGCGCCGCGCCAGGCACAAAAATGGCCATATGGCTGGAGACTGGTCCCACGCCCAAAGAGCCAGCAGGGAAAACTATGCCTTGTTCTAAAGCTCTTTTGGAACCTCTTGCGTAGCCCCACGGACCTGGGGGCTGCAGGCTTTCCTGCTGCCTTCAGCCTCAAAACCACCCTTTCCCACTTGGCGCCATGCCAGGCACAAAAATGCCCATATGTCTGGAGATTGGTCCCACGCCCAAAGAGCCAGCAGGGAAAACTATGCCTTGTTCTAAAGCTCTTTGGGAACGGCTTGCGTAGCCCCACAGACCTGGGGGCTGCAGGCTTTCCTGCTGCCTTCAGCCTCAAAACCACCCTGTCCCACTTGGCGCCACGCCAGGCACAAAAATTGCCATAGGTATGGATATGGGTCCCACACCCAAGGAGCCAGCAGGGAAAATTATGCCTTGTTCTAAAGCTCTTTGGGAACCGCTTGCGTAGCCCCACAGACCTGGGGGCTGCAGGCTTTCCTGCTGCCTTCAGCCTCAAAACCACTCTTTCCCACTTGGCGCCGCGCCAGGCACAAAAATGGCCGTATGTCTGGAGATTGGTCCCACGCCCAAAGAGCCAGCAGGGAAAACTATGCCTTGTTCTAAAGCTCTTTGGGAACCGCTTGCATAGCCCCACAGACCTGGGGGCTGCAGGCTTTCCTGCTGCCTTCAGCCTCAAAACCACCCTGCCCCACTTGGCGCCGCGCCATTCCCCAAAATGGCCATATTTCTGGAGATGGGTCCAACGCCCAAAGAGCCAGCAGGGAAAACTATGCCTTGTTCCAAAGCTCTTTGGGAACCTCTTGCGTAGCCCCACACACCTGGGGGCTGCAGGCTTTCCTGCTGCCTTCAGCCTCCAAAACACCCTTTCCCACTTGGCGCCGCGCCAGGCACAAAAATGGCCATATGGCTGGAGATTGGTCCCACGCCCAAAGAGCCAGCAGGGAAAACTATGCCTTGTTCTAAAGCTCTTTGGGAAACGCTTGCGTAGCCCCACACACCTGGGGGCTGCAGGCTTTCCTGCTGCCTTCAGCCTCAAAACCACCCTTTCCCACTTGGCGCCGCGCCAGGCACAAAAATCGCCATAGGTATGGATATGGGTCCCACACCCAAGGAGCCAGCAGGGAAAACTATGCCTTGTTCTAAAGCTCTTTGGGAACCGCTTGCGTAGCCCCACGGACCTGGGGGCTGCAGGCTTTCCTGCTGCCTTCAGCCTCAAACCCACCCTTTCCCACTTGGCGCCGCGCCAGGCACAAAAATGGCCATATGGCTGGAGACTGGTCCCACGCCCAAAGAGCCAGCAGGGAAAACTATGCCTTGTTCTAAAGCTCTTTGGGAACCGCTTGCGTAGCCCCACACAGCTGCGGGCTGCAGGCTTTTTTGGCACTTTCAGCCTCAAAACCACCTATTCCCACTTCTGGCCGCACCAGGCACAAAAATACCCATATGTCTGGAGACTGGTCCCACGCCCAAAGAGCCACCAGGGAAAACTATGCCTTGTTCTAAAGCTCTTTGGGAAATGCTTGCGTAGCCCCACACACCTGGGGCTGCAGGCTTTCCTGCTGCCTTCAGCTTCAAAAACACCCTTTCCCACTTGGCGCCACGCCAGACACAAAAGTGGCCATAGGTATGGATATAGGTCCCACACCCAAAGAGCCAGCAGGGAAAACTATGCCTTGTTCTAAAGCTCTTTGGGAAACGCTTGCGTAGCCCCACAGACCTGGGGGCTGCAGGCTTTCCTGCTGCCTTCAGCCTCAAAACCACCCTTTCCCACTTGGTGCCGCGCCAGGCACAAAAATGGCCATACGGCTGGAGACTGGTCCCACGCCCAAAGAGCCAGCAGGGAAAACTAGGCCTTGTTCTAAAGCTCTTTGGGAACCGCTTGCGTAGCCCCACGCAGCTGCGGGCTGCAGGCTTTTTTGGCACTTTCAGCCTCAAAACCACCTATTCCCACTTCTGGCCGCACCAGGCACAAAAATGGCCATATGTCTGTTGATGGGTCCCACGCCCAAAGAGCCAGCAGGGAAAACTAGGCCTTGTTCTAAAGCTCTTTGGGAACCGCTTGCGTAGCCCCACACACCTGGGGGCTGCAGGCTTTCCTGCTGCCTTCAGCCTCAAAACCGCCCTGTCCCACTTGGCGCCACGCGAGGCACAAAAATTGCCATAGGTATGGATATGGGTCCCACACCCAAGGAGCCAGCAGGGAAAACTATGCCTTGTTCTAAAGCTCTTTGGGAACCGCTTGCGTAGCCCCACACACCTGGGGGCTGCAGGCTTTCCTGCTGCCTTCAGCCTCAAAACCACCCTTTCCCACTTGGCGCCGCGCCAGGCACAAAACTGGCCATATGGCTGGAGACTGGTGCCACGCCCAAAGAGCCAGCAGGGAAAACTAGGCCTTGTTCTAAAGCTCTTTGGGAACCGCTTGCGTAGCCCCACACAGCTTGGGGCTGCAGGCTTTTTCGGCACTTTCAGCCTGAAAACCACCCTTTCCCACTTGTCGCCGCGCCAGGCACAAAAATGGCCATATATCTGGAGACTGGTCCCACGCCCAAAGAGCCAGCAGGGAAAACTATGCCTTGTTCTAAAGCTCTTTGGGAACCTCTTGCGTAGCCCCACGGACCTGGGGGCTGCAGGCTTTCCTGCTGCCTTCAGCCTCAAAACAACCCTTTCCTACTTGGCCCCTCACCAGGCACAAAAATGGCCATAAGTCTGGAGATTGGTCCCACGCCCAAAGAGCCAGCAGGGAAAACTATGCCTTGTTCTAAAGCTCTTTGGGAACCGCTTGCGTAGCGCCACACACCTGGGGGCTGCAGGTTTTCCCGCTGCCTTCAGCCTCAAAAACGCCCTGTCCCACTTGGCGTCGCTCCAGGCACAAAAATGGCCATATGTCTAGAGATTGGTCCCACGCCCAAAGAGCCAGCAGGGAAAACTATGCCTTGTTCTAAAGCTCTTTGGGAACCACTTGCGTAGCCCCACGGACCTGGGGGCTGCAGGCTTTCCTGCTGCCTTCAGCCTCAAAACCACCCTTTCCCACTTGGCGCCGCGCCAGGCACAAAAATGGCCATATGTCTGGAGACTGGTCCCATGCCCAAAGAGCCAGCAGGGAAAAATATGCCTTGTTCTAAAGCTCTTTGGGAACCGCTTCCGTAGCCCCACACACCTGGGGGCTGCAGGCTTTCCTGCTGCCTTCAGCCTCAAAACCACCCTTCCCCACTTGGCGCCGCGCCAGGCACAAAAATGGCCATATGGCTGGAGACTGGTCCCACGCCCAAAGAGCCAGCAGGGAAAACTAGGCCTTGTTCTAAAGCTCTTTGGGAACCGCTTGCGTAGCCCCACGCAGCTGCGGGCTGCAGGCTTTTTTGGCACTTTCAGCCTCAAAACCACCTATTCCCACTTCTGGCCGCTCCAGGCACAAAAATGGCCATATGTCTGTTGATGGGTCCCACGCCCAAAGAGCCAGCAGGGAAAACTAGGCCTTGTTCTAAAGCTCTTTGGGAACCGCTTGCGTAGCCCCACACACCTGGGGGCTGCAGGCTTTCCTGCTGCCTTCAGCCTCAAAACCACCCTTTCCCACATGGCGCCGCGCCCGGCACAAAAATGGCCATATGTCTGGAGATTGGTCCCACGCCCAAAGAGCCAGCAGGGAAAACTATGCCTTGTTCTAAAGCTCTTTGGGAACCGCTTGCGTAGCCCCACACAGCTGCGGGCTGCAGGCTTTTTTGGCACTTTCAGCCTCAAAACCACCTATTCCCACTTCTGGCCGCACCAGGCACAAAAATGGCCATATGTCTGTCGATGGGTCCCACGCCCAAAGAGCCAGCAGGGAAAACTATGCCTTGTTCTAAAGCTCTTTGGGAACCGCTTGCATAGCCCCACAGACCTGGGGGCTGCAGGCTTTCCTGCTGCCTTCAGCCTCAAAACAACCCTGCCCCACTTGGCGCCGCGCCAATCCCCAAAATGGCCATATTTGTGGAGATGGGTCCAACGCCCAAAGAGCCAGCAGGGAAAACTATGCCTTGTTCTAAAGCTCTTTGGGAAACGCTTTTGTAGCCCCACAGACCTGGGGGCTGCAGGCTTTCCTGCTGCCTTCAGCCTCAAAACCACCCTTTCCCACTTGGCGCCGCGCCAGGCACAAAAATGGCCATATGGCTGGAGACTGGTCCCACGCCCAAAGAGCCAGCAGGGAAAACTATGCCTTGTTCTAAAGCTCTTTGGGAAACGCTTGCGTAGCCCCACAGACCTGGGGGCTGCAGGCTTTCCTGCTGCCTTCAGCCTGAAAACGACCCTTTCCCACTTGGCGCCGCGCCAGGCACAAAAATGGCCATATGGCTGGAGACTGGTCCCACACCCAAGGAGCCATCAGGGAAAACTAGGCCTTGTTCTAAAGCTCTTTGGGAACGGCTTGCGTAGCCCCACACACCTGGGGGCTGCAGGCTTTCCTGCTGCCTTCAGCCTCAAAACCACCCTTTCCCACTTGGCGCCACGCCAGGCACAAAAATTTCCATAGGTATGGATATGGGTCCCACACCCAAGGAGCCAGCAGGGAAAACTATGCCTTGTTCTAAATCTCTTTGGGAACCGCTTGCGTAGCCCCACACACCTGGGGGCTGCAGGCTTTCCTGCTGCCTTCAGCCTCAAAACCACCCTTTCCCACTTGGCGCCACGCCAGGCACAAAAATCGCCATAGGTATGGATATGGGTCCCACACCCAAGGAGCCAGCAGGGAAAACTATGCCTTGTTCTAAAGCTCTTTGGGAACCGCTTGCGTAGCCCCACGGACCTGGGGGCTGCAGGCTTTCCTGCTGCCTTCAGCCTCAAAACCACCCTTTCCCACTTGGCGCCGCGCCAGGCACAAAAATGGCCATATGGCTGGAGACTGGTCCCACGCCCAAAGAGCCAGCAGGGAAAACTATGCCTTGTTCTAAAGCTCTTTGGGAACGGCTTGCGTAGCCCCACAGACCTGGGGGCTGCAGGCTTTCCTGCTGCCTTCAGCCTCAAAACCACCCTTTCCCACTTGGCGCCACGCCAAGCACAAAAATCGCCATAGGTATGGATATGGGTCCCACACCCAAGGAGCCAGCAGGGAAAACTATGCCTTGTTCTAAAGCTCTTTGGGAACCGCTTGCGTAGCCCCACGGACCTGGGGGCTGCAGGCTTTCCTGCTGCCTTCAGCCTCAAAACCACCCTTTCCCACTTGGCACCGCGCCAGGCACAAAAATCGCCATAGGTATGGATATGGGTCCCACACCCAAGGAGCCAGCAGGGAAAACTATGCCTTGTTCTAAAGCTCTTTGGGAACCGCTTGCGTAGCCCCACGGACCTGGGGGCTGCAGGCTTTCCTGCTGCCTTCAGCCTCAAAACCACCCTTTCCCACTTGGCGCCGCGCCAGGCACAAAAATGGCCATATGGCTGGAGACTGGTCCCACGCCCAAAGAGCCAGCAGGGAAAACTATGCCTTGTTCTAAAGCTCTTTGGGAACGGCTTGCGTAGCCCCACAGACCTGGGGGCTGCAGGCTTTCCTGCTGCCTTCAGCCTCAAAACCACCCTTTCCCACTTGGCGCCACGCCAAGCACAAAAATCGCCATAGGTATGGATATGGGTCCCACACCCAAGGAGCCAGCAGGGAAAACTATGCCTTGTTCTAAAGCTCTTTGGGAACCGCTTGCGTAGCCCCACGGACCTGGGGGCTGCAGGCTTTCCTGCTGCCTTCAGCCTCAAAACCACCCTTTCCCACTTGGCGCCGCGCCAGGCACAAAAATGGCCATATGGCTGGAGACTGGTCCCACGCCCAAAGAGCCAGCAGGGAAAACTATGCCTTGTTCTAAAGCTCTTTGGGAAACGCTTGCGTAGCCCCACACAGCTGCGGGCTGCAGGCTTTTTTGGCACTTTCAGCCTCAAAACCACCCTTTCCCACTTGTCGCCGCACCAGGCACAAAAATGCCCATATGTCTGGAGACTGGTCCCACGCCCAAAGAGCCACCAGGGAAAACTATGCCTTGTTCTAAAGCTCTTTGGGAAACGCTTGTGTAGCCCCACAGACCTGGGGGCTGCAGGCTTTCCTGCTGCCTTCAGCCTCAAAACCACCCTTTCCCACTTGGCGCCGCGCCAGGCACAAAAATGACCATATGGCTGGAGACTGGTCCCACGCCCAAAGAGCCAGCAGGGAAAACTATGCCTTGTTCTAAAGCTCTTTTGGAACCTCTTGCGTAGCCCCACGGACCTGGGGGCTGCAGGCTTTCCTGCTGCCTTCAGCCTCAAAACCACCCTTTCCCACTTGGCGCCGCGCCAGGCACAAAAATGCCCATATGTCTGGAGATTGGTCCCACGCCCAAAGAGCCAGCAGGGAAAACTATGCCTTGTTCTAAAGCTCTTTGGGAACGGCTTGCGTAGCCCCACACACCTGGGGGCTGCAGGCTTTCCTGCTGCCTTCAGCCTCAAAACCACCCTGTCCCACTTGGCGCCACGCCAGGCACAAAAATTGCCATAGGTATGGATATGGGTCCCACACCCAAGGAGCCAGCAGGGAAAACTATGCCTTGTTCTAAAGCTCTTTGGGAACGGCTTGCGTAGCCCCACAGACCTGGGGGCTGCAGGCTTTCCTGCTGCCTTCAGCCTCAAAACCACTCTTTCCCACTTGGCACCGCGCCAGGCACAAAAATGGCCGTATGTCTGGAGATTGGTCCCACGCCCAAAGAGCCAGCAGGGAAAACTATGCCTTGTTCTAAAGCTCTTTGGGAACCGCTTGCATAGCCCCACAGACCTGGGGGCTGCAGGCTTTCCTGCTGCCTTCAGCCTCAAAACCACCCTGCCCCACTTGGCGCCGCGCCAATCCCCAAAATGGCCATATTTCTGGAGATGGGTCCAACGCCCAAAGAGCCAGCAGGGAAAACTATGCCTTGTTCCAAAGCTCTTTGGGAACCTCTTGCGTAGCCCCACACACCTGGGGGCTGCAGGCTTTCCTGCTGCCTTCAGCCTCCAAAACACCCTTTCCCACTTGGCGCCGCGCCAGGCACAAAAATGGCCATATGGCTGGAGATTGGTCCCACGCCCAAAGAGCCAGCAGGGAAAACTATGCCTTGTTCTAAAGCTCTTTGGGAACCGCTTGCGTAGCCCCACACACCTGGGGGCTGCAGGCTTTCCTGCTGCCTTCAGCCTCAAAACCACCCTTTCCCACTTGGCGCCGCGCCAGGCACAAAAATCGCCATAGGTATGGATATGGGTCCCACACCCAAGGAGCCAGCAGGGAAAACTATGCCTTGTTCTAAAGCTCTTTGGGAACCGCTTGCGTAGCCCCACGGACCTGGGGGCTGCAGGCTTTCCTGCTGCCTTCAGCCTCAAACCCACCCTTTCCCACTTGGCGCCGCGCCAGGCACAAAAATGGCCATATGGCTGGAGACTGGTCCCACGCCCAAAGAGCCATCAGGGAAAACTATGCCTTGTTCTAAAGCTCTTTGGGAACCGCTTGCGTAGCCCCACACAGCTGCGGGCTGCAGGCTTTTTTGGCACTTTCAGCCTCAAAACCACCCTTTCCCACTTCTGGCCGCACCAGGCACAAAAATACCCATATGTCTGGAGACTGGTCCCACGCCCAAAGAGCCACCAGGGAAAACTATGCCTTGTTCTAAAGCTCTTTGGGAAATGCTTGCGTAGCCCCACACACCTGGGGCTGCAGGCTTTCCTGCTGCCTTCAGCTTCAAAAACACCCTTTCCCACTTGGCGCCACGCCAGACTCAACAGTGGCCATAGGTATGGATATAGGTCCCACACCCAAAGAGCCAGCAGGGAAAACTATGCCTTGTTCTAAAGCTCTTTGGGAAACGCTTGCGTAGCCCCACAGACCTGGGGGCTGCAGGCTTTCCTGCTGCCTTCAGCCTCAAAACCACCCTTTCCCACTTGGTGCCGCGCCAGGCACAAAAATGGCCATACGGCTGGAGACTGGTCCCACGCCCAAAGAGCCAGCAGGGAAAACTAGGCCTTGTTCTAAAGCTCTTTGGGAACCGCTTGCGTAGCCCCACGCAGCTGCGGGCTGCAGGCTTTTTTGGCACTTTCAGCCTCAAAACCACCTATTCCCACTTCTGGCCGCACCAGGCACAAAAATGGCCATATGTCTGTTGATGGGTCCCACGCCCAAAGAGCCAGCAGGGAAAACTAGGCCTTGTTCTAAAGCTCTTTGGGAACCGCTTGCGTAGCCCCACACACCTGGGGGCTGCAGGCTTTCCTGCTGCCTTCAGCCTCAAAACCGCCCTGTCCCACTTGGCGCCACGCGAGGCACAAAAATTGCCATAGGTATGGATATGGGTCCCACACCCAAGGAGCCAGCAGGGAAAACTATGCCTTGTTCTAAAGCTCTTTGGGAACCGCTTGCGTAGCCCCACACACCTGGGGGCTGCAGGCTTTCCTGCTGCCTTCAGCCTCAAAACCACCCTTTCCCACTTGGCGCCGCGCCAGGCACAAAAATGGCCATATGTTAGGAGATTGGTCCCACGCCCAAAGAGCCAGCAGGGAAAACTATGCCTTGTTCTAAAGCTCTTTGGGAACCGCTTGCGTAGCCCCATACACCTGGGGGCTGCAGGCTTTCCTGCTGCCTTCAGCCTCAAAACCACCCTTTCCCACTTGGCGCCGCGCCAGGCACAAAAATGGCCATATGGCTGGAGACTGGTGCCACGCCCAAAGAGCCAGCAGGGAAAACTAGGCCTTGTTCTAAAGCTCTTTGGGAACCGCTTGCGTAGCCCCACACAGCTTGGGGCTGCAGGCTTTTTCGGCACTTTCAGCCTGAAAACCACCCTTTCCCACTTGTCGCCGCGCCAGGCACAAAAATGGCCATATATCTGGAGACTGGTCCCACGCCCAAAGAGCCAGCAGGGAAAACTATGCCTTGTTCTAAAGCTCTTTGGGAACCTCTTGCGTAGCCCCACACACCTGGGGGCTGCAGGCTTTCCTGCTGCCTTCAGCCTCAAAACAACCCTTTCCTACTTGGCCCCTCACCAGGCACAAAAATGGCCATAAGTCTGGAGATTGGTCCCACGCCCAAAGAGCCAGCAGGGAAAACTATGCCTTGTTCTAAAGCTCTTTGGGAACCGCTTGCGTAGCGCCACACACCTGGGGGCTGCAGGTTTTCCCGCTGCCTTCAGCATCAAAAACGCCCTGTCCCACTTGGCGTCGCTCCAGGCACAAAAATGGCCATATGTCTAGAGATTGGTCCCACGCCCAAAGAGCCAGCAGGGAAAACTATGCCTTGTTCTAAAGCTCTTTGGGAACCGCTTGCGTAGCCCCATACACCTGGGGGCTGCAGGCTTTCCTGCTGCCTTCAGCCTCAAAACCACCCTTTCCCACTTGGCGCCGCGCCAGGCACAAAAATGGCCATATGTCTGGAGACTGGTCCCATGCCCAAAGAGCCAGCAGGGAAAAATATGCCTTGTTCTAAAGCTCTTTGGGAACCGCTTCCGTAGCCCCACACACCTGGGGGCTGCAGGCTTTCCTGCTGCCTTCAGCCTCAAAACCACCCTTTCCCACTTGGCGCCGCGGCAGGCACAAAAATGCCCATATGTCTGGAGATTGGTCCCACGCCCAAAGAGCCAGCAGGGAAAACTATGCCTTGTTCTAAAGCTCTTTGGGAACCGCTTGCGTAGCCCCACACACCTGGGGGCTGCAGGCTTTCCTGCTGCCTTCAGCCTCAAAACCACCCTTTCCCACTTGGCGCCGCGCCAGGCACAAAAATGGCCATATGTCTGGAGATTGGTCCCACGCCCAAAGAGCCAGCAGGGAAAACTATGCCTTGTTCTAAAGCTCTTTGGGAACCGCTTGCGTAGCCCCACGGACCTGGGGGCTGCAGGCTTTCCTGCTGCCTTCAGCCTCAAAACCACCCTTTCCCACTTGGCGCCGCGCCAGGCACAAAAATGGCCATATGGCTGGAGACTGGTCCCACGCCCAAAGAGCCAGCAGGGAAAACTAGGCCTTGTTCTAAAGCTCTTTGGGAACCGCTTGCGTAGCCCCACGCAGCTGCGGGCTGCAGGCTTTTTTGGCACTTTCAGCCTCAAAACCACCTATTCCCACTTCTGGCCGCTCCAGGCACAAAAATGGCCATATGTCTGTTGATGGGTCCCACGCCCAAAGAGCCAGCAGGGAAAACTAGGCCTTGTTCTAAAGCTCTTTGGGAACCGCTTGCGTAGCCCCACACACCTGGGGGCTGCAGGCTTTCCTGCTGCCTTCAGCCTCAAAACCACCCTTTCCCACATGGCGCCGCGCCCGGCACAAAAATGCCCATATGTCTGGAGATTGGTCCCACGCCCAAAGAGCCAGCAGGGAAAACTATGCCTTGTTCTAAAGCTCTTTGGGAACGGCTTGCGTAGCCCCACAGACCTGGGGGCTGCAGGCTTTCCTGCTGCCTTCAGCCTCAAAACCACCCTTTCCCACTTGGCGCCACGCCAGGCACAAAAATTGCCATAGGTATGGATATGGGTCCCACACCCAAGGAGCCAGCAGGGAAAACTATGCCTTGTTCTAAAGCTCTTTGGGAACCGCTTGCGTAGCCCCACGGACCTGCGGGCTGCAGGCTTTCCTGCTGCCTTCAGCCTCAAAACCACCCTTTCCCACTTGGCGCCGCGCTAGGCACAAAAATGGCCATATGTCTGGAGATTGGTCCCACGCCAAAAGAGCCAGCAGGGAAAACTATGCCTTGTTCTAAAGCTCTTTGGGAACCGCTTGCGTAGCCCCACACACCTGGGGGCTGCAGGCTTTCCTGCTGCCTTCAGCCTCAAAACCACCCTTTCCCACTTGGCGCCGCGCCAGGCACAAAAATGCCCATATGTCTGGAGATTGGTCCCACGCCCAAAGAGCCAGCAGGGAAAACTAGGCCTTGTTCTAAAGCTCTTTGGGAACCGCTTGCGTAGCCCCACACAGCTTGGGGCTGCAGGCTTTTTCGGCACTTTCAGCCTGAAAACCACCCTTTCGCACTTGGCGCCGCGCTAGGCACAAAAATGGCCATATGGCTGGAGACTGGTCCCACGCCCAAAGAGCCAGCAGGGAAAACTATGCCTTGTTCTAAAGCTCTTTGGGAACCTCTTGCGTAGCCCCACGGACCTGGGGGCTGCAGGCTTTCCTGCTGCCTTCAGCCTCAAAACAACCCTTTCCTACTTGGCCCCTCACCAGGCACAAAAATGGCCATATGTCTGGAGATTGGTCCCACGCCCAAAGAGCCAGCAGGGAAAACTATGCCTTGTTCTAAAGCTCTTTGGGAACCGCTTGCGTAGCGCCACACACCTGGGGGCTGCAGGCTTTCCTGCTGCCTTCAGCCTCAAAACCACCCTTCCCCACTTGTCGCCGCGGAAGGCACAAAAATTGCCATATGGCTGGAGCTTGGTCCCACGCCCAAAGAGCCAGCAGGGAAAACTATGCCGTGTTCTAAAGCTCTTTGGGAACCTCTTGCGTAGCCCCACGGACTTGGGGGCTGCAGGCTTTCCTGCTGCCTTCAGCCTCAAAACAACCCTTTCCTACTTGGCCCCTCACCAGGCACAAAAATGGCCATATGTCTGGAGATTGGTCCCACGCCCAAAGAGCCAGCAGGGAAAACTAGGCCTTGTTCTAAAGCTCTTTGGGAACCGCTTGCGTAGCGCCACACACCTGGCGGCTGCAGGTTTTCCCGCTTCCTTCAGCCTCAAAAACGCCCTGTCCCACTTGGCGTCGCTCCAGGCACAAAAATGGCCATATGTCTAGAGATTGGTCCCACGCCCAAAGAGCCAGCAGGGAAAACTATGCCTTGTTCTAAAGCTCTTTGGGAACGGCTTGCGTAGCCCCATACACCTGGGGGCTGCAGGCTTTCCTGCTGCCTTCAGCCTCAAAACCACCCTTTCCCACTTGGCGCCGCGCCAGGCTCAATAATGGCCATATGTCTGGAGACTGGTCCCACGCCCAAAGAGCCAGCAGGGAAAACTAGGCCTTGTTCTAAAGCTCTTTGGGAACCGCTTGCGTAGCCCCACGCAGCTGCGGGCTGCAGGCTTTTTTGGTACTTTCAGCCTCAAAACCACCCTTTCCCACTTGGCGCTGCACCAGGCACAAAAATGGCCATATGTCTGTCGATGGGTCCCACGCCCAAAGAGCCAGCAGGGAAAACTATGCCTTGTTCCAAAGCTCTTTGGGAACCTCTTGCGTAGCCCCACGGACCTGGGAGCTGCAGGCTTTCCTGCTGCCTTCAGCCTCAAAACCACCCTTTCCCACTTGGCGCCACGCCAGGCACAAAAATGGCCATATGGCTGGAGCTTGGTCCCACGCCCAAAGAGCCAGCAGGGAAAACTATGCCTTGTTCTAAAGCTCTTTGGGAACGGCTTGCGTAGCCCCACAGACCTGGGGGCTGCAGGCTTTCCTGCTGCCTTCAGCCTCAAAACCACCCTTTCCCACTTGGCGCCACGCCAGGCACAAAAATCGCCATAGGTATGGATATGGGTCCCACACCCAAGGAGCCAGCAGGGAAAACTATGCCTTGTTCTAAAGCTCTTTGGGAACCGCTTGCGTAGCCCCACGGACCTGGGGGCTGCAGGCTTTCCTGCTGCCTTCAGCCTCAAAACCACCCTTTCCCACTTGGCGCCGCGCCAGGCACAAAAATGGCCATATGGCTGGAGACTGGTCCCACGCCCAAAGAGCCAGCAGGGAAAACTATGCCTTGTTCTAAAGCTCTTTGGGAACCGCTTGCGTAGCCCCACACAGCTGCGGGCTGGAGGCTTTTTTGGCACTTTCAGCCTCAAAACCACTTATTCCCACTTCTGGCCGCACCAGGCACAAAAATGCCCATATGGCTGGAGACTGGTCCCACGCCCAAAGAGCCAGCAGGGAAAACTATGCCGTGTTCTAAAGCTCTTTGGGAAACGCTTGTGTAGCCCCACAGACCTGGGGGCTGCAGGCTTTCCTGCTGCCTTCAGCCTCAAAACCACGCTTTCCCACTTGGCGCCGCGCCAGGCACAAAAATGGCCATATGGCTGGAGACTGGTCCCACGCCCAAAGAGCCAGCAGGGAAAACTATGCCTTGTTCTAAAGCTCTTTGGGAACCGCTTGCGTAGACCCACACACCTGGGGGCTGCAGGCTTTCCTGCTGCCTTCAGCCTCAAAACCACCCTTTCCCACTTGGCGCCACGCCAGGCACAAAAATTGCCCTATGGCTGGAGCTTGGTCCCACGCCCAAAGAGCCAGCAGGGAAAACTAGGCCTTGTTCTAAAGCTCTTTGGGAAACGCTTGCGTAGCCCCACAGACCTGGGGGCTGCAGGCTTTCCTGCTGCCTTCAGCCTCAAAACCACCCTTCCCCACTTGTCGCCGCGCCAGGCACAAAAATTGCCATATGGCTGGAGCTTGGTCCCACGCCCAAAGAGCCAGCAGGGAAAACTATGCCTTGTTCTAAAGCTCTTTGGGAACCTCTTGCGTAGCCCCACGGACCTGGGGGCTGCAGGCTTTCCTGCTGCCTTCAGCCTCAAAACCGCCCTGTCCCACTTGGCGTCGCTCCAGGCACAAAAATGGCCATATGTCTGGAGATTGGCCCACGCCCAAAGAGCCAGCAGGGAATACTATGCCTTGTTCTAAAGCTCTTTGGGAACCGCTTGCGTAGCGCCACACACCTGGCGGCTGCAGGTTTTCCCGCTTCCTTCAGCCTCAAAACCGCCCTGTCCCACTTGGCGTCGCTCCAGGCACAAAAATGGCCATATGTCTAGAGATTGGTCCCACGCCCAAAGAGCCAGCAGGGAAAACTATGCCTTGTTCTAAAGCTCTTTGGGAACGGCTTGCGTAGCCCCATACACCTGGGGGCTGCAGGCTTTCCTGCTGCCTTCAGCCTCAAAACCACCCTTTCCCACTTGGCGCCGCGCCAGGCACAAAAATGGCCATATGTCTGGAGACTGGTCCCACGCCCAAAGAGCCACCAGGGAAAACTAGGCCTTGTTCTAAAGCTCTTTGGGAACCGCTTACGTAGCCCCACGCAGCTGCGGGCTGCAGGCTTTTTTGGTACTTTCAGCCTCAAAACCACCCTTTCCCACTTGGCGCTGCACCAGGCACAAAAATGGCCATATGTCTGTCGATGGGTCCCACGCCCAAAGAGCCAGCAGGGAAAACTATGCCTTGTTCCAAAGCTCTTTGGGAACCTCTTGCGTAGCCCCACGGACCTGGGAGCTGCAGGCTTTCCTGCTGCCTTCAGCCTCAAAACCACCCTTTCCCACTTGGCGCCACGCCAGGCACAAAAATGGCCATATGGCTGGAGCTTGGTCCCACGCCCAAAGAGCCAGCAGGGAAAACTATGCCTTGTTCTAAAGCTCTTTGGGAACGGCTTGCGTAGCCCCACACACCTGGGGGCTGCAGGCTTTCCTGCTGCCTTCAGCCTCAAAACCACCCTTTCCCACTTGGCGCCACGCCAGGCACAAAAATCGCCATAGGTATGGATATGGGTCCCACACCCAAGGAGCCAGCAGGGAAAACTATGCCTTGTTCTAAAGCTCTTTGGGAACCGCTTGCGTAGCCCCACGGACCTGGGGGCTGCAGGCTTTCCTGCTGCCTTCAGCCTCAAAACCACCCTTTCCCACTTGGCGCCGCGCCAGGCACAAAAATGGCCATATGGCTGGAGACTGGTCCCACGCCCAAAGAGCCAGCAGGGAAAACTATGCCTTGTTCTAAAGCTCTTTGGGAACCGCTTGCGTAGCCCCACACAGCTGCGGGCTGGAGGCTTTTTTGGCACTTTCAGCCTCAAAACCACTTATTCCCACTTCTGGCCGCACCAGGCACAAAAATGCCCATATGTCTGGAGACTGGTCCCACGCCCAAAGAGCCACCAGGGAAAACTATGCCGTGTTCTAAAGCTCTTTGGGAAACGCTTGTGTAGCCCCACAGACCTGGGGGCTGCAGGCTTTCCTGCTGCCTTCAGCCTCAAAACCACGCTTTCCCACTTGGCGCCGCGCCAGGCACAAAAATGGCCATATGGCTGGAGACTGGTCCCACGCCCAAAGAGCCAGCAGGGAAAACTATGCCGTGTTCTAAAGCTCTTTGGGAACCTCTTGCGTAGCCCCACGGACCTGGGGGCTGCAGGCTTTCCTGCTGCCTTCAGCCTCAAAACCACCCTTTCCCACTTGGCGCCGCGCCAGGCACAAAAATGCCCATATGTCTGGAGATTGGTCCCACGCCCAAAGAGCCAGCAGGGAAAACTAGGCCTTGTTCTAAAGCTCTTTGGGAACCGCTTGCGTAGACCCACACACCTGGGGGCTGCAGGCTTTCCTGCTGCCTTCAGCCTCAAAACCACCCTTTCCCACTTGGCGCCACGCCAGGCACAAAAATTGCCATAGGTATGGATATGGGTCCCACACCCAAGGAGCCAGCAGGGAAAACTATGCCTTGTTCTAAAGCTCTTTGGGAACCGCTTGCGTCGCCTCACAGACCTGGGGGCTGCAGGCTTTCCTGCTGCCTTCAGCCTCAAAACCACCTATTCCCACTTCTGGCCGCGCCAGGCACAAAAATGGCCATATGTCTGGAGATTGGTCCCACGCCCAAAGAGCCAGCAGGGAAAACTATGCCTTGTTCTAAAGCTCTTTGGGAACCGCTTGCATAGCCCCACATACCTGCGGGCTGCAGGCTTTCCTGCTGCCTTCAGCCTCAAAACCACCCTTTCCCACTTGGCGCCACGCCAGGCACAAAAATTGCCATAGGTATGGATATGGGTCCCACACCCAAGGAGCCAGCAGGGAAAACTATGCCTTGTTCTAAAGCTCTTTGGGAACCGCTTGCGTAGCCCCACACACCTGGGGGCTGCAGGCTTTCCTGCTGCCTTCAGCCTCAAAACCACCCTTTCCCACTTGGCGCCGCGCCAGGCACAAAAATGGCCATAGGTATGGATATGGGTCCCACACCCAAGGAGCCAGCAGGGAAAACTATGCCTTGTTCTAAAGCTCTTTGGGAACCGCTTGCGTAGCCCCACACACCTGGGGGCTGCAGGCTTTCCTGCTGCCTTCAGCCTCAAAACCACCTATTCCCACTTCTGGCCGCGCCAGGCACTAAAATGCCCATATGGCTGGAGACTGGTCCCACGCCCAAAGAGCCAGCAGGGAAAACTATGCCTTGTTCTAAAGCTCTTTGGGAACGGCTTGCGTAGCCCCACACACCTGGGGGCTGCAGGCTTTCCTGCTGCCTTCAGCCTCAAAACCACCCTTTCCCACTTGGCGCCACGCCAGGCACAAAAATTGCCATATGGCTGGAGCTTGGTCCCACGCCCAAAGAGCCAGCAGGGAAAACTATGCCTTGTTCTATAGCTCTTTGGGAAACGCTTGCGTAGCCCCACAGACCTGGGGGCTGCAGGCTTTCCTGCTGCCTTCAGCCTCAAAACCACCCTTCCCCACTTGTCGCCGCGCCAGGCACAAAAATGGCCATATATCTGGAGACTGGTCCCACGCCCAAAGAGCCAGCAGGGAAAACTATGCCTTGTTCTAAAGCTCTTTGGGAACCTCTTGCGTAGCCCCACAGACCTGGGGGCTGCAGGCTTTCCTGCTGCCTTCAGCCTCAAAACAACCCTTTCCTACTTGGCCCCTCACCAGGCACAAAAATGGCCATATGTCTGGAGATTGGTCCCACGCCCAAAGAGCCAGCAGGGAAAACTATGCCTTGTTCTAAAGCTCTTTGGGAACCGCTTGCGTAGACCCACACACCTGGGGGCTGCAGGTTTTCCCGCTGCCTTCAGCCTCAAAACCGCCCTGTCCCACTTGGCGTCGCTCCAGGCACAAAAATGGCCATATGTCTAGAGATTGGTCCCACGCCCAAAGAGCCAGCAGGGAAAACTATGCCGTGTTCTAAAGCTCTTTGGGAACCGCTTGCGTAGCCCCATACACCTGGGGGCTGCAGGCTTTCCTGCTGCCTTCAGCCTCAAAACCACCCTTTCCCACTTGGCGCCGCGCCAGGCACAAAAATGGCCATATGTCTGGAGACTGGTCCCACGCCCAAAGAGCCAGCAGGGAAAACTATGCCTTGTTCTAAAGCTCTTTGGGAACCGCTTGCGTAGCCCCACGCAGCTGCGGGCTGCAGGCTTTTTTGGTACTTTCAGCCTCAAAACCACCCTTTCCCACTTGGCGCCGCACCAGGCACAAAAATGGCCATATGTCTGTCGATGGGTCCCACGCCCAAAGAGCCAGCAGGGAAAACTATGCCTTGTTCCAAAGCTCTTTGGGAACCTCTTGCGTAGCCCCACGGACCTGGGAGCTGCAGGCTTTCCTGCTGCCTTCAGCCTCAAAACCACCCTTTCACACTTGGCGCCACGCCAGGCACAAAAATGGCCATATGGCTGGAGCTTGGTCCCACGCCCAAAGAGCCAGCAGGGAAAACTATGCCTTGTTCTAAAGCTCTTTGGGAACGGCTTGCGTAGCCCCACAGACCTGGGGGCTGCAGGCTTTCCTGCTGCCTTCAGCCTCAAAACCACCCTTTCCCACTTGGCGCCGCGCCAGGCACAAAAATGGCCATATGGCTGGAGACTGGTCCCACGCCCAAAGAGCCAGCAGGGAAAACTAGGCCTTGTTCTAAAGCTCTTTGGGAACCGCTTGCGTAGCCCCACACAGCTGCGGGCTAGAGGCTTTTTTGGCACTTTCAGCCTCAAAACCACCTATTCCCACTTCTGGCCGCACCAGGCACAAAAATGGCCATATGTCTGGAGACTGGTCCCACGCCCAAAGAGCCACCAGGGAAAACTATGCCGTGTTCTAAAGCGCTTTGGGAAACGCTTGTGTAGCCCCACAGACCTGGGGGCTGCAGGCTTTCCTGCTGCCTTCAGCCTCAAAACCACGCTTTCCCACCTGGCGCCGCGCCAGGCACAAAAATGGCCATATGGCTGGAGACTGGTCCCACGCCCAAAGAGCCAGCAGGGAAAACTATGCCTTGTTCTAAAGCTCTTTGGGAACCTCTTGCGTAGCCCCACGGACCTGGGGGCTGCAGGCTTTCCTGCTGCCTTCAGCCTCAAAACCACCCTTTCCCACTTGACGCCGCGCCAGGCACAAAAATGCCCATATGTCTGGAGACTGGTCCCACACCCAAGGAGCCAGCAGGGAAAACTATGCCTTGTTCTAAAGCTCTTTGGGAACCGCTTGCGTAGCCCCACAGACCTGGGGGCTGCAGGCTTTCCTGCTGCCTTCAGCCTCAAAACCACCCTTTCCCACTTGGCGCCGCGCCAGGCACAAAAATGGCCATATGGCTGGAGATTGGTCCCACGCCCAAAGAGCCAGCAGGGAAAACTATGCCTTGTTCTAAAGCTCTTTGGGAACCGCTTGCGTAGCCCCACACACCTGGGGGCTGCAGGCTTTCCTGCTGCCTTCAGCCTCAAAACCACCCTTTCCCACTTGGCGCCGCGCCAGGCACAAAAATGGCCATATGTCTGGAGACTGGTGCCACGCCCAAAGAGCCAGCAGGGAAAACTAGGCCTTGTTCTAAAGCTCTTTGGGAACCGCTTGCGTAGCCCCACACACCTGGGGGCTGCAGGCTTTTTCGGCACTTTCAGCCTGAAAACCACCCTTTCCCACTTGGCGCCGCGCTAGGCACAAAAATGCCCATATGTCTGGAGACTGGTGCCACGCCCAAAGAGCCACCAGGGAAAACTATGCCTTGTTCTAAAGCTCTTTGGGAACGGGTTGCGTAGCCCCACAGACCTGGGGGCTGCAGGCTTTCCTGCTGCCTTCAGCCTCAAAACCACCCTTTCCCACTTGGCGCCACGCCAGGCACAAAAATGGCCATATGTCTGGAGATTGGTCCCACGCCCAAAGAGCCAGCAGGGAAAACTAGGCCTTGTTCTAAAGCTCTTTGGGAAACGCTTGCGTAGCGCCACACACCTGCGAGCTGCAGGCTTTCCTGCTGCCTTCAGCCTCAAAACCACCCTTTCCCACTTGGCGTCGCTCCAGGCACAAAAATTGCCATATGGCTGGAGCTTGGTCCCACGCCCAAAGAGCCAGCAGGGAAAACTATGCCTTGTTCTAAAGCTCTTTGGGAAACGCTTGCGTAGCCCCACACACCTGGGGGCTGCAGGCTTTCCTGCTGCCTTCAGCCTCAAAACCACCCTTTCCCACTTGGCGCCGCGCCAGGCACAAAAATGGCCATATGTCTGGAGACTGGTCCCACGCCCAAAGAGCCAGCAGGGAAAACTATGCCTTGTTCTAAAGCTCTTTGGGAACCGCTTGCGTAGCCCCACGCAGCTGCGGGCTGCAGGCTTTTTTGGTACTTTCAGCCTCAAAACCACCCTTTCCCAGTTGGCGCCGCACCAGGCACAAAAATGGCCATATGTCTGTCGATGGGTCCCACGCCCAAAGAGCCAGCAGGGAAAACTATGCCTTGTTCCAAAGCTCTTTGGGAACCTCTTGCGTAGCCCCACGGACCTGGGAGCTGCAGGCTTTCCTGCTGCCTTCAGCCTCAAAACCACCCTTTCCCACTTGGCGCCACGCCAGGCACAAAAATGCCCATATGTCTGGAGATTGGTCCCACGCCCAAAGAGCCAGCAGGGAAAACTATGCCTTGTTCTAAAGCTCTTTGGGAACGGCTTGCGTAGCCCCACAGACCTGGGGGCTGCAGGCTTTCCTGCTGCCTTCAGCCTCAAAACCACCCTTTCCCACTTGGCGCCACGCCAGGCACAAAAATCGCCATAGGTATGGATATGGGTCCCACACCCAAGGAGCCAGCAGGGAAAACTATGCCTTGTTCTAAAGCTCTTTGGGAACCGCTTGCGTAGCCCCACACACCTGGGGGCTGCAGGCTTTCCTGCTGCCTTCAGCCTCAAAACCACCCTTTCCCACTTGGCGCCGCGCCAGGCACAAAAATGGCCATATGGCTGGAGACTGGTCCCACGCCCAAAGAGCCAGCAGGGAAAACTATGCCTTGTTCTAAAGCTCTTTGGGAACCGCTTGCGTAGCCCCACACAGCTGCGGGCTGGAGGCTTTTTTGGCACTTTCAGCCTCAAAACCACCTATTCCCACTTCTGGCCGCACCAGGCACAAAAATGGCCATATGGCTGGAGACTGGTCCCACGCGCAAAGAGCCAGCAGGGAAAACTATGCCTTGTTCTAAAGCTCTTTGGGAACCTCTTGCGTAGCCCCACGGACCTGGGGGCTGCAGGCTTTCCTGCTGCCTTCAGCCTCAAAACCACCCTTTCCCACTTGGCGCCGCGCCAGGCACAAAAATGCCCATATGTCTGGAGATTGGTCCCACGCCCAAAGAGCCAGCAGGGAAAACTATGCCTTGTTCTAAAGCTCTTTGGGAACCGCTTGCGTAGCCCCACAGACCTGGGGGCTGCAGGCTTTCCTGCTGCCTTCAGCCTCAAAACCACCCTTTCCCACTTGGCGCCACGCCAGGCACAAAAATTGCCATAGGTATGGATATGGGTCCCACACCCAAGGAGCCAGCAGGGAAAACTATGCCTTGTTCTAAAGCTCTTTGGGAACCGCTTGCGTAGCCCCACAGACCTGGGGGCTGCAGGCTTTCCTGCTGCCTTCAGCCTCAAAACCACCCTTTCCCACTTGGCGCCGCGCCAGGCACAAAAATGGCCATATGGCTGGAGATTGGTCCCACGCCCAAAGAGCCAGCAGGGAAAACTAGGCCTTGTTCTAAAGCTCTTTGGGAACCGCTTGCGTAGCCCCACACACCTGGGGGCTGCAGGATTTCCTGCTGCCTTCAGCCTCAAAACCACCCTTTCCCACTTGGCGCCGCGCCAGGCACAAAAATGGCCATATGTCTGGAGACTGGTGCCACGCCCAAAGAGCCAGCAGGGAAAACTAGGCCTTGTTCTAAAGCTCTTTGGGAACCGCTTGCGTAGCCCCACACACCTGGGGGCTGCAGGCTTTTTCGGCACTTTCAGCCTGAAAACCACCCTTTCCCACTTGGCGCCGCGCTAGGCACAAAAATGCCCATATGTCTGGAGACTGGTCCAACGCCCAAAGAGCCACCAGGGAAAACTATGCCTTGTTCTAAAGCTCTTTGGGAAACGCTTGCGTAGCGCCACAGACCTGGGGGCTGCAGGCTTTCCTGCTGCCTTCAGCCTAAAAACCGCCCTGTCCCACTTGGCGTCGCTCAAGGCACAAAAATGGCCATATGTCTAGAGATTGGTCCCACGCCCAAAGAGCCAGCAGGGAAAACTATGCCTTGTTCTAAAGCTCTTTGGGAACCGCTTGCGTAGCCCCATACACCTGGGGGCTGCAGGCTTTCCTGCTGCCTTCAGCCTCAAAACCACCCTTTCCCACTTGGCGCCGCGCCAGGCACAAAAATGGCCATATGGCTGGAGACTGGTCCCACGCCCAAAGAGCCAGCAGGGAAAACTATGCCTTGTTCTAAAGCTCTTTGGGAACCTCTTCGTAGCCCCACGGACCTGGGGGCTGCAGGCTTTCCTGCTGCCTTCAGCCTCAAAACCACCCTTTCCCACTTGGCGCCGCGCCAGGCACAAAAATGCCCATATGTCTGGAGACTGGTCCCACGCCCAAAGAGCCAGCAGGGAAAACTATGCCTTGTTCTAAAGCTCTTTGGGAACCGCTTGCGTAGCCCCACACACCTGGGGGCTGCAGGCTTTCCTGCTGCCTTCAGCCTCAAAACCACCCTTTCCCACTTGGCGCCACGCCAGGCACAAAAATTGCCATAGGTATGGATATGGGTCCCACACCCAAGGAGCCAGCAGGGAAAACTATGCCTTGTTCTAAAGCTCTTTGGGAACCGCTTGCGTAGCCCCACACACCTGGGGGCTGCAGGCTTTCCTGCTGCCTTCAGCCTCAAAACCACCCTTTCCCACTTGGCGCCGCGCCAGGCACAAAAATGGCCATATGGCTGGAGATTGGTCCCACGCCCAAAGAGCCAGCAGGGAAAACTAGGCCTTGTTCTAAAGCTCTTTGGGAACCGCTTGCGTAGCCCCACACACCTGGGGGCTGCAGGATTTCCTGCTGCCTTCAGCCTCAAAACCACCCTTTCCCACTTGGCGCCGCGCCAGGCACAAAAATGGCCATATGTCTGGAGACTGGTGCCACGCCCAAAGAGCCAGCAGGGAAAACTAGGCCTTGTTCTAAAGCTCTTTGGGAACCGCTTGCGTAGCCCCACACACCTGGGGGCTGCAGGCTTTTTCGGTACTTTCAGCCTGAAAACCACCCTTTCCCACTTGGCGCCGCGCTAGGCACAAAAATGCCCATATGTCTGGAGACTGGTCCCACGCCCAAAGAGCCACCAGGGAAAACTATGCCTTGTTCTAAAGCTCTTTGGGAAACGCTTGCGTAGCGCCACAGACCTGGGGGCTGCAGGCTTTCCTGCTGCCTTCAGCCTCAAAACCACCCTTTCCCACTTGGCGCCACGCGAGGCACAAAAATTGCCATAGGTATGGATATGGGTCCCACACCCAAGGAGCCAGCAGGGAAAACTATGCCTTGTTCTAAAGCTCTTTGGGAACCGCTTGCGTAGCGCCACACACCTGGGGGCTGCAGGCTTTCCTGCTGCCTTCAGCCTCAAAACCACCCTTTCCCACTTGGCGCCGCGCCAGGCACAAAAATGGCCATATGGCTGGAGACTGGTCCCACGCCCAAAGAGCCAGCAGGGAAAACTAGGCCTTGTTCTAAAGCTCTTTGGGAACCGCTTGCGTAGCCCCACGCAGCTGCGGGCTGCAGGCTTTTTTGGCACTTTCAGCCTCAAAACCACCCTTTCCCACTTGTGGCCGCACCAGGCACAAAAATGGCCATATGTCTGTCGATGGGTCCCACGCCCAAAGAGCCAGCAGGGAATACTAGGCCTTGTTCTAAAGCTCTTTGGGAACGGCTTGCGTAGCCCCACACACCTGCGCGCTGCAGGCTTTCCTGCTGCCTTCAGCCTCAAAACCACCTTTTCCCACTTGACGCCACGCCAGGCACAAAAATTGCCATAGGTATGGATATGGGTCCCACACCCAAAGAGCCAGCAGGGAAAACTATGCCTTGTTCTAAAGCTCTTTGGGAACCGCTTGCATAGCCCCACAGACCTGGGGGCTGCAGGCTTTCCTGCTGCCTTCAGCCTCAAAACCACCCTGCCCCACTTGGCGCCGCGCCAAGCCCCAAAATGGCCTTATGTCTGGAGATGGGTCCAACGCCCAAAGAGCCAGCAGGGAAAACTAGGCCTTGTTCCAAAGCTCTTTGGGAACCTCTTGCGTAGCCCCACGGAACTGGGGGCTGCAGGCTTTCCTGCTGCCTTCAGCCTCAAAACCACCCTTTCCCACTTGGCGTCGCGCCAGGCACAAAAATGGCCATATGGCTGGAGCTTGGTCCCACGCCCAAAGAGCCAGCAGGGAAAACTATGCCTTGTTCTAAAGCTCTTTGGGAACCGCTTGCGTAGCCCCACACACCTGGGGGCTGCAGGCTTTCCTGCTGCCTTCAGCCTCAAAACCACCCTTTCCCACTTGGCGCCACGCCAGGCACAAAAATCGCCATAGGTATGGATATGGGTCCCACACCCAAGGAGCCAGCAGGGAAAACTATGCCTTGTTCTAAAGCTCTTTGGGAACCGCTTGCGTAGCCCCACACAGCTGCCGGCTGCAGGCTTTTTTGGCACTTTCAGCCTCAAAACCACCTATTCCCACTTCTGGCCGCACCAGGCACAAAAATGCCCATATGTCTGGAGACTGGTCCCACGCCCAAAGAGCCACCAGGGAAAACTATGCCTTGTTCTAAAGCTCTTTGGGAAACGCTTGTGTAGCCCCACAGACCTGGGGGCTGCAGGCTTTCCTGCTGCCTTCAGCCTCAAAACCACGCTTTCCCACTTGGCGCCGCGCCAGGCACAAAAATGGCCAAATGGCTGGAGACTGGTCCCACGCACAAAGAGCCAGCAGGGAAAACTATGCCTTGTTCTAAAGCTCTTTGGGAAACGCTTGCGTAGCCCCACGGACCTGGGGGCTGCAGGCTTTCCTGCTGCCTTCAGCCTCAAAACCACCCTGCCCCACATGGCGCCGCGCCAGGCACAAAAATGCCCATATGTCTGGAGATTGGTCCCACGCCCAAAGAGCCAGCAGGGAAAACTAGGCCTTGTTCTAAAGCTCTTTGGGAACGGCTTGCGTAGCCACACACACCTGGGGGCTGCAGGCTTTCCTGCTGCCTTCAGCCTCAAAACCACCCTTTCCCACTTGGCGCCACGCCAGGCACAAAAATTGCCATAGGTATGGATATGGGTCCCACACCCAAGGAGCCATCAGGGAAAACTATGCCTTGTTCTAAAGCTCTTTGGGAACCGCTTGCGTAGCCCCACACACCTGGGGGCTGCAGGCTTTCCTGCTGCCTTCAGCCTCAAAACCACCCTTTCCCACTTGGCGCCGCGCCAGGCACAAAAATGGCCATATGGCTGGAGACTGGTCCCACGCCCAAAGAGCCAGCAGGGAAAACTATGCCTTGTTCTAAAGCTCTTTGGGAACCTCTTGCGTAGCCCCACGGACCTGGGGGCTGCAGGCTTTCCTGCTGCCTTCAGCCTCAAAACCACCCTTTCCCACTTGGCGCCGCGCCAGGCACAAAAATGCCCATATGTCTGGAGACTGGTCCCACGCCCAAAGAGCCAGCAGGGAAAACTATGCCTTGTTCTAAAGCTCTTTGGGAACCGCTTGCGTAGCCCCACACACCTGGGGGCTGCAGGCTTTCCTGCTGCCTTCAGCCTCAAAACCACCCTTTCCCACTTGGCGCCACGCCAGGCACAAAAATTGCCATAGGTATGGATATGGGTCCCACACCCAAGGAGCCAGCAGGGAAAACTATGCCTTGTTCTAAAGCTCTTTGGGAACCGCTTGCGTAGCCCCACACACCTGGGGGCTGCAGGCTTTCCTGCTGCCTTCAGCCTCAAAACCACCCTTTCCCACTTGGCGCCGCGCCAGGCACAAAAATGGCCATATGGCTGGAGATTGGTCCCACGCCCAAAGAGCCAGCAGGGAAAACTAGGCCTTGTTCTAAAGCTCTTTGGGAACCGCTTGCGTAGCCCCACACACCTGGGGGCTGCAGGATTTCCTGCTGCCTTCAGCCTCAAAACCACCCTTTCCCACTTGGCGCCGCGCCAGGCACAAAAATGGCCATATGTCTGGAGACTGGTGCCACGCCCAAAGAGCCAGCAGGGAAAACTAGGCCTTGTTCTAAAGCTCTTTGGGAACCGCTTGCGTAGCCCCACACACCTGGGGGCTGCAGGCTTTTTCGGCACTTTCAGCCTGAAAACCACCCTTTCCCACTTGGCGCCGCGCTAGGCACAAAAATGCCCATATGTCTGGAGACTGGTCCCACGCCCAAAGAGCCACCAGGGAAAACTATGCCTTGTTCTAAAGCTCTTTGGGAAACGCTTGCGTAGCGCCACAGACCTGGGGGCTGCAGGCTTTCCTGCTGCCTTCAGCCTCAAAACCACCCTTTCCCACTTGGCGCCACGCGAGGCACAAAAATTGCCATAGGTATGGATATGGGTCCCACACCCAAGGAGCCAGCAGGGAAAACTATGCCTTGTTCTAAAGCTCTTTGGGAACCGCTTGCGTAGCGCCACACACCTGGGGGCTGCAGGTTTTCCCGCTGCCTTCAGCCTAAAAACCGCCCTGTCCCACTTGGCGTCGCTCAAGGCACAAAAATGGCCATATGTCTAGAGATTGGTCCCACGCCCAAAGAGCCAGCAGGGAAAACTATGCCTTGTTCTAAAGCTCTTTGGGAACCGCTTGCGTAGCCCCATACACCTGGGGGCTGCAGGCTTTCCTGCTGCCTTCAGCCTCAAAACCACCCTTTCCCACTTGGCGCCGCGCCAGGCACAAAAATGGCCATATGGCTGGAGACTGGTCCCACGCCCAAAGAGCCAGCAGGGAAAACTAGGCCTTGTTCTAAAGCTCTTTGGGAACCGCTTGCGTAGCCCCACGCAGCTGCGGGCTGCAGGCTTTTTTGGCACTTTCAGCCTCAAAACCACCCTTTCCCACTTGTGGCCGCACCAGGCACAAAAATGGCCATATGTCTGTCGATGGGTCCCACGCCCAAAGAGCCAGCAGGGAATACTAGGCCTTGTTCTAAAGCTCTTTGGGAACGGCTTGCGTAGCCCCACACACCTGCGCGCTGCAGGCTTTCCTGCTGCCTTCAGCCTCAAAACCACCCTTTCCCACTTGGCGCCACGCCAGGCACAAAAATTGCCATAGGTATGGATATGGGTCCCACACCCAAAGAGCCAGCAGGGAAAACTATGCCTTGTTCTAAAGCTCTTTGGGAACCGCTTGCATAGCCCCACAGACCTGGGGGCTGCAGGCTTTCCTGCTGCCTTCAGCCTCAAAACCACCCTGCCCCACTTGGCGCCGCGCCAAGCCCCAAAATGGCCTTATGTCTGGAGATGGGTCCAACGCCCAAAGAGCCAGCAGGGAAAACTAGGCCTTGTTCCAAAGCTCTTTGGGAACCTCTTGCGTAGCCCCACGGAACTGGGGGCTGCAGGCTTTCCTGCTGCCTTCAGCCTCAAAACCACCCTTTCCCACTTGGCGTCGCGCCAGGCACAAAAATGGCCATATGGCTGGAGCTTGGTCCCACGCCCAAAGAGCCAGCAGGGAAAACTATGCCTTGTTCTAAAGCTCTTTGGGAACCGCTTGCGTAGCCCCACACACCTGGGGGCTGCAGGATTTCCTGCTGCCTTCAGCCTCAAAACCACCCTTTCCCACTTGGCGCCACGCCAGGCACAAAAATCGCCATAGGTATGGATATGGGTCCCACACCCAAGGAGCCAGCAGGGAAAACTATGCCTTGTTCTAAAGCTCTTTGGGAACCGCTTGCGTAGCCCCACACAGCTGCCGGCTGCAGGCTTTTTTGGCACTTTCAGCCTCAAAACCACCTATTCCCACTTCTGGCCGCACCAGGCACAAAAATGCCCATATGTCTGGAGACTGGTCCCACGCCCAAAGAGCCACCAGGGAAAACTATGCCTTGTTCTAAAGCTCTTTGGGAAACGCTTGTGTAGCCCCACAGACCTGGGGGCTGCAGGATTTCCTGCTGCCTTCAGCCTCAAAACCACGCTTTCCCACTTGGCGCCGCGCCAGGCACAAAAATGGCCATATGGCTGGAGACTGGTCCCACGCACAAAGAGCCAGCAAGGAAAACTATGCCTTGTTCTAAAGCTCTTTGGGAACCTCTTGCGTAGCCCCACGGACCTGGGGGCTGCAGGCTTTCCTGCTGCCTTCAGCCTCAAAACCACCCTGCCCCACTTGGCGCCGCGCCAGGCACAAAAATGGCCATATGTCTGGAGATTGGTCCCACGCCCAAAGAGCCAGCAGGGAAAACTAGGCCTTGTTCTAAAGCTCTTTGGGAACGGCTTGCGTAGCCCCACACACCTGGGGGCTGCAGGCTTTCCTGCTGCCTTCAGCCTCAAAACCACCCTTTCCCACTTGGCGCCACGCCAGGCACAAAAATTGCCATAGGTATGGATATGGGTCCCACACCCAAGGAGCCAGCAGGGAAAACTATGCCTTGTTCTAAAGCTCTTTGGGAACCGCTTGCGTAGCCCCACACACCTGGGGGCTGCAGGCTTTCCTGCTGCCTTCAGCCTCAAAATCACCCTGCCCCACTTGGCGCCGCGCCAAGCCCCAAAATGGCCATATTTCTGGAGATGAGTCCAACGCCCAAAGAGCCAGCAGGGAAAACTATGCCTTGTTCCAAAGCTCTTTGAGAACCGCTTGCGTAGCCCCACGGACCTGGGGGCTGCAGGCTTTCCTGCTGCCTTCAGCCTCAAAACCACCCTTTCCCACTTGGTGCCGCGCCAGGCACAAAAATGGCCATATGGCTGGAGCTTGGTCCCACGCCCAAAGAGCCAGCAGGGAAAACTATGCCTTGTTCTAAAGCACTTTGGGAACCGCTTGCGTAGCCCCACACACCTGGGGGCTGCAGGCTTTCCTGCTGCCTTCAGCCTCAAAACCACCCTTTCCCACTTGGCGCCACGCCAGGCACAAAAATCGCCATAGGTATGGATATGGGTCCCACACCCAAGGAGCCAGCAGGGAAAACTATGCCTTGTTCTAAAGCTCTTTGGGAACCGCTTGCGTAGCCCCACACACCTGGGGGCTGCAGGCTTTCCTGCTGCCTTCAGCCTCAAAACCACCCTTTCCCACTTGTCGCCGCGCCAGGCACAAAAATGGCCATATGGCTGGAGACTGGTCCCACGCCCAAAGAGCCAGCAGGGAAAACTATGCCTTGTTCTAAAGCTCTTTGGGAACCGCTTGCGTAGCCCCACACAGCTGCGGGCTGCAGGCTTTTTTGGCACTTTCAGCCTCAAAACCACCTATTCCCACTTCAGGCTGCACCAGGCACAAAAATGCCTATATGTCTGGAGACTGGTCCCACGCCCAAAGAGCCACCAGGGAAAACTATGCCTTGTTCTAAAGCTCTTTGGGAAACGCTTGTGTAGCCCCACAGACCTGGGGGCTGCAGGCTTTCCTGCTGCCTTCAGCCTCAAAACCACGCTTTCCCACTTGGCGCCGCGCCAGGCACAAAAATGGCCATATGGCTGGAGACTGGTCCCACACCCAAAGAGCCAGCAGGGAAAACTATGCCTTGTTCTAAAGCTCTTTGGGAACCTGTTGCGTAGCCCCACGGACCTGGGGGCTGCAGGCTTTCCTGCTGCCTTCAGCCTCAAAACCACCCTTTCCCACTTGGCGCCGCGCCAGGCACTAAAATGCCCATATGTCTGGAGATTGGTCCCACGCCCAAAGAGCCAGCAGGGAAAACTAGGCCTTGTTCTAAAGCTCTTTGGGAACCGCTTGCGTAGCCCCACACACCTGGGGGCTGCAGGATTTCCTGCTGCCTTCAGCCTCAAAACCACCCTTTCCCACTTGGCACCGCGCCAGGCACAAAAATGGCCATATGTCTGGAGATTGGTCCCACGCCCAAAGAGCCAGCAGGGAAAACTATGCCTTGTTCTAAAGCTCTTTGGGAACTGCTTGCATAGCCCCACGGACCTGGGGCTGCAGGCTTTCCTGCTGCCTTCAGCCTCAAAACCACCCTTTCCCACTTGGCGCCGCGCCAGGCACAAAAATGGCCATATGGCTGGAGCTTCGTCCCACGCCCGAAGAGCCAGCAGGGAAAACTATGCCTTGTTCTAAAGCTCTTTGGGAACCGCTTGCGTAGCCCCACGGATCTGGGGGCTGCAGGCTTTCCTGCTGCCTTCAGCCTCAAAACCACCCTTTCCCACTTGGCGCCTTGCCAGGCACAAAAATTGCCATAGGTATGGATATGGGTCGCACACCCAAGGAGCCAGCAGGGAAAACTATGCCTTGTTCTAAAGCTCTTTGGGAACCGCTTGCGTAGCCCCACAGACCTGGGGGCTGCAGGCTTTCCTGCTTCCTTCAGCCTCAAAACCACCCTTTCCCACTTGGCGCCGCGCCAGGCACAAAAATGGCCATATGGCTGGAGCTTGGTCCCACGCCCAAAGAGCCAGCAGGGAAAACTAGGCCTTGTTCTAAAGCTCTTTGGGAACCTCTTGCGTAGCCCCACGGACCTGGGGGCTGCAGGCTTTCCTGCTGCCTTCAGCCTCAAAACCACCGTTTCCCACTTGGCGCCGCGCCAGGCACAAAAATGCCCATATGTCTGGAGATTGGTCCCACGCCCAAAGAGCCAGCAGGGAAAACTATGCCTTGTTCTAAAGCTCTTTGGGAACGGCTTGAGTAGCCCCACAGACCTGGGGGCTGCAGGCTTTCCTCCTGCCTTCAGCCTCAAAACCACCCTTTCCCACTTGGCGCCACGCCAGGCACAAAAATGGCCATAGGTATGGGTATGTGTCCCACACCCAAGGAGCCAGCAGGGAAAACTATGCCTTGTTCTAAAGCTCTTTGGGAACCGCTTGCGTAGCCCCACGGACCTGGGGGCTGCAGGCTTTCCTGCTGCCTTCAGCCTCAAAACCACCCTTTCCCACTTGGCGCCACGCCAGGCACAAAAATCGCGATAGGTATGGATATGGGTCCCACACCCAAGGAGCCAGCAGGGAAAACTATGCCTTGTTCTAAAGCTCTTTGGGAACCGCTTGCGTAGCCCCACGGACCTGGGGGCTGCAGGCTTTCCTGCTGCATTCAGCCTCAAAACCACCCTTTCCCACTTGGCGCAGCGCCAGGCACAAAAATGGCCATATGGCTGGAGATTGGTCCCACGCCCAAAGAGCCAGCAGGGAAAACTAGGCCTTGTTCTAAAGCTCTTTGGCAGCGGCTTGCGTAGCCCCAGACACCTGGGGGCTGCAGGCTTTTTTGGCACTTTCAGCCTCAAAACCACCTATTCCCACTTCTGGCCGCTCCAGGCACAAAAATGGCCATATGTCTGTTGATGGGTCCCACGCCCAAAGAGCCAGCAGGGAAAACTATGCCTTGTTCTAAAGCTCTTTGGGAACGGCTTGCGTAGCCCAACACACCTGGGGGCTGCAGGCTTTCCTGCTGCCTTCAGCCTCAAAACCACCCTTTCCCACTTGGCGCCGCGCCAGGCACAAAAATGCCCATATGGCTGGAGCTTGGTCCCACGCCCAAAGAGCCAGCAGGGAAAACTATGCCTTGTTCTAAAGCTCTTTGGGAACCGCTGGCGTAGCCCCACAGACCTGGGGGCTGCAGGCTTTCCTGCTGCCTTCAGCCTCAAAACAACCCTTCCCCACTTGTCGCCGCGCCAGGCACAAAAATGGCCATATGGCTGGAGATAGGTCCCACGCCCAAAGAGCCAGCAGGGAAAACTAGGCCTTGTTCTAAAGCTCTTTGGGAACCGCTTGCGTAGCCCCACACACCTGGGGGCTGCAAGCTTTTTTGGCACTTTCAGCCTCAAAACCACCTATTCCCACTTCTGGCCGCTCCAGGCACAAAAATGGCCATATGTCTGTTGATGGGTCCCACGCCCAAAGAGCCAGCAGGGAAAACTAGGCCTTGTTCTAAAGCTCTTTGGGAACCTCTTGCGTAGCCCCACGGACCTGGGGGCTGCAGGCTTTCCTGCTGCCTTCAGCCTCAAAACCACCCTTACCCACTTGGCGCCGCGCCAGGCACAAAAATGGCCATATGGCTGGAGACTGGTCCCACGCCCAAAGAGCCAGCAGGGAAAATTATCCCTTGTTCTAAAGCTCTTTGGAAACCTCTTGCGTAGCCCCAGGGACCTGGGGGCTGCAGGCTTTCCTCCTGCCTTCAGCCTCAAAACCACCCTTTCCCACTTGGCGCCGCGCCAGGCACAAAAATGGCCATATGGCTGGAGATTGGTCCCACGCCCAAAGAGCCACCAGGGAAAACTAGGCCTTGTTCTAAAGCTCTTTGGGAACGGATTGCGTAGCCCCACAGACCTGGGGGCTGCAGGCTTTCCTGCTGCCTTCAGCCTCAAAACCACCCTTTCCCACTTGGCGCCACGCCAGGCACAAAAATATCCATAGGTATGGATATGGGTCCTACACCCAAAGAGCCAGCAGGGAAAACTATGCCTTGTTCTAAAGCTCTTTGGGAACCGCTTGCGTAGCCCCATACACCTGGGGGCTGCAGGCTTTCCTGCTGCCTTCAGCCTCAAAACCACCCTTTCCCACTTGGCGCCGCGCCAGGCACAAAAATGGCCATATGGCTGGAGCTTGGTCCCACGCCCAAAGAGCCAGCAGGGAAAACTAGGCCTTGTTCTAAAGCTCTTTGGGAACCGCTTGCGTAGCCCTACACACCTGCGGGCTGCAGGCTTTTTTGGCACTTTCAGCCTCAAAACCACCCTTTCCCACTTGTGGCCGCACCAGGCACAAAAATGGCCTTAAGTCTGTTGGTGGGTCCCACGCCCAAAGAGCTAGCAGGGAAAACTAGGCCTTGTTCTAAAGCTCTTTGGGAACCGCTTGCGTAGCCCCACACACCTGGGGGCTGCAGGCTTTCCTGCTGCCTTCAGCCTCAAAACCACCCTTTCCCACTTGGCGCCGCGCCAGGCACAAAAATGGCCATATGTCTGGAGACTGGTCCCACGCCCAAAGAGCCAGCAGGGAAAACTAGGCCTTGTTCTAAAGCTCTTTGGGAACGGATTGCGTAGCCCCACAGACCTGGGGGCTGCAGGCTTTCCTGCTGCCTTCAGCCTCAAAACCACCCTTTCCCACTTGGCGCCACGCCAGGCACAAAAATATCCATAGGTATGGATATGGGTCCTACACGCAAAGAGCCAGCAGAGAAAACTATGCCTTGTTCTAAAGCTCTTTGGGAAACGCTTGCGTAGCCCCACACACCTGGGGGCTGCAGGCTTTCCTGCTGCCTTCAGCCTCAAAACCACCCTTTCCCACTTGGCACCGCGCCAGGCACAAAAATGGCCATAGGTATGGAGACTGGTCCCAAGCCCAAAGAGCCAGCAGGGAAAACTAGGCCTTGTTCTAAAGCTCTTTGGGAACCGCTTGCATAGCCCTACACACCTGCGGGCTGCAGGCTTTTTTGGCACTTTCAGCCTCAAAACCACCCTTTCCCACTTGGCGCCGCACCAGGCACAAAAATGGCCATATGTCTGTTGATGGGTCCCACGCCCAAAGAGCCAGCAGGGAAAACTATGCCTTGTTCTAAAGCTCTTTGGGAACCGCTTGCGTAGCCCCATACACCTGGGGGCTGCAGGCTTTCCTGCTGCCTTCAGCCTCAAAACCACCCTTTCCCACTTGGCGCCGCGCCAGGCACAAAAATGGCCATATGTCTGGAGACTGGTCCCACGCCCAAAGAGCCAGCAGGGAAAACTAGGCCTTGTTCTAAAGCTCTTTGGGAACTGCTTGCGTAGCCCCACACAGCTGCGGGCTGCAGGCTTTTTCGGCACTTTCAGCCTGAAAACCACCCTTTCCCACTTGGCGCCGCGCCAGGCACAAAAATGCCCATATGTCTGGAGACTGGTCCCACGCCCAAAGAGCCAGCAGGGAAAACTATGCCTTGTTCTAAAGCTCTTTGGGAAACGCTTGCGTAGCCCCACACACCTGGGGGCTGCAGGCTTTCCTGCTGCCTTCAGCCTCAAAAAAACCCTTTCCCACTTAGCGCCGCGCCAGGCACAAAAATGGCCATATGTCTGGAGATTGGTCCCACGCCCAAAGAGCCAGCAGAGAAAACTATGCCTTGTTCTAAAGCTCTTTGGGAACCGCTTGCGTAGCCCCACACAGCTGCGGGCTGTAGGCTTTTTTGGCACTTTCAGCCTCAAAACCACGCTTTCCCACTTGGCGCCGCGCCAGGCACAAAAATGGCCATATCTCTGTTGATGGGTCCCACGCCCAAAGAGCCTGCAGGGAATACTATGCCTTGTTGTAAAGCTCTTTGGGAACCTCTTGCGTAGCCCCATACACCTGGGGGCTGCAGGCTTTCCTGCTGCCTTCAGCCTCAAAACCACCCTTTCCCACTTGGCGCCGCGCCAGGCACAAAAATGCCCATATGTCTGGAGATTGGTCCCACGCCCAAAGAGCCAGCAGGGGAAACTATGCCTTGTTCTAAAGCTCTTTGGGAACGGCTTGCGTATCCCCACACAGCTGCGGGCTGCAGGCTTTTTTGACACTTTCAGCCTCAAAACCACGCTTTCCCACTTGGCGCCGCACCAGGCACAAAAATGGCCATATGTCTGTTGATGGGTCCCACACCCAAAGAGCCAGCAGGGAATACTAGGCCTTGTTCTAAAGCTCTTTGGGAACCGCTTGCGTAGCCCCACGGTCCTGGGGGCTGCAGGCTTTCCTGCTGCCTTCAGCCTCAAAACCACCCTTTCCCACTTGGCCCCGCACCAGGCACAAAAATGGCCATATGTCTGTTGATGGGTCCCACGCCCAAAGAGCCATCAGGGAAAACTATGCCTTGTTCTAAAGCTCTTTAGGAAACGCTTGCGTAGCCCCACACACCTGGGGGCTGCAGGCTTTTTTGGCACTTTCAGCCTCAAAACCACCCTTTCCCACTTGTGGCCGCACCAGGCACAAAAATGGCCTTAAGTCTGTTGGTGGGTCCCACGCCCAAAGAGCTAGCAGGGAAAACTAGGCCTTGTTCTAAAGCTCTTTGGGAACCGCTTGCGTAGCCCCACAGACCTGGGGGCTGCAGGCTTTCCTGCTGCCTTCAGCCTCAAAACCACCCTTTCCCACTTGGCGCCGCGCCAGGCACAAAAATGGCCATATGTCTGGAGACTGGTCCCACGCCCAAAGAGCCAGCAGGGAAAACTAGGCCTTGTTCTAAAGCTCTTTGGGAACGGATTGCGTAGCCCCACAGACCTGGGGGCTGCAGGCTTTCCTGCTGCCTTCAGCCTCAAAACCACCCTTTCCCACTTGGCGCCACGCCAGGCACAAAAATATCCATAGGTATGGATATGGGTCCTACACGCAAAGAGCCAGCAGAGAAAACTATGCCTTGTTCTAAAGCTCTTTGGGAAACGCTTGCGTAGCTCCACGGACCTGGGGGCTGCAGGCTTTCCTGCTGCCTTCAGCCTCAAAACCACCCTTTCCCACTTGGCACCGCGCCAGGCACAAAAATGGCCATAGGTATGGAGACTGGTCCCAAGCCCAAAGAGCCAGCAGGGAAAACTAGGCCTTGTTCTAAAGCTCTTTGGGAACGGCTTGCGTAGCCCCACACACCTGGGGGCTGCAGGCTTTCCTGCTGCCTTCAGCCTCAAAACCACCCTTTCCCACTTGGCGCCGCACCAGGCACAAAAATGGCCATATGGCTGGAGACTGGTCCCACGCCCAAAGAGCCAGCAGGGAAAACTATGCCTTGTTCTAAAGCTCTTTGGGAATCTCTTGCGTAGCCCCACGGACCTGGGGGCTGCAGGCTTTCCTGCTGCCTTCAGCCTCAAAACCACCCTTTCCCACTTGGCGCCGCGCCAGGCACAAAAATGCCCATATGTCTGGAGACTGGTCCCACGCCCAAAGAGCCAGCAGGGAAAACTATGCCTTGTTCTAAAGCTCTTTGGGAACCGCTTGCGTAGCCCCACACACCTGGGGGCTGCAGGCTTTCCTGCTGCCTTCAGCCTCAAAACCACCCTTTCCCACTTGGCGCCACGCCAGGCACAAAAATTGCCATAGGTATGGATATGGGTCCCACACCCAAGGAGCCAGCAGGGAAAACTATGCCTTGTTCTAAAGCTCTTTGGGAACCGCTTGCGTAGCCCCACACACCTGGGGGCTGCAGGCTTTCCTGCTGCCTTCAGCCTCAAAACCACCCTTTCCCACTTGGCGCCGCGCCAGGCACAAAAATGGCCATATGGCTGGAGATTGGTCCCACGCCCAAAGAGCCAGCAGGGAAAACTAGGCCTTGTTCTAAAGCTCTTTGGGAACCGCTTGCGTAGCCCCACACACCTGGGGGCTGCAGGATTTCCTGCTGCCTTCAGCCTCAAAACCACCCTTTCCCACTTGGCGCCGCGCCAGGCACAAAAATGGCCATATGTCTGGAGACTGGTGCCACGCCCAAAGAGCCAGCAGGGAAAACTATGCCTTGTTCTAAAGCTCTTTGGGAACCGCTTGCGTAGCCCCACACACCTGGGGGCTGCAGGCTTTTTCGGCACTTTCAGCCTGAAAACCACCCTTTCCCACTTGGCGCCGCGCTAGGCACAAAAATGCCCATATGTCTGGAGACTGGTCCCACGCCCAAAGAGCCACCAGGGAAAACTATGCCTTGTTCTAAAGCTCTTTGGGAAACGCTTGCGTAGCGCCACAGACCTGGGGGCTGCAGGCTTTCCTGCTGCCTTCAGCCTCAAAACCACCCTTTCCCACTTGGCGCCACGCGAGGCACAAAAATTGCCATAGGTATGGATAAGGGTCCCACACCCAAGGAGCCAGCAGGGAAAACTATGCCTTGTTCTAAAGCTCTTTGGGAACCGCTTGCGTAGCGCCACACACCTGGGGGCTGCAGGTTTTCCCGCTGCCTTCAGCCTAAAAACCGCCCTGTCCCACTTGGCGTCGCTCAAGGCACAAAAATGGCCATATGTCTAGAGATTGGTCCCACGCCCAAAGAGCCACCAGGGAAAACTATGCCTTGTTCTAAAGCTCTTTGGGAAACGCTTGTGTAGCCCCACAGACCTGGGGGCTGCAGGCTTTCCTGCTGCCTTCAGCCTCAAAACCACGCTTTCCCACTTGGCGCCGCGCCAGGCACAAAAATGGCCATATGGCTGGAGACTGGTCCCACGCACAAAGAGCCAGCAAGGAAAACTATGCCTTGTTCTAAAGCTCTTTGGGAACCTCTTGCGTAGCCCCACGGACCTGGGGGCTGCAGGCTTTCCTGCTGCCTTCAGCCTCAAAACCACCCTGCCCCACATGGCGCCGCGCCAGGCACAAAAATGCCCATATGTCTGGAGATTGGTCCCACGCCCAAAGAGCCAGCAGGGAAAACTAGGCCTTGTTCTAAAGCTCTTTGGGAACGGCTTGCGTAGCCCCACACACCTGGGGGCTGCAGGCTTTCCTGCTGCCTTCAGCCTCAAAACCACCCTTTCCCACTTGGCGCCACGCCAGGCACAAAAATTGCCATAGGTATGGATATGGGTCCCACACCCAAGGAGCCAGCAGGGAAAACTATGCCTTGTTCTAAAGCTCTTTGGGAACCGCTTGCGTAGCCCCACACACCTGGGGGCTGCAGGCTTTCCTGCTGCCTTCAGCCTCAAAATCACCCTGCCCCACTTGGCGCCGCGCCAAGCCCCAAAATGGCCATATTTCTGGAGATGAGTCCAACGCCCAAAGAGCCAGCAGGGAAAACTATGCCTTGTTCCAAAGCTCTTTGGGAACCGCTTGCGTAGCCCCACGGACCTGGGGGCTGCAGGCTTTCCTGCTGCCTTCAGCCTCAAAACCACCCTTTCCCACTTGGTGCCGCGCCAGGCACAAAAATGGCCATATGGCTGGAGCTTGGTCCCACGCCCAAAGAGCCAGCAGGGAAAACTATGCCTTGTTCTAAAGCACTTTGGGAACCGCTTGCGTAGCCCCACACACCTGGGGGCTGCAGGCTTTCCTGCTGCCTTCAGCCTCAAAACCACCCTTTCCCACTTGGCGCCACGCCAGGCACAAAAATCGCCATAGGTATGGATATGGGTCCCACACCCAAGGAGCCAGCAGGGAAAACTATGCCTTGTTCTAAAGCTCTTTGGGAACCGCTTGCGTAGCCCCACACACCTGGGGGCTGCAGGCTTTCCTGCTGCCTTCAGCCTCAAAACCACCCTTTCCCACTTGTCGCCGCGCCAGGCACAAAAATGGCCATATGGCTGGAGACTGGTCCCACGCCCAAAGAGCCAGCAGGGAAAACTATGCCTTGTTCTAAAGCTCTTTGGGAACCGCTTGCGTAGCCCCACACAGCTGCGGGCTGCAGGCTTTTTTGGCACTTTCAGCCTCAAAACCACCTATTCCCACTTCAGGCTGCACCAGGCACAAAAATGCCTATATGTCTGGAGACTGGTCCCACGCCCAAAGAGCCACCAGGGAAAACTATGCCTTGTTCTAAAGCTCTTTGGGAAACGCTTGTGTAGCCCCACAGACCTGGGGGCTGCAGGCTTTCCTGCTGCCTTCAGCCTCAAAACCACGCTTTCCCACTTGGCGCCGCGCCAGGCACAAATATGGCCATATGGCTGGAGACTGGTCCCACACCCAAAGAGCCAGCAGGGAAAACTATGCCTTGTTCTAAAGCTCTTTGGGAACCTGTTGCGTAGCCCCACGGACCTGGGGGCTGCAGGCTTTCCTGCTGCCTTCAGCCTCAAAACCACCCTTTCCCACTTGGCGCCGCGCCAGGCACTAAAATGCCCATATGTCTGGAGATTGGTCCCACGCCCAAAGAGCCAGCAGGGAAAACTAGGCCTTGTTCTAAAGCTCTTTGGGAACCGCTTGCGTAGCCCCACACACCTGGGGGCTGCAGGATTTCCTGCTGCCTTCAGCCTCAAAACCACCCTTTCCCACTTGGCACCGCGCCAGGCACAAAAATGGCCATATGTCTGGAGATTGGTCCCACGCCCAAAGAGCCAGCAGGGAAAACTATGCCTTGTTCTAAAGCTCTTTGGGAACCGCTTGCATAGCCCCACGGACCTGGGGCTGCAGGCTTTCCTGCTGCCTTCAGCCTCAAAACAACCCTTTCCTACTTGGCGCCGCGCCAGGCACAAAAATGGCCATATGGCTGGAGCTTCGTCCCACGCCCGAAGAGCCAGCAGGGAAAACTATGCCTTGTTCTAAAGCTCTTTGGGAACCGCTTGCGTAGCCCCACGGATCTGGGGGCTGCAGGCTTTCCTGCTGCCTTCAGCCTCAAAACCACCCTTTCCCACTTGGCGCCTTGCCAGGCACAAAAATTGCCATAGGTATGGATATGGGTCGCACACCCAAGGAGCCAGCAGGGAAAACTATGCCTTGTTCTAAAGCTCTTTGGGAACCGCTTGCGTAGCCCCACAGACCTGGGGGCTGCAGGCTTTCCTGCTGCCTTCAGCCTCAAAACCACCCTTTCCCACTTGGCGCCACGCCAGGCACAAAAATGGCCATATGGCTGGAGCTTGGTCCCACGCCCAAAGAGCCAGCAGGGAAAACTAGGCCTTGTTCTAAAGCTCTTTGGGAACCTCTTGCGTAGCCCCACGGACCTGGGGGCTGCAGGCTTTCCTGCTGCCTTCAGCCTCAAAACCACCGTTTCCCACTTGGCGCCGCGCCAGGCACAAAAATGCCCATATGTCTGGAGATTGGTCCCACGCCCAAAGAGCCAGCAGGGAAAACTATGCCTTGTTCTAAAGCTCTTTGGGAACGGCTTGAGTAGCCCCACAGACCTGGGGGCTGCAGGCTTTCCTCCTGCCTTCAGCCTCAAAACCACCCTTTCCCACTTGGCGCCACGCCAGGCACAAAAATGGCCATAGGTATGGGTATGTGTCCCACACCCAAGGAGCCAGCAGGGAAAACTATGCCTTGTTCTAAAGCTCTTTGGGAACCGCTTGCGTAGCCCCACGGACCTGGGGGCTGCAGGCTTTCCTGCTGCCTTCAGCCTCAAAACCACCCTTTCCCACTTGGCGCCACGCCAGGCACAAAAATCGCGATAGGTATGGATATGGGTCCCACACCCAAGGAGCCAGCAGGGAAAACTATGCCTTGTTCTAAAGCTCTTTGGGAACCGCTTGCGTAGCCCCACGGACCTGGGGGCTGCAGGCTTTCCTGCTGCATTCAGCCTCAAAACCACCCTTTCCCACTTGGCGCAGCGCCAGGCACAAAAATGGCCATATGGCTGGAGATTGGTCCCACGCCCAAAGAACCAGCAGGGAAAACTAGGCCTTGTTCTAAAGCTCTTTGGCAGCGGCTTGCGTAGCCCCAGACACCTGGGGGCTGCAGGCTTTTTTGGCACTTTCAGCCTCAAAACCACCTATTCCCACTTCTGGCCGCTCCAGGCACAAAAATGGCCATATGTCTGTTGATGGGTCCCACGCCCAAAGAGCCAGCAGGGAAAACTATGCCTTGTTCTAAAGCTCTTTGGGAACGGCTTGCGTAGCCCAACACACCTGGGGGCTGCAGGCTTTCCTGCTGCCTTCAGCCTCAAAACCACCCTTTCCCACTTGGCGCCGCGCCAGGCACAAAAATGCCCATATGGCTGGAGCTTGGTCCCACGCCCAAAGAGCCAGCAGGGAAAACTATGCCTTGTTCTAAAGCTCTTTGGGAACCGCTGGCGTAGCCCCACAGACCTGGGGGCTGCAGGCTTTCCTGCTGCCTTCAGCCTCAAAACAACCCTTCCCCACTTGTCGCCGCGCCAGGCACAAAAATGGCCATATGGCTGGAGATAGGTCCCACGCCCAAAGAGCCAGCAGGGAAAACTAGGCCTTGTTCTAAAGCTCTTTGGGAACCGCTTGCGTAGCCCCACACACCTGGGGGCTGCAAGCTTTTTTGGCACTTTCAGCCTCAAAACCACCTATTCCCACTTCTGGCCGCTCCAGGCACAAAAATGGCCATATGTCTGTTGATGGGTCCCACGCCCAAAGAGCCAGCAGGGAAAACTAGGCCTTGTTCTAAAGCTCTTTGGGAACCTCTTGCGTAGCCCCACGGACCTGGGGGCTGCAGGCTTTCCTGCTGCCTTCAGCCTCAAAACCACCCTTTCCCACTTGGCGCCGCGCCAGGCACAAAAATGGCCATATGGCTGGAGACTGGTCCCACGCCCAAAGAGCCAGCAGGGAAAATTATCCCTTGTTCTAAAGCTCTTTGGAAACCTCTTGCGTAGCCCCACGGACCTGGGGGCTGCAGGCTTTCCTCCTGCCTTCAGCCTCAAAACCACCCTTTCCCACTTGGCGCCGCGCCAGGCACAAAAATGGCCATATGGCTGGAGATTGGTCCCACGCCCAAAGAGCCACCAGGGAAAACTAGGCCTTGTTCTAAAGCTCTTTGGGAACGGATTGCGTAGCCCCACAGACCTGGGGGCTGCAGGCTTTCCTGCTGCCTTCAGCCTCAAAACCGCCCTGTCCCACTTGGCGTCGCTCCAGGCACAAAAATGGCCATATGTCTATAGATTGGTCCCAAGCCCAAAGAGCCAGCAGGGAAAACTATGCCTTGTTCTAAAGCTCTTTGGGAACCGCTTGCGTAGCCCCATACACCTGGGGGCTGCAGGCTTTCCTGCTGCCTTCAGCCTCAAAACCACCCTTTCCCACTTGGCGCCGCGCCAGGCACAAAAATGGCCATATGGCTGGAGCTTGGTCCCACGCCCAAAGAGCCAGCAGGGAAAACTAGGCCTTGTTCTAAAGCTCTTTGGGAACCGCTTGCGTAGCCCTACACACCTGCGGGCTGCAGGCTTTTTTGGCACTTTCAGCCTCAAAACCACCCTTTCCCACTTGTGGCCGCACCAGGCACAAAAATGGCCTTAAGTCTGTTGGTGGGTCCCACGCCCAAAGAGCTAGCAGGGAAAACTAGGCCTTGTTCTAAAGCTCTTTGGGAACCGCTTGCGTAGCCCCACACACCTGGGGGCTGCAGGCTTTCCTGCTGCCTTCAGCCTCAAAACCACCCTTTCCCACTTGGCGCCGCGCCAGGCACAAAAATGGCCATATGTCTGGAGACTGGTCCCACGCCCAAAGAGCCAGCAGGGAAAACTAGGCCTTGTTCTAAAGCTCTTTGGGAACGGATTGCGTAGCCCCACAGACCTGGGGGCTGCAGGCTTTCCTGCTGCCTTCAGCCTCAAAACCACCCTTTCCCACTTGGCGCCACGCCAGGCACAAAAATATCCATAGGTATGGATATGGGTCCTACACGCAAAGAGCCAGCAGAGAAAACTATGCCTTGTTCTAAAGCTCTTTGGGAAACGCTTGCGTAGCCCCACACACCTGGGGGCTGCAGGCTTTCCTGCTGCCTTCAGCCTCAAAACCACCCTTTCCCACTTGGCACCGCGCCAGGCACAAAAATGGCCATAGGTATGGAGACTGGTCCCAAGCCCAAAGAGCCAGCAGGGAAAACTAGGCCTTGTTCTAAAGCTCTTTGGGAACGGCTTGCGTAGCCCCACACACCTGGGGGCTGCAGGCTTTCCTGCTGCCTTCAGCCTCAAAACCACCCTTTCCCACTTGGCGCCACGCCAGGCACAAAAATGCCCATATGGCTGGAGCTTGGTCCCACGCCCAAAGAGCCACCAGGGAAAACTATGCCTTGTTCTAAAGCTCTTTGGGAACCGCTGGTGTAGCCCCACACACCTGGGGGCTGCAGGCTTTCCTGCTGCCTTCAGCCTCAAAACAACCCTTCCCCACTTGTCGCCGCGCCAGGCACAAAAATGGCCATATGGCTGGAGATTGGTCCCACGCCCAAAGAGCCAGCAGGGAAAACTAGGCCTTGTTCTAAAGCTCTTTGGGAACGGCTTGCGTAGCCCCACACACCTGGGGGCTGCAGGCTTTTTTGGCACTTTCAGCCTCAAAAACACCTATTCCCACTTCTGGCCGCTCCAGGCACAAAAATGGCCATATGTCTGTTGATGGGTCCCACGCCCAAAGAGCCAGAAGGGAAAACTAGGCCTTGTTCTAAAGCTCTTTGGGAACCGCTTGCGTAGCCCCACACACCTGGGGGCTGCAGGCTTTCCTGCTGCCTTCAGCCTCAAAACCACCCTTTCCCACTTGGCGCCGCGCCAGGCACAAAAATGGCCATATGTCTGGAGATTGGTCCCACGCCCAAAGAGCCAGCAGGGAAAACTATGCCTTGTTCTAAAGCTCTTTGGGAACCGCTTGCGTAGCCCCACACAGCTGTGGGCTGCAGGCTTTTTTGGCACTTTCAGCCTCAAAACCACCTATTCCCACTTCTGGCCGCACAAGGCACAAAAATGGCCATATGTCTGTTGATGGGTCCCACGCCCAAAGAGCCAGCAGGGAAAACTAGGCCTTGTTCTAAAGCTCTTTGGGAACCGCTTGCATAGCCCTACACACCTGCGGGCTGCAGGCTTTTTTGGCACTTTCAGCCTCAAAACCACCCTTTCCCACTTGGCGCCGCACCAGGCACAAAAATGGCCATATGTCTGTTGATGGGTCCCACGCCCAAAGAGCCAGCAGGGAAAACTATGCCTTGTTCTAAAGCTCTTTGGGAACCGCTTGCGTAGCCCCATACACCTGGGGGCTGCAGGCTTTCCTGCTGCCTTCAGCCTCAAAACCACCCTTTCCCACTTGGCGCCGCGCCAGGCACAAAAATGGCCATATGTCTGGAGACTGGTCCCACGCCCAAAGAGCCAGCAGGGAAAACTAGGCCTTGTTCTAAAGCTCTTTGGGAACTGCTTGCGTAGCCCCACACAGCTGCGGGCTGCAGGCTTTTTCGGCACTTTCAGCCTGAAAACCACCCTTTCCCACTTGGCGCCGCGCCAGGCACAAAAATGCCCATATGTCTGGAGACTGGTCCCACGCCCAAAGAGCCAGCAGGGAAAACTATGCCTTGTTCTAAAGCTCTTTGGGAAACGCTTGCGTAGCCCCACACACCTGGGGGCTGCAGGCTTTCCTGCTGCCTTCAGCCTCAAAAAAACCCTTTCCCACTTAGCGCCGCGCCAGGCACAAAAATGGCCATATGTCTGGAGATTGGTCCCACGCCCAAAGAGCCAGCAGGGAAAACTATGCCTTGTTCTAAAGCTCTTTGGGAACCGCTTGCGTAGCCCCACACAGCTGCGGGCTGTAGGCTTTTTTGGCACTTTCAGCCTCAAAACCACGCTTTCCCACTTGGCGCCGCGCCAGGCACAAAAATGGCCATATCTCTGTTGATGGGTCCCACGCCCAAAGAGCCTGCAGGGAATACTATGCCTTGTTGTAAAGCTCTTTGGGAACCGCTTGCGTAGCCCCACACAGCTGCGGGCTGCAGGCTTTTTTGGCACTTTCAGCCTCAAAACCACCTATTCCCACTTCTGGCCGCACCAGGCACAAAAATGGTCATATGTCTGTTGATGGGTCCCACGCCCAAAGAGCCAGCAGGGAAAACTATGCCTTGTTCTAAAGGTCTTTGGGAAACGCTTGTGTAGCCCCACACACCTGGGGGCTGCAGGCTTTCCTGCTGCCTTCAGCCTCAAAACCACCCTTTCCCACTTGGCGTCGCTCCAGGCACAAAAATGGCCATATGGCTGGAGCTTGGTCCCACGCCCAAAGAGCCAGCAGGGAAAACTATGCCTTGTTCTAAAGCTCTTTGGGAACCTCTTGCGTAGCCCCATACACCTGGGGGCTGCAGGCTTTCCTGCTGCCTTCAGCCTCAAAACCACCCTTTCCCACTTGGCGCCGCGCCAGGCACAAAAATGCCCATATGTCTGGAGATTGGTCCCACGCCCAAAGAGCCAGCAGGGGAAACTATGCCTTGTTCTAAAGCTCTTTGGGAACGGCTTGCGTATCCCCACACAGCTGCGGGCTGCAGGCTTTTTTGACACTTTCAGCCTCAAAACCACGCTTTCCCACTTGGCGCCGCACCAGGCACAAAAATGGCCATATGTCTGTTGATGGGTCCCACGCCCAAAGAGCCAGCAGGGAATACTAGGCCTTGTTCTAAAGCTCTTTGGGAACCGCTTGCGTAGCCCCACGGTCCTGGGGGCTGCAGGCTTTCCTGCTGCCTTCAGCCTCAAAACCACCCTTTCCCACTTGGCCCCGCACCAGGCACAAAAATGGCCATATGTCTGTTGATGGGTCCCACGCCCAAAGAGCCATCAGGGAAAACTATGCCTTGTTCTAAAGCTCTTTAGGAAACGCTTGCGTAGCCCCACACACCTGGGGGCTGCAGGCTTTTTTGGCACTTTCAGCCTCAAAACCACCCTTTCCCACTTGTGGCCGCACCAGGCACAAAAATGGCCTTAAGTCTGTTGGTGGGTCCCACGCCCAAAGAGCTAGCAGGGAAAACTAGGCCTTGTTCTAAAGCTCTTTGGGAACCGCTTGCGTAGCCCCACACACCTGGGGGCTGCAGGCTTTCCTGCTGCCTTCAGCCTCAAAACCACCCTTTCCCACTTGGCGCCGCCCCAGGCACAAAAATGCCCATATGTCTGGAGACTGGTCCCACGCCCAAAGAGCCAGCAGGGAAAACTAGGCCTTGTTCTAAAGCTCTTTGGGAACGGATTGCGTAGCCCCACAGACCTGGGGGCTGCAGGCTTTCCTGCTGCCTTCAGCCTCAAAACCACCCTTTCCCACTTGGCGCCACGCCAGGCACAAAAATATCCATAGGTATGGATATGGGTCCTACACGCAAAGAGCCAGCAGAGAAAACTATGCCTTGTTCTAAAGCTCTTTGGGAAACGCTTGCGTAGCTCCACGGACCTGGGGGCTGCAGGCTTTCCTGCTGCCTTCAGCCTCAAAACCACCCTTTCCCACTTGGCACCGCGCCAGGCACAAAAATGGCCATAGGTATGGAGACTGGTCCCAAGCCCAAAGAGCCAGCAGGGAAAACTATGCCTTGTTCTAAAGCTCTTTGGGAACGGCTTGCGTAGCCCCACACACCTGGGGGCTGCAGGCTTTCCTGCTGCCTTCAGCCTCAAAACCACCCTTTCCCACTTGGCGCCGCACCAGGCACAAAAATGCCCATATGGCTGGAGCTTGGTCCCACGCCCAAAGAGCCACCAGGGAAAACTATGCCTTGTTCTAAAGCTCTTTGGGAACCGCTGGTGTAGCCCCACACACCTGGGGGCTGCAGGCTTTCCTGCTGCCTTCAGCCTCAAAACAACCCTTCCCCACTTGTCGCCGCGCCAGGCACAAAAATGGCCATATGGCTGGAGATTGGTCCCACGCCCAAAGAGCCAGCAGGGAAAACTAGGCCTTGTTCTAAAGCTCTTTGGGAACGGCTTGCGTAGCCCCACACACCTGGGGGCTGCAGGCTTTTTTGGCACTTTCAGCCTCAAAAACACCTATTCCCACTTCTGGCCGCTCCAGGCACAAAAATGGCCATATGTCTGTTGATGGGTCCCACGCCCAAAGAGCCAGAAGGGAAAACTAGGCCTTGTTCTAAAGCTCTTTGGGAACCGCTTGCGTAGCCCCACACACCTGGGGGCTGCAGGCTTTCCTGCTGCCTTCAGCCTCAAAACCACCCTTTCCCACTTGGCGCCGCGCCAGGCACAAAAATGGCCATATGTCTGGAGATTGGTCCCACGCCCAAAGAGCCAGCAGGGAAAACTATGCCTTGTTCTAAAGCTCTTTGGGAACCGCTTGCGTAGCCCCACACAGCTGTGGGCTGCAGGCTTTTTTGGCACTTTCAGCCTCAAAACCACCTATTCCCACTTCTGGCCGCACAAGGCACAAAAATGGCCATATGTCTGTTGATGGGTCCCACGCCCAAAGAGCCAGCAGGGAAAACTAGGCCTTGTTCTAAAGCTCTTTGGGAACCGCTTGCGTAGCCCCACACACCTGGGGGCTGCAGGCTTTCCTGCTGCCTTCAGCCTCAAAACCACCCTTTCCCACTTGGTGCCGCGCCAGGCACAAAAATGGCCATATGGCTGGAGACTGGTCCCACGCCCAAAGAGCCAGCAGGGAAAACTAGGCCTTGTTCTAAAGCTCTTTGGGAACCGCTTGCATAGCCCTACACACCTGCGGGCTGCAGGCTTTTTTGGCACTTTCAGCCTCAAAACCACCCTTTCCCACTTGGCGCCGCACCAGGCACAAAAATGGCCATATGTCTGTTGATGGGTCCCACGCCCAAAGAGCCAGCAGGGAAAACTATGCCTTGTTCTAAAGCTCTTTGGGAACCGCTTGCGTAGCCCCATACACCTGGGGGCTGCAGGCTTTCCTGCTGCCTTCAGCCTCAAAACCACCCTTTCCCACTTGGCGCCGCGCCAGGCACAAAAATGGCCATATGTCTGGAGACTGGTCCCACGCCCAAAGAGCCAGCAGGGAAAACTAGGCCTTGTTCTAAAGCTCTTTGGGAACTGCTTGCGTAGCCCCACACAGCTGCGGGCTGCAGGCTTTTTCGGCACTTTCAGCCTGAAAACCACCCTTTCCCACTTGGCGCCGCGCCAGGCACAAAAATGCCCATATGTCTGGAGACTGGTCCCACGCCCAAAGAGCCAGCAGGGAAAACTATGCCTTGTTCTAAAGCTCTTTGGGAAACGCTTGCGTAGCCCCACACACCTGGGGGCTGCAGGCTTTCCTGCTGCCTTCAGCCTCAAAAAAACCCTTTCCCACTTAGCGCCGCGCCAGGCACAAAAATGGCCATATGTCTGGAGATTGGTCCCACGCCCAAAGAGCCAGCAGGGAAAACTATGCCTTGTTCTAAAGCTCTTTGGGAACCGCTTGCGTAGCCCCACACAGCTGCGGGCTGTAGGCTTTTTTGACACTTTCAGCCTCAAAACCACGCTTTCCCACTTGGCGCCGCGCCAGGCACAAAAATGGCCATATCTCTGTTGATGGGTCCCACGCCCAAAGAGCCTGCAGGGAATACTATGCCTTGTTGTAAAGCTCTTTGGGAACCGCTTGCGTAGCCCCACACAGCTGCGGGCTGCAGGCTTTTTTGGCACTTTCAGCCTCAAAACCACCTATTCCCACTTCTGGCCGCACCAGGCACAAAAATGGTCATATGTCTGTTGATGGGTCCCACGCCCAAAGAGCCAGCAGGGAAAACTATGCCTTGTTCTAAAGCTCTTTGGGAAACGCTTGCGTAGCCCCACACACCTGGGGGCTGCAGGCTTTCCTGCTGCCTTCAGCCTCAAAACCACCCTTTCCCACTTGGCGTCGCTCCAGGCACAAAAATGGCCATATGGCTGGAGCTTGGTCCCACGCCCAAAGAGCCAGCAGGGAAAACTATGCCTTGTTCTAAAGCTCTTTGGGAACCTCTTGCGTAGCCCCATACACCTGGGGGCTGCAGGCTTTCCTGCTGCCTTCAGCCTCAAAACCACCCTTTCCCACTTGGCGCCGCGCCAGGCACAAAAATGCCCATATGTCTGGAGATTGGTCCCACGCCCAAAGAGCCAGCAGGGGAAACTATGCCTTGTTCTAAAGCTCTTTGGGAACGGCTTGCGTATCCCCACACAGCTGCGGGCTGCAGGCTTTTTTGACACTTTCAGCCTCAAAACCACGCTTTCCCACTTGGCGCCGCACCAGGCACAAAAATGGCCATATGTCTGTTGATGGGTCCCACGCCCAAAGAGCCAGCAGGGAATACTAGGCCTTGTTCTAAAGCTCTTTGGGAACCGCTTGCGTGGCCCCACGGTCCTGGGGGCTGCAGGCTTTCCTGCTGCCTTCAGCCTCAAAACCACCCTTTCCCACTTGGCCCCGCACCAGGCACAAAAATGGCCATATGTCTGTTGATGGGTCCCACGCCCAAAGAGCCATCAGGGAAAACTATGCCTTGTTCTAAAGCTCTTTAGGAAACGCTTGCGTAGCCCCACACACCTGGGGGCTGCAGGCTTTTTTGGAACTTTCAGCCTCAAAACCACCTATTCCCACTTCTGGCCGCACCAGGCACAAAAATGGCCATATGGCTGGAGCTTGGTCCCACGCCCAAAGAGCCAGCAGGGAAAACTATGCCTTGTTGTAAAGCTCTTTGGGAACCGCTTGCGTAGCCCCACACAGCTGCGGGCTGCAGGCTTTTTTGGCACTTTCAGCCTCAAAACCACCTATTCCCACTTCTGGCCGCACCAGGCACAAAAACGGTCATATGTCTGGAGATAGGTCCCACGCCCAAAGAGCCAGCAGGGAAAACTAGGCCTTGTTCTAAAGCTCTTTGGGAACCGCTTGCGTAGCCCCACACACCTGGGGGCTGCAGGCTTTTTCAGCACTTTCAGCCTCAAAACCACCCTTTCCCTCTTGGCGCCACGCCAGACACAAAAATGCCCATATATGTGGAGACTGGTCCCACGCCCAAAGAGCCAGCAGGGAAAACTATGCCTTGTTCTAAAGCTCTTTGGGAACCGCTTGCGTAGCCCCACGGACCTGGGGGCTGCAGGCTTTCCTGCTGCCTTCAGCCTCAAAACCACCCTTTCCCACTTGGCGCCGCGCCAGGCACAAAAAGGCCCATATGTCTGGAGATTGGTCCCACGCCCAAAGAACCAGCAGGGAAAACTATGCCTTTTTCTAAAGCTCTTTGGGAACGGCTTGCGTAGCCCCACACAGCTGCGGGCTGCAAGCTTTTTTGGCACTTTCAGCCTCAAAACCACGCTTTCCCACTTGGCGCCGCACCAGGCACAAAAATGGCCATATGTCTGTTGATGGGTCCCACGCCCAAAGAGCCAGCAGGGAAAACTAGGCCTTGTTCTAAAGCTCTTTGGGAACCGCTTGCGTAGCCCCACGGTCCTGGGGGCTGCAGGCTTTCCTGCTGCCTTCAGCCTCAAAACCACCCTTTCCCACTTGGCCCCGCACCAGGCACAAAAATGGCCATATGTCTGTTGATGGGTCCCACGCCCAAAGAGCCAGCAGGGAAAACTATGCCTTGTTCTAAAGCTCTTTGGGAAACCCTTGCGTAGCCCCACACACCTGGGGGCTGCAGGCTTTTTTGGCACTTTCAGCCTCAAAACCACCTATTCCCACTTCTGGCCGCACCAGGCACAAAAATGGCCATATGGCTGGAGCTTGGTCCCACGCCCAAAGAGCCAGCAGGGAAAACTATGCCTTGTTCTAAAGCTCTTTGGGAACCGCTTGCGTAGCCCCACACAGCTGCGGGCTGCAGGCTTTTTTGGCACTTTCAGCCTCAAAACCACCTATTCCCACTTCTGGCCGCACCAGGCACAAAAACGGTCATATGTCTGTTGATGGGTCCCACGACCAAAGAGCCAGCAGTGAAAACTAGGCCTTGTTCTAAAGCTCTTTGGGAACCGCTTGCGTAGCCCCACACACCTGGGGGCTGCAGGCTTTTTCGGCACTTTCAGCCTGAAAACCACCCTTTCCCACTTGGCGCCGCGCCAGGCACAAAAATGCCCATATGTCTGGAGACTGGTCCCACGCCCAAAGAGCCAGCAGGGAAAACTATGCCTTGTTCTAAAGCTCTTTGGGAAACGCTTGCGTAGCCCCACACACCTGGGGGCTGCAGGCTTTCCTGCTGCCTTCAGCCACAAAACAACCCTTTCCCACTTGGCGCCGCGCCAGGCACAAAAATGGCCATATGGCTGGAGATTGGTCCCACGCCCAAAGAGCCAGCAGGGAAAACTATGCCTTGTTCTAAAACTCTTTGGGAACCACTTGCGTAGCCCCACAGACCTGGGGGCTGCAGGCTTTCCTGCTGCCTTCAGCCTCAAAACCACCCTTTCCCACTTGTCATCGCTCCAGGCACAAAAATGGCCATATGTCCGGAGATTGGTCCCACGCCCAAAGAGCCAGCAGGGAAAACTATGCCTTGTTCTAAAGCTCTTTGGGAACCGCTTGCGTAGCCCCATACACCTGGGGGCTGCAGGCTTTCCTGCTGCCTTCAGCCTCAAAACCACCCTTTCCCACTTGGCGCCGCGCTAGGCAAAAAAATGGCCATATGGCTGGAGACTGGTCCCACGCCCAAAGAGCCAGCAGGGAAAACTATGCCTTGTTCTAAAACTCTTTGGGAACTGCTTGCGTAGCCCCATACACCTGGGGGCTGCAGGCTTTCCTGCTGCCTTCAGCCTCAAAACCAACCTTTCCCACTTGGCGCCACGCCAGGCACAAAAATGGCCATAGGTATGGATATGGGTCCCACACCCAAACAGCCAGCAGGGAAAACTATGCCTTGTTCTAAAGCTCTTTGGGAACGGTTTGCGTAGCCCCACAGACCTGGGGGCTGCAGGCTTTCCTGCTGCCTTCAGCCTCAAAACCACTCTTTGCCACTTGGTGTCGCTCCAGGCACAACAATGGCCATATGTCTGGAGATTGGTCCCACTCCCAAAGAGCCAGCAGGGAAAACTAGGCCTTGTTCTAAAACTCTTTGGGAACCGCCTGCGTAGCCCCATACACCTGGGGGCTGCAGGCTTTCCTGCTGCCTTCAGCCTCAAAACCAGCCTTTCCCACTTTGCGCCATGCCAGGCTCAAAAATGGCCATAGGTATGGATATGGGTCCCACACCCAAGGAGCCAGCAGGGAAAACTATGCCTTGTTCTAAAACTCTTTGGGAACCGCTTGCGTAGCCCCACACACCTGGGGGCTGCAGGCTTTCCTGCTGCCTTCAGCCTCAAAACCACCCTTTCCCACTTGGCGTCGCTCCAGGCAAAAAAAAGGCCATATGGCTGGAGCTTGGTCCCACGCCCAAAGAGCCAGCAGGGAAAACTATGCCTTATTCTAGAGCTCTTTGGGAACCGCTTGCGTAGCCCCACGGACCTGGGGGCTGCAGGCTTTCCTGCTGCCTTCAGCCTCAAAACCACCCTGCCCCACATGGCGCCGCGCCAGGCACAAAAATGCCCATATGTCTGGAGATTGGTCCCACGCCCAAAGAGCCAGCAGGGAAAACTATGCCTTGTTCTAAAGCTCTTTGGGAACGGCTTGCGTAGCCCCACACAGCTGCGGGCTGCAGGCTTTTTTGGCACTTTCAGCCTCAAAACCACCCTTTGCCACTTGGCGTCGCTCCAGGCACAAAAATGGCCATATGGCTGGAGCTTGGTCCCACGCCCAAAGAGCCAGCAGGGAAAACTATGCCTTGTTCTAAAGCTCTTTGGGAACCTCTTGCGTAGCCCCACGGACCTGGGGGCTGCAGGCTTTACTGCTGCCTTCAGCCTCAAAACCACCCTTTCCCACTTGGCGCCGCGCCAGGCACAAAAATGCCCATATGTCTGGAGATTGGTCCCACGCCCAAAGAGCCAGCAGGGAAAACTATGCCTTGTTCTAAAGCTCTTTGGGAACGGCTTGCATAGCCCCACACAGCTGCGGGCTGCAGGCTTTTTTAGCACTTTCAGCCTCAAAACCACGCTTTCCCACTTGGCGCCGCACCAGGCACAAAAATGGCCATATGTCTGTTGATGGGTCCCACGCCCAAAGAGCCAGCAGGGAAAACTATGCCTTGTTCTAAAGCTCTTTAGGAAACGCTTGCGTAGCCCCACACACCTGGGGGCTGCAGGCTTTTTTGGAACTTTCAGCCTCAAAACCACCTATTCCCACTTCTGGCCGCACCAGGCACAAAAATGGCCATATGGCTGGAGATTGGTCCCACGCCCAAACAGCCACCAGGGAAAACTATGCCTTGTTGTAAAGCTCTTTGGGAACCGCTTGCGTAGCCCCACACAGCTGCGGGCTGCAGGCTTTTTTGGCACTTTCAGCCTCAAAACCACCTATTCCCACTTCTGGCCGCACCAGGCACAAAAACGGTCATATGTCTGGAGATAGGTCCCACGCCCAAAGAGCCAGCAGGGAAAACTAGGCCTTGTTCTAAAGCTCTTTGGGAACCGCTTGCGTAGCCCCACACACCTGGGGGCTGCAGGCTTTTTCAGCACTTTCAGCCTCAAAACCACCCTTTCCCTCTTGGCACCACGCCAGACACAAAAATGCCCATATATGTGGAGACTGGTCCCACGCCCAAAGAGCCAGCAGGGAAAACTATGCCTTGTTCTAAAGCTCTTTGGGAACCGCTTGCGTAGCCCCACACACCTGGGGGCTGCAGGCTTTCCTGCTGCCTTCAGCCTCAAAACCACCCTTTCCCACTTGGCGCCGCGCCAGGCACAAAAATGCCCATATGTCTGGAGATTGGTCCCACGCCCAAAGAGCCAGCAGGTAAAACTATGCCTTTTTCTAAAGCTCTTTGGGAACGGCTTGCGTAGCCCCACACAGCTGCGGGCTGCAAGCTTTTTTGGCACTTTCAGGCTCAAAACCACGCTTTCCCACTTGGCGCCGCACCAGGCACAAAAATGGCCATATGGCTGTTGATGGGTCCCACGCCCAAAGAGCCAGCAGGGAAAACTAGGCCTTGTTCTAAAGCTCTTTGGGAACCGCTTGCGTAGCCCCATACACCTGGGGGCTGCAGGCTTTCCTGCTGCCTTCAGCCTCAAAACCACCCTTTCCCACTTGACCCTGCACCAGGCACAAAAATGGCCATATGTCTGTTGATGGGTCCCACGCCCAAAGAGCCAGCAGGGGAAACTATGCCTTGTTCTAAAGCTCTTTGGGAAACGCTTGCGTAGCCCCACACACCTGGGGGCTGCAGGCTTTTTTGGCACTTTCAGCCTCAAAACCACCTATTCCCACTTCTGGCCGCACCAGGCACAAAAATGGCCATATGGCTGGAGCTTGGTCCCACGCCCAAAGAGCCAGCAGGGAAAACTATGCCTTGTTCTAAAGCTCTTTGGGAACCGCTTGCGTAGCCCCACGCAGCTGCGGGCTGCAGGCTTTTTTGGCACTTTCAGCCTCAAAACCACCTATTCCCACTTCTGGCCGCACCAGGCACAAAAACGGTCATATGTCTGTTGATGGGTCCCACGACCAAAGAGCCAGCAGGGAAAACTAGGCCTTGTTCTAAAGCTCTTTGGGAAACGCTTGCGTAGCCCCACACACCTGGGGGCTGCAGGCTTTCCTGCTGCCTTCAGCCACAAAACAACCCTTTCCCACTTGGCGCCGCGCCAGGCACAAAAATGGCCATATGGCTGGAGATTGGTCCCACGCCCAAAGAGCCAGCAGGGAAAACTATGCCTTGTTCTAAAACTCTTTGGGAACCGCTTGCGTAGCCCCACAGACCTGGGGGCTGCAGGCTTTCCTGCTGCCTTCAGCCTCAAAACCACCCTGCCCCACTTTGCGTCGCTCCAGGCAAAAAAATGGCCATATGGCTGGAGCTTGGTCCCACGCCCAAAGAGCCAGCAGGGAAAACTATGCCTTATTCTAGAGCTCTTTGGGAACCGCTTGCGTAGCCCCACACACCTGGGGGCTGCAGGCTTTCCTGCTGCCTTCAGCCTCAAAACCACCCTGCCCCACATGGCGCCGCGCCAGGCACAAAAATGCCCATATGTCTGGAGATTGGTCCCACGCCCAAAGAGCCAGCAGGGAAAACTATGCCTTGTTCTAAAGCTCTTTGGGAACGGCTTGCGTAGCCCCACACAGCTGCGGGCTGCAGGCTTTTTTGGCACTTTCAGCCTCAAAACCACCCTTTCCCACTTGGCGTCGCTCCAGGCACAAAAATGGCCATATGGATGGAGCTTGGTCCCACGCCCAAAGAGCCAGCAGGGAAAACTATGCCTTGTTCTAAAGCTCTTTGGGAACCGCTTGCTTAGCCCCACAGACCTGGGGGCTGCAGGCTTTCCTGCTGCCTTCAGCCTCAAAACCACCCTTTCCCACTTGGCGCCGCGCCAGGCACAAAAATGGCCATATGGCTGGAGCTTGGTCCCACGCCCAAAGAGCCAGCAGGGAAAACTATGCCTTCTTCTAAAGCTCTTTGGGAACCGCTTGCGTAGCCCCACACACCTGGGGGCTGCAGGCTTTCCTGCTGCCTTCAGCCTCAAAACCACCCTTTCCCACTTGGCGCCGCGCCAGGTACAAAAATGGCCATATGGCTGGAGCTTGGTCCCACGCCCAAAGAGCCAGCAGGGAAAACTATGCCTTGTTCTAAAGCTCTTTGGGAACCGCTTGCGTAGCCGCACACACCTGGGGGCTGCAGGCTTTTTCAGCACTTTCAGCCTCAAAACCACCCTTTCCCTCTTGGCGCCACGCCAGACACAAAAATGCCCATATATGTGGAGACTGGTCCCACGCCCAAAGAGCCAGCAGGGAAAACTATGCCTTGTTCTAAAGCTCTTTGGGAACCGCTTGCGTAGCCCCACGGACCTGGGGGCTGCAGGCTTTCCTGCTGCCTTCAGCCTCAAAACCACCCTTTCCCACTTGGCGCCGCGCCAGGCACAAAAATGCCCATATGTCTGGAGATTGGTCCCACGCCCAAAGAACCAGCAGGGAAAACTATGCCTTTTTCTAAAGCTCTTTGGGAACGGCTTGCGTAGCCCCACACAGCTGCGGGCTGCAAGCTTTTTTGGCACTTTCAGCCTCAAAACCACGCTTTCCCACTTGGCGCCGCACCAGGCACAAAAATGGCCATATGTCTGTTGATGGGTCCCACGCCCAAAGAGCCAGCAGGGAATACTATGCCTTGTTCTAAAGCTCTTTGGGAACCGCTTGCGTAGCCCCACGGTCCTGGGGGCTGCAGGCTTTCCTGCTGCCTTCAGCCTCAAAACCACCCTTTCCCACTTGGCCCCGCACCAGGCACAAAAATGGCCATATGTCTGTTGATGGGTCCCACGCCCAAAGAGCCAGCAGGGAAAACTATGCCTTGTTCTAAAGCTCTTTGGGAAACCCTTGCGTAGCCCCACACACCTGGGGGCTGCAGGCTTTTTTGGCACTTTCAGCCTCAAAACCACCTATTCCCACTTCTGGCCGCACCAGGCACAAAAACGGTCATATGTCTGTTGATGGGTCCCACGACCAAAGAGCCAGCAGGGAAAACTAGGCCTTGTTCTAAAGCTCTTTGGGAAACGCTTGCGTAGCCCCACACACCTGGGGGCTGCAGGCTTTCCTGCTGCCTTCAGCCACAAAACAACCCTTTCCCACTTGGCGCCGCGCCAGGCACAAAAATGGCCATATGGCTGGAGATTGGTCCCACGCCCAAAGAGCCAGCAGGGAAAACTATGCCTTGTTCTAAAACTCTTTGGGAACCGCTTGCGTAGCCCCACAGACCTGGGGGCTGCAGGCTTTCCTGCTGCCTTCAGCCTCAAAACCACCCTTTCCCACTTGTCATCGCTCCAGGCACAAAAATGGCCATATGTCTGGAGATTGGTCCCACGCCCAAAGAGCCAGCAGGGAAAACTATGCCTTGTTCTAAAGCTCTTTGGGAACCGCTTGCGTAGCCCCATACACCTGGGGGCTGCAGGCTTTCCTGCTGCCTTCAGCCTCAAAAGCACCCTTTCCCACTTGGCGCCGCGCTAGGCAAAAAAATGGCCATATGGCTGGAGACTGGTCCCACGCCCAAAGAGCCAGCAGGGAAAACTATGCCTTGTTCTAAAACTCTTTGGGAACTGCTTGCGTAGCCCCATACACCTGGGGGCTGCAGGCTTTCCTGCTGCCTTCAGCCTCAAAACCAACCTTTCCCACTTGGCGCCACGCCAGGCACAAAAATGGCCATAGGTATGGATATGGGTCCCACACCCAAACAGCCAGCAGGGAAAACTATGCCTTGTTCTAAAGCTCTTTGGGAACGGTTTGCGTAGCCCCACAGACCTGGGGGCTGCAGGCTTTCCTGCTGCCTTCAGCCTCAAAACCACTCTTTGCCACTTGGCGTCGCTCCAGGCACAACAATGGCCATATGGCTGGAGCTTGGTCCCACGCCCAAAGAGCCAGCAGGGAAAACTATGCCTTGTTCTAAAGCTCTTTGGGAACCTCTTGCGTAGCCCCACGGACCTGGGGGCTGCAGGCTCCCCTGCTGCCTTCAGCCTCAAAACCACCCTTTCCCACTTGGCGCAGCGCCAGGCACAAAAATGCCCATACGTCTGGAGATTGGTCCCACGCCCAAAGAGCCAGCAGGGAAAACTATGCCTTGTTCTAAAGCTCTTTGGGAACGGCTTGCGTATCCCCACACAGCTGCGGGCTGCAGGCTTTTTTGGCACTTTCAGCCTCAAAACCACGCTTTCCCACTTGGCGCCGCACCAGGCACAAAAATGGAACTATGTCTGTAGATGGGTCCCACGCCCAAAGAGCCTGCAGGGAATACTAGGTCTTGTTCTAAAGCTCTTTGGGAACCGCTTGCGTAGCCCCACAGACCTGGGGGCTGCAGGCTTTTTTGGCACTTTCAGCCTGAAAACCACCCTTTCCCACTTGGCGCCGCGCCAGCCACAAAAATGGCCATATGGCTGGAGACCGGTCCCACGCCCAAAGAGCCAGCAGGGAAAACTATGCCTTGTTCTAAAGCTCTTTGGGAACCTCTTGCGTAGCCCCACACACATGGGGGCTGCAGGCTTTCCTGCTGCCTTCAGCCTCAAAACCAGCCTTTCCCACTTGGCGCCGCGCCAGGCACAAAAGTGGCCATATGGCTGGAGCTTGGTCCCACGCCCAAAGAGCCAGCAGGGAAAACTATGCCTTGTTCTAACGCTTTTTGGGAACCGCTTGCGTAGCCCCACAGACCTGGGGGCTGCAGGCTTTCCTGCTGCCTTCAGCCTCAAAACCACCCTTCCCCACTTGTCGCCGCGCCAGGCACAAAAACGGCCATATGTCTGGAGCTTGGTCCCACGCCCAAAGAGCCAGGAGGGAAAACTATGCCTTGTTCTAAAGCTCTTTGGGAACCGCTTGCGTAGCCCCACACACCAGGGGGCTGCAGGCTTTCCTGCTGCCTTCAGCCTCAAAACCACCCTTTCCCACTTGGCGCCGCGCCAGGCACAAAAATGCCCATATGTCTGGAGATTGGTCCCACGCCCAAAGAGCCAGCAGGGAAAACTATGCCTTGTTCTAAAGCTCTTTGGGAACCGCTTGCGTAGCCCCACACACCAGGGGGCTGCAGGCTTTCCTGCTGCCTTCAGCCTCAAAACCACCCTTTCCCACTTGGCGCCGCGCCAGGCACAAAAATTCCCATATGGCTGGAGACTGGTCCCACGCCCAAAGAGCCAGCAGGGAAAACTATGCCTTGTTCTAAAGCTCTTTGGGAACCGCTTGCGTAGACCCACACACCTGGGGGCTGCAGGCTTTCCTGCTGCCTTCAGCCTCAAAACCACCCTTTCCCACTTGGCGCCACGCCAGGCACAAAAATGGCCATAGGTATGGATATGGGTCCCACACCCAAACAGCCAGCAGGGAAAACTATGCCTTGTTCTAAAGCTCTTTGGGAACGGTTTGCGTAGCCCCACAGACCTGGGGGCTGCAGGCTTTCCTGCTGCCTTCAGCCTCAAAACCGCCCTGTCCCACTTGGCGTCGCTCCAGGCACAACAATGGCCATATGTCTGGAGATTGGTCCCACGCCCAAAGAGCCAGCAGGGAAAACTATGCCTTGTTCTAAAACTCTTTGGGAACCGCTTGCGTAGCCCCATACATGTGGGGGCTGCAGGCTTTCCTGCTGCCTTCAGCCTCAAAACCACCCTTTCCCACTTGGCGACATGCCAGGCACAAAAATGGCCAAGGTATGGATATGGGTCCCACACTCAAACAGCCAGAAGGGAAAACTATGCCTTGTTTAAAAGCTCTTTGGGAACGGTTTGCGTAGCCCCACAGACCTGGGGGCTGCAGGCTTTCCTGCTGCCTTCAGCCTCAAAACCACCCTTTCCCACTTGGCGCCGCGCCAGGCACAAAAATGGCCATATGTCTGATGATGGGACCCACGCCCAAAGAGCCACCAGGGGAAACTAGGCCTTGTTCTAAAGCTCTTTGGCAATTACTTGCGTAGCCACACAGACCTGGGGGCTGCAGGCTTTCCTGCTGCCTTCAGCCTCAAAACCACCCTTTCCCACTTGGCGCCGCGCCAGGCACAAAAATGGCCATATGTCTGGACACTGGTCCCACGCCCAAAGAGCCAGCAGGGAAAACTATGCCTTGTTCTAAAGCTCTTTGGGAACCGCTTGCGTAGCCCCATACACCTGGGGGCTGCAGGCTTTCCTGCTGCCTTCAGCCTCAAAACCACCCTTTCCCACTTGGCGCCGCGCCATGCACAAAAATGGCCATATGGCTGGAGACTGGTCCCACGCCCAAAGAGCCAGCAGGGAAAACTATGCCTTGTTCTAAAACTCTTTGGGAACTGCTTGCGTAGCCCCATACACCTGGGGGCTGCAGGCTTTCCTGCTGCCTTCAGCCTCAAAACCACCCTTTCCCACTTGGCGCCACGCCAGGCACAAAAATGGCCATAGGTATGGATATGGGTCCCACACCCAAACAGCCAGTAGGGAAAACTATGCCTTGTTCTAAAGCTCTTTGGGAACGGTTTGCGTAGCCCCATACACCTGGGGGCTGCAGGCTTTCCTGCTGCCTTCAGCCTCAAAACCGCCCTGTCCCACTTGGCGTCGCTCCAGGCACAACAATGGCCATATGTGTGGAGATTGGTCCCACGCCCAAAGAGCCAGCAGGGAAAACTAGGCCTTGTTCTAAAGCTCTTTGGGAACCGCTTGCGTAGCCCCACACACCTGGGGGCTGCAGGCTTTCCTGCTGCCTTCAGCCTCAAAACCACCCTTTCCCACTTGGCGCCGCGCCAGGCACAAAAATGGCCATATGGCTGGAGACTGGTCTCACGCCCAAAGAGCCAGCAGGGAAAACTATGCCTTGTTCTAAAACTCTTTGGGAACTGCTTGCGTAGCCCCATACACCTGGGGGCTGCAGGCTTTCCTGCTGCCTTCAGCCTCAAAACCACCCTTTCCCACTTGGCGCCACGCCAGGCACAAAAATGGCCATAGGTATGGATATGGGTCCCACACCCGAATAGCCAGCAGGGAAAACTATGCCTTGTTTTAAAGCTCTTTGGGAACGGTTTGCGTAGCCCCACGGACCTGGGGGCTGCAGGCTTTCCTGCTGCCTTCAGCCTCAAAACCACCCTTTCCCACTTGGCGCCGCGCCAGGCACAAAAATGGCCATATGTCTGATGATGGGTCCCACGCCCAAAGAGCCAGCAGGGAAAACTATGCCTTGTTCTAAAACTCTTTGGGAACCGCTTGCGTAGCCCCATACACCTGGGGGCTGCAGGCTTTCCTGCTGCCTTCAGCCTCAAAACCACCCTTTCCCACTTGGCGCCATGCCAGGCACAAAAATGGCCAAGGTATGGATATGGGTCCCACACCCAAACAGCCAGCAGGGAAAACTATGCCTTGTTTTAAAGCTCTTTGGGAACGGTTTGCGTAGCCCCACAGACCTGGGGGCTGCAGGCTTTCCTGCTGCCTTCAGCCTCAAAACCACCCTTTCCCACTTGGCGCCGCGCCAGGCACAAAAATTCCCATATTGCTGGAGACTGGTCCCACGCCCAAAGAGCCAGCAGGGAAAACTAGGCCTTGTTCTAAAGCTCTTTGGGAACGGCTTGCGTAGCCCCACACAGCTGCGGGCTGCAGGCTTTTTTGGCACTTTCAGCCTCAAAACCACGCTTTCCGACTTGGCGCCGCACCAGGCACAAAAATGGCCATATGTCTGTTGATGGGTCCCACGCCCAAAGAGCCAGCAGGGAAAACTATGCCTTGTTCTAAAGCTCTTTGGGAACCGCTTGCGTAGCCCCACAGACCTGGGGGCTGCAGGCTTTCCTGCTGCCTTCAGCCTCAAAACCACCCTTTCCCACTTGGCGTCGCTCCAGGCACAAAAATGGCCATATGGATGGAGCTTGGTCCCACGCCCAAAGAGCCAGCAGGGAAAACTATGCCTTGTACTAAAGCTCTTTGGGAACCTCTTGCGTAGCCCCACGGACCTGGGGGCTGCAGGCTTTCCTGCTGACTTCAGCCTCAAAACCACCCTTTCCCACTTGGCGCCGCGCCAGGCATAAAAATGCCCATATGTCTGTTGATGGGTCCCACGCCCAAAGAGCCAGCAGGGAAAACTATGCCTTGTTCTAAAGCTCTTTGGGAACCGCTTGCGTAGCCCCACACAGCTGCGGGCTGCAGGCTTTTTTGGCACTTTCAGCCTCAAAACCACCTATTCCCACTTGGCGCCGCACCAGGCACAAAAATGGCCATATGGCTGTTGATGGGTCCCACGCCCAAAGAGCCAGCAGGGAAAACTAGGCCTTGTTCTAAAGCTCTTTGGGAACCGCTTGTGTAGCCCGACACACCTGGGGGCTGCAGGCTTTTTCAGCACTTTCAGCCTGAAAACCACCCTTTCCCACTTGGCGCCATGCCAGATACAAAAATGCCCATATATGTGGAGACTGGTCCCACGCCCAAAGAGCCAGCAGGGAAAACTATGCCTTGTTCTAAAGCTCTTTGGGAACCGCTTGTGTAGCCCCACACACCTGGGGGCTGCAGGCTTTCCTGCTGCCTTCAGCCTCAAAACCACCCTTTCCCACTTGGCGTCGCTCCAGGCACAAAAATGGCCATATGGCTGGAGCTTGGTCCCACGCCCAAAGAGCCAGCAGGGAAAACTATGCCTTGTTCTAAAGCTCTTTGGGAACCTCTTGCGTAGCCCCACGGACCTGGGGGCTGCAGGCTCCCCTGCTGCCTTCAGCCTCAAAACCACCCTTTCCCACTTGGCGCCGCGCCAGGCACAAAAATGCCCATACGTCTGGAGATTGGTCCCACGCCCAAAGAGCCAGCAGGGAAAACTATGCCTTGTTCTAAAGCTCTTTGGGAACGGCTTGCGTATCCCCACACAGCTGCGGGCTGCAGGCTTTTTTGGCACTTTCAGCCTCAAAACCACGCTTTCCCACTTGGCGCCGCACCAGGCACAAAAATGGAACTATGTCTGTAGATGGGTCCCACGCCCAAAGAGCCTGCAGGGAATACTAGGTCTTGTTCTAAAGCTCTTTGGGAACCGCTTGCGTAGCCCCACAGACCTGGGGGCTGCAGGCTTTTTTGGCACTTTCAGCCTGAAAACCACCCTTTCCCACTTGGCGCCGCGCCAGCCACAAAAATGGCCATATGGCTGGAGACCGGTCCCACGCCCAAAGAGCCAGCAGGGAAAACTATGCCTTGTTCTAAAGCTCTTTGGGAACCTCTTGCGTAGCCCCACACACATGGGGGCTGCAGGCTTTCCTGCTGCCTTCAGCCTCAAAACCAGCCTTTCCCACTTGGCGCCGCGCCAGGCACAAAAGTGGCCATATGGCTGGAGCTTGGTCCCACGCCCAAAGAGCCAGCAGGGAAAACTATGCCTTGTTCTAACGCTTTTTGGGAACCGCTTGCGTAGCCCCACAGACCTGGGGGCTGCAGGCTTTCCTGCTGCCTTCAGCCTCAAAACCACCCTTCCCCACTTGTCGCCGCGCCAGGCACAAAAACGGCCATATGTCTGGAGCTTGGTCCCACGCCCAAAGAGCCAGGAGGGAAAACTATGCCTTGTTCTAAAGCTCTTTGGGAACCTCTTGCGTAGCCCCACGGACCTGGGGGCTGCAGGCTTTCCTGCTGCCTTCAGCCTCAAAACCACCCTTTCCCACTTGGCGCCGCGCCAGGCACAAAAATGCCCATATGTCTGGAGATTGGTCCCACGCCCAAAGAGCCAGCAGGGAAAACTATGCCTTGTTCTAAAGCTCTTTGGGAACCGCTTGCGTAGCCCCACACACCAGGGGGCTGCAGGCTTTCCTGCTGCCTTCAGCCTCAAAACCACCCTTTCCCACTTGGCGCCGCGCCAGGCACAAAAATTCCCATATCGCTGGAGACTGGTCCCACGCCCAAAGAGCCAGCAGGGAAAACTATGCCTTGTTCTAAAGCTCTTTGGGAACCGCTTGCGTAGACCCACACACCTGGGGGCTGCAGGCTTTCCTGCTGCCTTCAGCCTCAAAACCACCCTTTCCCACTTGGCGCCACGCCAGGCACAAAAATGGCCATAGGTATGGATATGGGTCCCACACCCAAACAGCCAGCAGGGAAAACTATGCCTTGTTCTAAAGCTCTTTGGGAACGGTTTGCGTAGCCCCACAGACCTGGGGGCTGCAGGCTTTCCTGCTGCCTTCAGCCTCAAAACCGCCCTGTCCCACTTGGCGTCGCTCCAGGCACAACAATGGCCATATGTCTGGAGATTGGTCCCACGCCCAAAGAGCCAGCAGGGAAAACTATGCCTTGTTCTAAAACTCTTTGGGAACCGCTTGCGTAGCCCCATACATGTGGGGGCTGCAGGCTTTCCTGCTGCCTTCAGCCTCAAAACCACCCTTTCCCACTTGGCGACATGCCAGGCACAAAAATGGCCAAGGTATGGATATGGGTCCCACACTCAAACAGCCAGAAGGGAAAACTATGCCTTGTTTAAAAGCTCTTTGGGAACGGTTTGCGTAGCCCCACAGACCTGGGGGCTGCAGGCTTTCCTGCTGCCTTCAGCCTCAAAACCACCCTTTCCCACTTGGCGCCGCGCCAGGCACAAAAATGGCCATATGTCTGATGATGGGACCCACGCCCAAAGAGCCACCAGGGGAAACTAGGCCTTGTTCTAAAGCTCTTTGGCAATTACTTGCGTAGCCACACAGACCTGGGGGCTGCAGGCTTTCCTGCTGCCTTCAGCCTCAAAACCACCCTTTCCCACTTGGCGCCGCGCCAGGCACAAAAATGGCCATATGTCTGGACACTGGTCCCACGCCCAAAGAGCCAGCAGGGAAAACTATGCCTTGTTCTAAAGCTCTTTGGGAACCGCTTGCGTAGCCCCATACACCTGGGGGCTGCAGGCTTTCCTGCTGCCTTCAGCCTCAAAACCACCCTTTCCCACTTGGCGCCGCGCCATGCACAAAAATGGCCATATGGCTGGAGACTGGTCCCACGCCCAAAGAGCCAGCAGGGAAAACTATGCCTTGTTCTAAAACTCTTTGGGAACTGCTTGCGTAGCCCCATACACCTGGGGGCTGCAGGCTTTCCTGCTGCCTTCAGCCTCAAAACCACCCTTTCCCACTTGGCGCCACGCCAGGCACAAAAATGGCCATAGGTATGGATATGGGTCCCACACCCAAACAGCCAGTAGGGAAAACTATGCCTTGTTCTAAAGCTCTTTGGGAACGGTTTGCGTAGCCCCATACACCTGGGGGCTGCAGGCTTTCCTGCTGCCTTCAGCCTCAAAACCGCCCTGTCCCACTTGGCGTCGCTCCAGGCACAACAATGGCCATATGTGTGGAGATTGGTCCCACGCCCAAAGAGCCAGCAGGGAAAACTAGGCCTTGTTCTAAAGCTCTTTGGGAACCGCTTGCGTAGCCCCACACACCTGGGGGCTGCAGGCTTTCCTGCTGCCTTCAGCCTCAAAACCACCCTTTCCCACTTGGCGCCGCGCCAGGCACAAAAATGGCCATATGTCTGATGATGGGTCCCACGCCCAAAGAGCCAGCAGGCGAAACTATGCCTTGTTCTAAAACTCTTTGGGAACCGCTTGCGTAGCCCCATACACCTGGGGGCTGCAGGCTTTCCTGCTGCCTTCAGCCTCAAAACCACCCTTTCCCACTTGGCGCCATGCCAGGCACAAAAATGGCCAAGGTATGGATATGGGTCCCACACCCAAACAGCCAGCAGGGAAAACTATGCCTTGTTTTAAAGCTCTTTGGGAACGGTTTGCGTAGCCCCACAGACCTGGGGGCTGCAGGCTTTCCTGCTGCCTTCAGCCTCAAAACGACCCTTTCCCACTTGGCGCCGCGCCAGGCACAAAAATGGACATGTGTCTGATGATGGGTCCCACGCCCAAAGAGCCAGCAGGGGAAACTAGGCCTTGTTCTAAAGCTCTTTGGGAATTACTTGCGTAGCCCCACACACCTGGGGGCTGCAGGCTTTTTTGGAACTTTCAGCCTCAAAACCACCTATTCCCACTTCTGGCCGCACCAGGCACAAAAATGGCCATATGTCTGTTGATGGGTCCCACGCCCAAAGAGCCAGCAGGGAAAACTAGGCCTTGTTCTAAAGCTCTTTGGGAACCGCTTGCGTAGCCCCACACAGCTGCGGGCTATAGGCTTTTTTGGCACTTTCAGCCTCAAAACCACCTATTCCCACTTCTGGCAGCACCAGGCACAAAAATTGCCATATGTCTGTTGATGGGTCCGACGCCCAAAGAGCCAGCAGGGAAAACTATGCCTTGTTCTAAAGCTCTTTGGGAACCGCTTGCGTAGCCCCACGGACCTGGGGGCTGCAGGCTTTCCTGCTGCCTTCAGCCTCAAAACCACCCTTTCCCACTTGGCGCCCCGCCAGGCACAAAAATGGCCATATGGCTGGAGCTTGGTCCCACGCCCAAAGAGCCAGCAGGGAAAACTATGCCTTGTTCTAAAGCTCTTTGGGAATTAATTGCGTAGCCCCACACACCTGGACGCTGCAGGCTTTCCTGCTGCCTTCAGCCTAAAAACCACCCTTCCCCACTTGTTGCCGCGCCAGGCACAAAAATGGCCATATGTCTTGAGACTGGTCCCACGCCCAAAGAGCCAGCAGGGAAAACTATGCCTTGTTCTAAAGCTCTTTGGGAACCTCTTGCGTAACCCCACGGACCTGGGGGCTGCAGGCTTTCCTGCTGCCTTCAGCCTCAAAACCACCCTTTCCCACTTGGCGCTGCGCCAGGCACAAAAATGCCCATATGTCTGGAGATTGGTCCCACGCCCAAAGAGCCAGCAGGGAAAACTATGCCTTGTTCTAAAGTTCTTTGGGAACCGCTTGCATAGCCCTACACACCTGCGGGCTGCAGGCTTTTCTGGCACTTTCAGCCTCAAAACCACCCTTTCCCACTTGGCGCCGCACCAGGCACAAAAATGGCCATATGTCTGTCGATGGGTCCCACGCCCAAAGAGCCAGCAGGGAATACTAGGCCTTGTTCTAAAGCTCTTTGGGAACCGCTTGCGTAGACCCACACACCTGGGGGCTGCAGGCTTTCCTGCTGCCTTCAGCCTCAAAACCACCCTTTCCTACTTGGCGCCACGCCAGGCACAAAAATGGCCATAGGTATGGATATGGGTCCCACACCCAAAGAGCCAGCAGGGAAAACTATGCCTTGTTCTAAAGCTCTTTGGGAACCGCTTGCGTAGCCCCACGGACCTGGGGGCTGCAGGCTTTCCTGCTGCCTTCAGCCTCAAAACCACCCTTTCCCACTTGGCGTCGCTCCAGGCACAAAAATGGCCATATGTCTGGAGATTGGTCCAACGCCCAAAGAGCCAGCAGGGAAAACTATGCCTTGTTCTAAAGCTCTTTGGGAACCGCTTGCGTAGCCCCATACACCTGGGGGCTGCAGGTTTCCTGCTGCCTTCAGCCTCAAAACCACCCTTTCCACTTGGCGCCGCGCCAGGCACAAAAATGGCCATATGGCTGGAGACTGGTCCCACGCCCAAAGAGCCAGCAGGGAAAACTATGCCTTGTTCTAAAACTCTTTGGGAACTGCTTGCGTAGCCCCATACACCTGGGGGCTGCAGGCTTTCCTGCTGCCTTCAGCCTCAAAACCACCCTTTCCCACTTGGCGCCACGCCAGGCACAAAAATGGCCATAGGTATGGATATGGGTCCCACACCCAAACAGCCAGCAGGGAAAACTATGCCTTGTTCTAAAGCTCTTTGGGAAACGCTTTTGTAGCCCCACAGACCTGGGGGCTGCAGGCTTTCCTGCTGCCTTCAGCCTCAAAACCGCCCTGTCCCACTTGGCGTCGCTCCAGGCACAACAATGGCCATATGTGTGGAGATTGGTCCCACGCCCAAAGAGCCAGCAGGGAAAACTATGCCTTGTTCTAAAGCTCTTTGGGAAACGCTTGCGTAGCCCCATACACCTGGGGGCTGCAGGCTTTCCTGCTGCCTTCAGCCTCAAAACCACCCTTTCCCACTTGGCGCCTAGCCAGGCACAAAAATGGCCATATGGCTGGAGACTGGTCTCACGCCCAAAGAGCCAGCAGGGAAAACTATGCCTTGTTCTAAAACTCTTTGGGAACTGCTTGCGTAGCCCGATACACCTGGGGGCTGCAGGCTTTCCTGCTGCCTTCAGCCTCAAAACCACCCTTTCCCACTTGGCGCCACGCCAGGCACAAAAATGGCCATAGGTATGGATATGGGTCCCACACCCAAACAGCCAGTAGGGAAAACTATGCCTTGTTCTAAAGCTCTTTGGGAACGGTTTGCGTAGCCCCACAGACCTGGGGGCTGCAGGCTTTCCTGCTGCCTTCAGCCTCAAAACCGCCCTGTCCCACTTGGCGTCGCTCCAGGCACAAAAATGGCCATATGTCTGGAGATTGGTCCCACGCCCAAAGAGCCAGCAGGGAAAACTAGGTCTTGTTCTAAAGCTCTTTGGGAATTAATTGCGTAGCCCCACACACCTGGACGCTGCAGGCTTTCCTGCTGCCTTCAGCCTCAAAACCACCCTTCCCCACTTGTTGCCGCGCCAGGCACAAAAATGGCCATATGTCTGGAGACTGGTCCCACGCCCAAAGAGCCAGCAGGGAAAACTATGCCTTGTTCTAAAGCTCTTTGGGAACCTCTTGCGTAACCCCACGGACCTGGGGGCTGCAGGCTTTCCTGCTGCCTTCAGCCTCAAAACCACCCTTTCCCACTTGGCGCTGCGCCAGGCACAAAAATGCCAATATGTCTGGAGATTGGTCCCACGCCCAAAGAGCCAGCAGGGAAAACTAGGCCTTGTTCTAAAGTTCTTTGGGAACCGCTTGCATAACCCTACACACCTGCGGGCTGCAGGCTTTTCTGGCACTTTCAGCCTCAAAACCACCCTTTCCCACTTGGCGCCGCACCAGGCACAAAAATGGCCATATGTCTGTTGATGGGTCCCACGCCCAAAGAGCCAGCAGGGAATACTAGGCCTTGTTCTAAAGCTCTTTGGGAACCGCTTGCGTAGCCCCACACACCTGGGGGCTGCAGGCTTTCCTGCTGCCTTCAGCCTCAAAACCACCCTTTCCCACTTGGCGCTGCACCAGGCACAAAAATGGCCATATGTCTGTTGATGGGTCCGACGCCCAAAGAGCCAGCAGGGAAAACTACGCCTTCTTCTAAAGCTCTTTGGGAACCGCTTGCGTAGCCCCACACACCTGGGGGCTGCAGGCTTTCCTGCTGCCTTCAGCCTCAAAACCACCCTTCCCCACTTGTCGCCGCGCCAGGCCCAAAAATGGCCTATGTCTGGAGACTGGTCCCACGCCCAAAGAGCCAGCAGGGAAAACTATGCCTTGTTCTAAAGCTCTTTGGGAACCGCTTGCATAGCCCCACACACCTGTGGGCTCCAGGCTTTCCTGCTGCCTTCAGCCTCAAAACCACCCTTCCCCACTTGTCGCTGCGCCAAGCCCCAAAATGGCCATATGTCTGGAGATGGGTCCAACGCCCAAAGAGCCAGCAGGGAAAACTATGCCTTGTTCTAAATCTCTTTGGGAACCGCTTGCGTAGCCCCACGGACCTGGGGGCTGCAGGCTTTCCTGCTGCCTTCAGCCTCAAAACCACCCTTTCCCACTTGGCGCCGCGCCAGGCAGAAAAATGGCCATATGGCTGGAGACTGGTCCCACGCCGAAAGAGCCAGCAGGGAAAACTAGGCCTTGTTCTAAAGTTCTTTGGGAACCGCTTGCATAGCCCTACACACCTGCGGGCTGCAGGCTTTTCTGGCACTTTCAGCCTCAAAACCACCCTTTCCCACTTGGCGCCGCACCAGGCACAAAAATGGCCATATGTCTGTTGATGGGTCCCACGCCCAAAGAGCCAGCAGGGAAAACTATGCCTTGCTCTAAAGCTCTTTGGGAACCGCTTGCGTAGACCCACACACCTGGGGGCTGCAGGCTTTCCTGCTGCCTTCAGCCTCAAAACCACCCTTTCCCACTTGGCGCCGCGCCAGGCACAAAAATGGCCATATGGCTGGAGACTGGTCCCACACCCAAAGAGCCAGCAGGTAAAACTATGCCTTGTTCTAAAGCTCTTTGGGAACCGCTTGCGTAGCCCCACACACCTGGGGGCTGCAGGCTTTTTCGGCACTTTCAGCCTGAAAACCACCCTTTCCCACTTGGCGCCGCGCCAGGCACAAAAATGGCCATATGTCTGGAGACTGGTCCCACGCCCAAAGAGCCAGCAGGGAAAACTATGCCTTGTTCTAAAGCTCTTTGGGAACCGCTTGCGTAGCCCCACAGACCTGGGGCTGCAGGCTTTCCTGCTGCCTTCAGCCTCAAAACCACCCTTTCCCACTTGGCGCCACGCCAGACACAAAAGTGGCTGTAGGTATGGATATGGGTCCCACACCCAAAGAGCCAGGAGGGAAAACTATGCCTTGTTCTAAAGCTCTTTGGGAACCGCTTGCGTAGCCCCACACACTTGGGGCTGCAGGCTTTCCTGCTGCCTTCAGCCTCAAAACAACCCTATCCCACTTGGCGCCGCGCCAGGCACAAAAATGGCCATATGTCTGGAGATTGGTCCCACGCCCAAAGAGCCAGCAGGGAAAACTATGCCTTGCTCTAAAACTCTTTGGGAACCGCTTGCGTAGCCCCATACACCTGGGGGCTGCAGGCTTTCCTGCTGCCTTCAGCCTCAAAACCGCCCTTTCCCACTTGGCGCCGCGCCAGGCACAAAAATGGCCATATGGCTGGAGACTGGTCCCTCACCCAAGGAGCCAGCAGGGAAAACTAGGCCTTGTTCTAAAGCTCTTTGGGAACCGCTTGCGTAGCCCCACACACCTGGGGGCTGCAGGCTTTTTCGGCACTTTCAGCCTGAAAACCACCCTTTCACACTTGGCGCCGCGCCAGGCACAAAAATGCCCATATGTCTGGAGACTGGTCCCACGCCCAAAGAGCCAGCAGGGAAAACTATGCCTTGTTCTAAAGCTCTTTGGGAACCGCTTGCGTAGCCCCATACACCTGGGGGCTGCAGGCTTTCCTGCTGCCTTCAGCCTCAAAACAACCCTTTCCCACTTGGCGCCGCACCAGGCACAAAAATGGCCATATGTCTGAGGATTGGTCCCACGCCCAAAGAGCCAGCAGGGAAAACTATGCCTTGTTCTAAAACTCTTTGGGAACCGCTTGCGTAGCCCCACAGACCTGGGGGCTGCAGGCTTTCCTTCTGCCTTCAGCCTAAAAACCACCCTTTCCCACTTGGCACCACGCGAGGCACAAAAATGGCCATAGGTATGGATATGGGTCCCACACCCAAACAGCCAGCAGGGAAAACTATGCCTTGTTCTAAAGCTCTTTGGGAACGGTTTGCGTAGCCCCACACACCTGGGGGCTGCAGGCTTTCCTGCTGCCTTCAGCCTCAAAACCACCCTTTCCCACTTGGCGCCGCGCCAGGCACAAAAATGGCCATATGGCTGGAGATTGGTCCCACGCCCAAAGAGCCAGCAGGGAAAACTATGCCTTGTTCTAAAACTCTTTGGGAACTGCTTGCGTAGCCCCATACACCTGGGGGCTGCAGGCTTTCCTGCTGCCTTCAGCCTCAAAACCACCCTTTCCCACTTGGCGCCACGCCAGGCACAAAAATGGCTATAGGTATGGATATGGGTCCCACACCCAAACAGCCAGCAGGGAAAACTATGCCTTGTTCTAAAGCTCTTTGGGAACGGTTTGCGTAGCCCCACAGACCTGGGGGCTGCAGGCTTTCCTGCTGCCTTCAGCCTCAAAACCGCCCTGTCCCACTTGGCGTCGCTCCAGGCACAACAATGGCCATATGTCTGGAGATTGGTCCCACGCCCAAAGAGCCAGCAGGGAAAACTATGCCTTGTTCTAAAACTCTTTGGGAACCAATTGCGTAGCCCCATACACCTGGGGGCTGCAGGCTTTCCTGCTGCCTTCAGCCTCAAAACCACCCTTTCCCACTTGGCGCCATGCCAGGCACAAAAATGGCCATAGGTATGGATATGGGTCCCACACCCAAACAGCCAGCAGGGAAAACTATGCCTTGTTTTAAAGCTCTTTGGGAACGGTTTGCGTAGCCCCACAGACCTGGGGGCTGCAGGCTTTCCTGCTGCCTTCAGCCTCAAAACCACCCTTTCCCACTTGGCGCCGCGCCAGCCACAAAAATGGCCATATGTCTGATGATGGGTCCCACGCCCAAAGAGCCAGCAGGGGAAACTAGGCCTTGTTCTAAAGCTCTTTCGGAATTACTTGCGTAGCCCCACACACCTGGGGGCTGCAGGCTTTCCTGCTGCCTTCAGCCTCAAAACCACCCTTTCCCACTTGGCGCCACGCCAGGCACAAAAATGGCCATATGTCTGGAGACTGGTGCCACGCCCAAAGAGCCAGCAGGGAAAACTAGGCCTTGTTCTAAAGCTCGTTGGGAACCGCTTGCGTAGCCCCACACAGCTGCGGGCTGTAGGCTTTTTTGGCACTTTCAGCCTCAAAACCACCTATTCCCACTTCTGGCCACACCAGGCACAAAAATGGCCATATGTCTGTTGATGGGTCCGACGCCCAAAGAGCCAGCAGGGAAAACTATGCCTTGTTCTAAAGCTCTTTGGGAACCGCTTGCGTAGCCCCACACACCTGGGGGCTGCAGGCTTTTTCAGCACTTTCAGCCTGAAAACCACCCTTTCCCACTTGGCGCCACGCCAGACACAAAAATGCCCATATATGTGGAGACTGGTCCCACGCCCAAAGAGCCAGCAGGGAAAACTAGGCCTTGTTCTAAAACTCTTTGGGAACTGCTTGCGTAGCCCCATACACCTGGGGGCTGCAGGCTTTCCTGCTGCCTTCAGCCTCAAAACCACCCTTTCCCACTTGGCGCCACGCCAGGCACAAAAATGGCCATAGGTATGGATATGGGTCCCACACCCAAACAGCCAGTAGGGAAAACTATGCCTTGTTCTAAAGCTCTTTGGGAACCGCTTGCGTAGCCCCACAGACCTGGGGGCTGCAGGCTTTCCTGCTGCCTTCAGACTCAAAACCGCCCTGTCCCACTTGGCGTCGCTCCAGGCACAAAAATGGCCATATGTCTGGAGATTGGTCCCACGCCCAAAGAGCCAGAAGGGAAAACTAGGCCTTGTTCTAAAGCTCTTTGGGAATTAATTGCGTAGCCCCACACACCTGGACGCTGCAGGCTTTCCTGCTGCCTTCAGCCTAAAAACCACCCTTCCCCACTTGTTGCCGCGCCAGGCACAAAAATGGCCATATGTCTGGAGACTGGTCCCACGCCCAAAGAGCCAGCAGGGAAAACTATGCCTTGTTCTAAAGCTCTTTGGGAACCTCTTGCGTAACCCCACGGACCTGGGGGCTGCAGGCTTTCCTGCTGCCTTCAGCCTCAAAACCACCCTTTCCCACTTGGCGCTGCGCCAGGCACAAAAATGCCAATATGTCTGGAGATTGGTCCCACGCCCAAAGAGCCAGCAGGGAAAACTAGGCCTTGTTCTAAAGTTCTTTGGGAACCGCTTGCATAGCCCTACACACCTGCGGGCTGCAGGCTTTTCTGGCACTTTCAGCCTCAAAACCACCCTTCCCCACTTGTTGCCGCACCAGGCACAAAAATGGCCACATGTCTGTTGATGGGTCCCACACCCAAAGAGCCAGCAGGGAATACTAGGCCTTGTTCTAAAGCTCTTTGGGAATTAATTGCGTAGCCCCACACACCTGGACGCTGCAGGCTTTCCTGCTGCCTTCAGCCTCAAAACCACCCTTTCCCACTTGGCGCCATGCCAGGCACAAAAATGGCCATAGGTATGGATATGGGTCCCACACCCAAACAGCCAGCAGGGAAAACTATGCCTTGTTTTAAAGCTCTTTGGGAACGGTTTGCGTAGCCCCACAGACCTGGGGGCTGCAGGCTTTCCTGCTGCCTTCAGCCTCAAAACCACCCTTTCCCACTTGGCGCCGCGCCAGCCACAAAAATGGCCATATGTCTGATGATGGGTCCCACGCCCAAAGAGCCAGCAGGGGAAACTAGGCCTTGTTCTAAAGCTCTTTCGGAATTACTTGCATAGCCCCACACACCTGGGGGCTGCAGGCTTTCCTGCTGCCTTCAGCCTCAAAACCACCCTTTCCCACTTGGCGCCACGCCAGGCACAAAAATGGCCATATGTCTGTTGATGGGTCCCACGCCCAAAGAGCCAGCAGGGAAAACTAGGCCTTGTTCTAAAGCTCGTTGGGAACCGCTTGCGTAGCCCCACACAGCTGCGGGCTGTAGGCTTTTTTGGCACTTTCAGCCTCAAAACCACCTATTCCCACTTCTGGCCACACCAGGCACAAAAATGGCCATATGTCTGTTGATGGGTCCGACGCCCAAAGAGCCAGCAGGGAAAACTATGCCTTGTTCTAAAGCTCTTTGGGAACCGCTTGCGTAGCCCCACACACCTGGGGGCTGCAGGCTTTTTCAGCACTTTCAGCCTGAAAACCACCCTTTCCCACTTGGCGCCACGCCAGACACAAAAATGCCCATATATGTGGAGACTGGTCCCACGCCCAAAGAGCCAGCAGGGAAAACTAGGCCTTGTTCTAAAACTCTTTGGGAACTGCTTGCGTAGCCCCATACACCTGGGGGCTGCAGGCTTTCCTGCTGCCTTCAGCCTCAAAACCACCCTTTCCCACTTGGCGCCACGCCAGGCACAAAAATGGCCATAGGTATGGATATGGGTCCCACACCCAAAGAGCCAGTAGGGAAAACTATGCCTTGTTCTAAAGCTCTTTGGGAACGGTTTGCGTAGCCCCACAGACCTGGGGGCTGCAGGCTTTCCTGCTGCCTTCAGACTCAAAACCGCCCTGTCCCACTTGGCGTCGCTCCAGGCACAAAAATGGCCATATGTCTGGAGATTGGTCCCACGCCCAAAGAGCCAGCAGGGAAAACTAGGCCTTGTTCTAAAGCTCTTTGGTAAGTAATTGCGTAGCCCCACACACCTGGACGCTGCAGGCTTTCCTGCTGCCTTCAGCCTAAAAACCACCCTTCCCCACTTGTTGCCGCGCCAGGCACAAAAATGGCCATATGTCTGGAGACTGGTCCCACGCCCAAAGAGCCAGCAGGGAAAACTATGCCTTGTTCTAAAGCTCTTTGGGAACCTCTTGCGTAACCCCACGGACCTGGGGGCTGCAGGCTTTCCTGCTGCCTTCAGCCTCAAAACCACCCTTTCCCACTTGGCGCTGCGCCAGGCACAAAAATGCCAATATGTCTGGAGATTGGTCCCACGCCCAAAGAGCCAGCAGGGAAAACTAGGCCTTGTTCTAAAGTTCTTTGGGAACCGCTTGCATAGCCCTACACACCTGCGGGCTGCAGGCTTTTCTGGCACTTTCAGCCTCAAAACCACCCTTTCCCACTTGGCGCCGCACCAGGCACAAAAATGGCCACATGTCTGTTGATGGGTCCCACGCCCAAAGAGCCAGCAGGGAATACTAGGCCTTGTTCTAAAGCTCTTTGGGAACCGCTTGCGTAGCCCCACACACCTGGGGGCTGCAGGCTTTCCTGCTGCCTTCAGCCTCAAAACCACCCTTTCCCACTTGGCGCCGCGCCAGGCACAAAAATGGCCATATGGCTGGAGACTGGTCCCACACCCAAGGAGCCAGCAGGGAAAACTATGCCTTGTTCTAAAGCTCTTTGGGAACCGCTTGCGTAGCCCCACAGACCTGGGGGCTGCAGGCTTTCCTGCTGCCTTCAGCCTCAAAGCCACCCTTCCCCACTTGTCGCTGCGCCAAGCCCCCAAATGGCCATATGTCTGGAGATGGGTCCAACGCCCAAAGAGCCAGCAGGGAAAACTATGCCTTGTTCTAAAGCTCTTTGGGAACGGCTTGCGTAGCCCCACAGACCTGGGGGCTGCAGGCTTTCCTGCTGCCTTCAGCCTCAAAAACACCCTTTCCCACTTGGCGCCACGCCAGACACAAAAGTGGCTGTAGGTATGGATATGGGTCCAACACCCAAAGAGCCAGCAGGGAAAACTAGGCCTTCTTCTAAAACTCTTTGGGAACCGCTTGCGTAGCCCCACACACCTGGGAGCTGCAGGTTTTCCTGCTGCCTTCAGCCTCAAAACCATCCTTTACCACTTGGCGTCGCTCCATGCACAAAAATGGCCATATGTCTAGAGATTGGTCCAACGCCCAAAGAGCCAGCAGGGAAAACTATGCCTTGTTCTAAAGCTCTTTTGGAACCGCTTGCGTAGCCCCATACACCTGGGGGCTGCAGGCTTTCCTGCTGCCTTCAGCCTCAAAACCACCCTTTCCCACTTGGCGCCGCTCCAGGCACAAAAATGGCCATATGTCTGTTGATGGGTCCCACGCCCAAAGAGCCAGCAGGGAAAACTACGCCTTCTTCTAAAGCTCTTTGGGAACGGCTTGCGTAGCCCCACACACCTGGGGGCTGCAGGCTTTCCTGCTGCCTTCAGCCTCAAAACCACCCTTTCCCACTTGGCGCCGCGCCAGGCCCAAAAATGGCCATATGTCTGGAGATTGGTCCCACGCCCAAAGAGCCAGCAGGGAAAACTATGCCTTGTTCTAAAGCTCTTTGGGAACCGCTTGCGTAGCCCCACACACCTGGGGGCTGCAGGCTTTCCTGCTGCCTTCAGCCTCAAAACCACCCTTCCCCACTTGTTGCCGCGCCAGGCCCAAAAATGGCCTATGTCTGGAGACTGGTCCCACGCCCAAAGAGCCAGCAGGGAAAACTATGCCTTGTTCTAAAACTCTTTGGGAACCGCTTGCGTAGCCCCACACACCTGGGGGCTGCAGGTCTTCCTGCTGCCTTCAGCCTCAAAACCGCCCTGTCCCACTTGGCGTCGCTCCAGGCACAAAAATGGCCATATGTCTAGAGATTGGTTAAACGCCTAAAGAGCCAGCAGGGAAAACTATGCCTTGTTCTAAATCTCCTTGGGAACCGCTTGCGTAGCCCCACGGACCTGGGGGCTGCAGGCTTTCCTGCTGCCTTCAGCCTCAAAACCACCCTTTCCCACTTGGCGCCGCGCCAGGCAGAAAAATGGCCATATGGCTGGAGACTGGTCCCACGCCGAAAGAGCCAGCAGGGAAAACTAGGCCTTGTTCTAAAGTTCTTTGGGAACCGCTTGCATAGCCCTACACACCTGCGGGCTGCAGGCTTTTCTGGCACTTTCAGCCTCAAAACCACCCTTTCCCACTTGGCGCCGCACCAGGCACAAAAATGGCCATATGTCTGTTGATGGGTCCCACGCCCAAAGAGCCAGCAGGGAAAACTAGGCCTTGTTCTAAAGCTCTTTGGGAACCGCTTGCGTAGCCCCACGGACCTGGGGGCTGCAGGCTTTCCTGCTGCCTTCAGCCTCAAAACCACCCTTTCCCACTTGGCGCCGCGCCAGGCACAAAAATGGCCATATGGCTGGAGACTGGTCCCACACCCAAAGAGCCAGCAGGGAAAACTATGCCTTGTTCTAAAACTCTTTGGGAACCGCTTGCGTAGCCCCACACACCTGGGGGCTGCAGGTTTTCCTGCTGCCTTCAGCCTCAAAACCGCCCTGTCCCACTTGGCGTCGCTCCAGGCACAAAAATGGCCATATGTCTAGAGATTGGTTAAACGCCTAAAGAGCCAGCAGGGAAAACTATGCCTTGTTCTATAGCTCTTTGGGAACCGCTTGCGTAGCCCCACGGACCTGGGGGCTGCAGGCTTTCCTGCTGCCTTCAGCCTCAAAACCACCCTTTCCCACTTGGCGCCGCGCCAGGCAGAAAAATGGCCATATGGCTGGAGACTGGTCCCACGCCGAAAGAGCCAGCAGGGAAAACTAGGCCTTGTTCTAAAGTTCTTTGGGAACCGCTTGCATAGCCCTACACACCTGCGGGCTGCAGGCTTTTCTGGCACTTTCAGCCTCAAAACCACCCTTTCCCACTTGGCGCCGCACCAGGCACAAAAATGGCCATATGTCTGTTGGTGGGTCCCACGCCCAAAGAGCCAGCAGGGAATACTAGGCCTTGTTCTAAAGCTCTTTGGGAACCGCTTGCGTAGACCCACACACCTGGGGGCTGCAGGCTTTCCTGCTGCCTTCAGCCTCAAAACCACCCTTTCCCACTTGGCGCCGCGCCAGGCACAAAAATGGCCATATGTCTGGAGACTGGTCCCACGCCCAAAGAGCCAGCAGGGAAAACTATGCCTTGTTCTAAAGCTCTTTGGGAACCGCTTGCGTAGCCCTACACACCTGCGGGCTGCAGGCTTTTCTGGCACTTTCAGCCTCAAAACCACCCTTTCCCACTTGGTGCCGCACCAGGCACAAAAATGGCCATATGTCTGTTGGTGGGTCCCACGCCCAAAGAGCCAGCAGGGAAAACTATGCCTTGCTCTAAAACTCTTTGGGAACCGCTTGCGTAGCCCCACACACCTGGGGGCTGCAGGCTTTTTCGGCACTTTCAGCCTGAAAACCACCCTTTCCCACTTGGCGCCGCGCCAGGCACAAAAATGGCCATATGTCTGGAGACTGGTCCCACGCCCAAAGAGCCAGCAGGGAAAACTATGCCTTGTTCTAAAGCTCTTTGGGAACCGCTTGCGTAGCCCCACAGACCTGGGGCTGCAGGCTTTCCTGCTGCCTTCAGCCTCAAAAACACCCTTTCCCACTTGGCGCCACGCCAGACACAAAAGTGGCTGTAGGTATGGATATGGGTCCCACACCCAAAGAGCCAGCAGGGAAAACTATGCCTTGTTCTAAAGCTCTTTGGGAACCGCTTGCGTAGCCCCACACACTTGGGGCTGCAGGCTTTCCTGCTGCCTTCAGCCTCAAAACAACCCTATCCCACTTGGCGCCGCGCCAGGCACAAAAATGGCCATATGTCTGGAGATTGGTCCCACGCCCAAAGAGCCAGCAGGGAAAACTATGCCTTGCTCTAAAACTCTTTGGGAACCGCTTGCGTAGCCCCATACACCTGGGGGCTGCAGGCTTTCCTGCTGCCTTCAGCCTCAAAACCACCCTTTCCCACTTGGCGCCGCGCCAGGCACAAAAATGGCCATATGGCTGGAGACTGGTCCCTCACCCAAGGAGCCAGCAGGGAAAACTAGGCCTTGTTCTAAAGCTCTTTGGGAACCGCTTGCGTAGCCCCACAGACCTGGGGGCTGCAGGCTTTTTCGGCACTTTCAGCCTGAAAACCACCCTTTCACACTTGGCGCCGCGCCAGGCACAAAAATGCCCATATGTCTGGAGACTGGTCCCACGCCCAAAGAGCCAGCAGGGAAAACTATGCCTTGTTCTAAAGCTCTTTGGGAACCTCTTGCGTAACCCCACGGACCTGGGGGCTGCAGGCTTTCCTGCTGCCTTCAGCCTCAAAACCACCCTTTCCCACTTGGCGCTGCGCCAGGCACAAAAATGCCAATATGTCTGGAGATTGGTCCCACGCCCAAAGAGCCAGCAGGGAAAACTAGGCCTTGTTCTAAAGTTCTTTGGGAACCGCTTGCATAGCCCTACACACCTGCGGGCTGCAGGCTTTTCTGGCACTTTCAGCCTCAAAACCACCCTTTCCCACTTGGCGCCGCACCAGGCACAAAAATGGCCACATGTCTGTTGATGGGTCCCACGCCCAAAGAGCCAGCAGGGAATACTAGGCCTTGTTCTAAAGCTCTTTGGGAACCGCTTGCGTAGCCCCACACACCTGGGGGCTGCAGGCTTTCCTGCTGCCTTCAGCCTCAAAACCACCCTTTCCCACTTGGCGCCGCGCCAGGCACAAAAATGGCCATATGGCTGGAGACTGGTCCCACACCCAAGGAGCCAGCAGGGAAAACTATGCCTTGTTCTAAAGCTCTTTGGGAACCGCTTGCGTAGCCCCACACACCTGGGGGCTGCAGGCTTTCCTGCTGCCTTCAGCCTCAAAACCACCCTTCCCCACTTGTCGCTGCGCCAAGCCCCAAAATGGCCATATGTCTGGAGATGGGTCCAACGCCCAAAGAGCCAGCAGGGAAAACTATGCCTTGTTCTAAAGCTCTTTGGGAACCGCTTGCGTAGCCCCACAGACCTGGGGGCTGCAGGCTTTCCTGCTGCCTTCAGCCTCAAAAACACCCTTTCCCACTTGGCGCCACGCCAGACACAAAAGTGGCTGTAGGAATGGATATGGGTCCCACACCCAAAGAGCCAGCAGGGAAAAATAGGCCTTCTTCTAAAACTCTTTGGGAACCGCTTGCGTAGCCCCACACACCTGGGGGCTGCAGGTTTTCCTGCTGCCTTCAGCCTCAAAACCATCCTTTACCACTTGGCGTCGCTCCATGCACAAAAATGGCCATATGTCTAGAGATTGGTCCAACGCCCAAAGAGCCAGCAGGGAAAACTATGCCTTGTTCTAAAGCTCTTTTGGAACCGCTTGCGTAGCCCCATACACCTGGGGGCTGCAGGCTTTCCTGCTGCCTTCAGCCTCAAAACCACCCTTTCCCACTTGGCGCCGCTCCAGGCACAAAAATGGCCATATGTCTGTTGATGGGTCCCACGCCCAAAGAGCCAGCAGGGAAAACTACGCCTTCTTCTAAAGCTCTTTGGGAACGGCTTGCGTAGCCCCACACACCTGGGGGCTGCAGGATTTCCTGCTGCCTTCAGCCTCAAAACCACCCTTTCCCACTTGGCGCCGCGCCAGGCCCAAAAATGGCCATATGTCTGGAGATTGGTCCCACGCCCAAAGAGCCAGCAGGGAAAACTATGCCTTGTTCTAAAGCTCTTTGGGAACCGCTTGCGTAGCCCCACACACCTGGGGGCTGCAGGCTTTCCTGCTGCCTTCAGCCTCAAAACCACCCTTCCCCACTTGTCGCCGCGCCAGGCCCAAAAATGGCCTATGTCTGGAGACTGGTCCCACGCCCAAAGAGCCAGCAGGGAAAACTATGCCTTGTTCTAAAACTCTTTGGGAACCGCTTGCGTAGCCCCACACACCTGGGGGCTGCAGGTCTTCCTGCTGCCTTCAGCCTCAAAACCGCCCTGTCCCACTTGGCGTCGCTCCAGGCACAAAAATGGCCATATGTCTAGAGATTGGTTAAACGCCTAAAGAGCCAGCAGGGAAAACTATGCCTTGTTCTAAATCTCCTTGGGAACCGCTTGCGTAGCCCCACGGACCTGGGGGCTGCAGGCTTTCCTGCTGCCTTCAGCCTCAAAACCACCCTTTCCCACTTGGCGCCGCGCCAGGCAGAAAAATGGCCATATGGCTGGAGACTGGTCCCACGCCGAAAGAGCCAGCAGGGAAAACTAGGCCTTGTTCTAAAGTTCTTTGGGAACCGCTTGCATAGCCCTACACACCTGCGGGCTGCAGGCTTTTCTGGCACTTTCAGCCTCAAAACCACCCTTTCCCACTTGGCGCCGCACCAGGCACAAAAATGGCCATATGTCTGTTGATGGGTCCCACGCCCAAAGAGCCAGCAGGGAAAACTAGGCCTTGTTCTAAAGCTCTTTGGGAACCGCTTGCGTAGACCCACACACCTGGGGGCTGCAGGCTTTCCTGCTGCCTTCAGCCTCAAAACCACCCTTTCCCACTTGGCGCCGCGCCAGGCACAAAAATGGCCATATGGCTGGAGACTGGTCCCACACCCAAAGAGCCAGCAGGGAAAACTATGCCTTGTTCTAAAACTCTTTGGGAACCGCTTGCGTAGCCCCACACACCTGGGGGCTGCAGGTTTTCCTGCTGCCTTCAGCCTCAAAACCGCCCTGTCCCACTTGGCGTCGCTCCAGGCACAAAAATGGCCATATGTCTAGAGATTGGTTAAACGCCTAAAGAGCCAGCAGGGAAAACTATGCCTTGTTCTAAAGCTCTTTGGGAACCGCTTGCGTAGCCCCACGGACCTGGGGGCTGCAGGCTTTCCTGCTGCCTTCAGCCTCAAAACCACCCTTTCCCACTTGGCGCCGCGCCAGGCAGAAAAATGGCCATATGGCTGGAGACTGGTCCCACGCCGAAAGAGCCAGCAGGGAAAACTAGGCCTTGTTCTAAAGTTCTTTGGGAACCGCTTGCATAGCCCTACACACCTGCGGGCTGCAGGCTTTTCTGGCACTTTCAGCCTCAAAACCACCCTTTCCCACTTGGCGCCGCACCAGGCACAAAAATGGCCATATGTCTGTTGGTGGGTCCCACGCCCAAAGAGCCAGCAGGGAATACTAGGCCTTGTTCTAAAGCTCTTTGGGAACCGCTTGCGTAGACCCACACACCTGGGGGCTGCAGGCTTTCCTGCTGCCTTCAGCCTCAAAACCACCCTTTCCCACTTGGCGCCGCGCCAGGCACAAAAATGGCCATATGTCTGGAGATTGGTCCCACGCCCAAAGAGCCAGCAGGGAAAACTATGCCTTGCTCTAAAACTCTTTGGGAACCGCTTGCGTAGCCCCACACACCTGGGGGCTGCAGGCTTTTTCGGCACTTTCAGCCTGAAAACCACCCTTTCCCACTTGGCGCCGCGCCAGGCACAAAAATGGCCATATGTCTGGAGACTGGTCCCACGCCCAAAGAGCCAGCAGGGAAAACTATGCCTTGTTCTAAAGCTCTTTGGGAACCGCTTGCGTAGCCCCACAGACCTGGGGCTGCAGGCTTTCCTGCTGCCTTCAGCCTCAAAAACACCCTTTCCCACTTGGCGCCACGCCAGACACAAAAGTGGCTGTAGGTATGGATATGGGTCCCACACCCAAAGAGCCAGCAGGGAAAACTATGCCTTGTTCTAAAGCTCTTTGGGAACCGCTTGCGTAGCCCCACACACCTGGGGGCTGCAGGCTTTCCTGCTGCCTTCAGCCTCAAAACAACCCTATCCCACTTGGCGCCGCGCCAGGCACAAAAATGGCCATATGTCTGGAGATTGGTCCCACGCCCAAAGAGCCAGCAGGGAAAACTATGCCTTGCTCTAAAACTCTTTGGGAACCGCTTGCGTAGCCCCATACACCTGGGGGCTGCAGGCTTTCCTGCTGCCTTCAGCCTCAAAACCACCCTTTCCCACTTGGCGCCGCGCCAGGCACAAAAATGGCCATATGGCTGGAGACTGGTCCCTCACCCAAGGAGCCAGCAGGGAAAACTAGGCCTTGTTCTAAAGCTCTTTGGGAACCGCTTGCGTAGCCCCACACACCTGGGGGCTGCAGGCTTTTTCGGCACTTGCAGCCTGAAAACCACCCTTTCACACTTGGCGCCGCGCCAGGCACAAAAATGCCCATATGTCTGGAGACTGGTCCCACGCCCAAAGAGCCAGCAGGGAAAACTATGCCTTGTTCTAAAGCTCTTTGGGAACCGCTTGCGTAGCCCCATACACCTGGGGGCTGCAGGCTTTCCTGCTGCCTTCAGCCTCAAAGCAACCCTTTCCCACTTGGCGCCGCGCCAGGCACAAAAATGGCCATATGTCTGAGGATTGGTCCCACGCCCAAAGAGCCAGCAGGGAAAACTATGCCTTGTTCTAAAACTCTTTGGGAACCGCTTGCGTAGCCCCACAGACCTGGGGGCTGCAGGCTTTTTCAGCACTTTCAGCCTGAAAACCACCCTTTCCCACTTGGCGCCACGCCAGACACAAAAATGGCCATAGGTATGGATATGGGTCCCACACCCAAACAGCCAGCAGGGAAAACTATGCCTTGTTCTAAAGCTCTTTGGGAACGGTTTGCGTAGCCCCACACACCTGGGGGCTGCAGGCTTTCCTGCTGCCTTCAGCCTCAAAACCGCCCTGTCCCACTTGGCGTCGCTCCAGGCACAACAATGGCCATATGTCTGGAGATTGGTCCCACGCCCAAAGAGCCAGCAGGGAAAACTATGCCTTGTTCTAAAACTCTTTGGGAACCAATTGCGTAGCCCCATACACCTGGGGGCTGCAGGCTTTCCTGCTGCCTTCAGCCTCAAAACCACCCTTTCCCACTTGGCGCCATGCCAGGCACAAAAATGGCCATAGGTATGGATATGGGTCCCACACCCAAACAGCCAGCAGGGAAAACTATGCCTTGTTTTAAAGCTCTTTGGGAACGGTTTGCGTAGCCCCACAGACCTGGGGGCTCCAGGCTTTCCTGCTGCCTTCAGCCTCAAAACCACCCTTTCCCACTTGGCGCCGCGCCAGCCACAAAAATGGCCATATGTCTGATGATGGGTCCCACGACCAAAGAGCCAGCAGGGGAAACTAGGCCTTGTTCTAAAGCTCTTTCGGAATTACTTGCGTAGCCCCACACACCTGGGGGCTGCAGGATTTCCTGCTGCCTTCAGCCTCAAAACCACCCTTTCCCACTTGGCGCCACGCCAGGCACAAAAATGGCCATATGTCTGGAGACTGGTGCCACGCCCAAAGAGCCAGCAGGGAAAACTAGGCCTTGTTCTAAAGCTCGTTGGGAACCGCTTGCGTAGCCCCACACAGCTGCGGGCTGTAGGCTTTTTTGGCACTTTCAGCCTGAAAACCACCCTTTCCCACTTGGCGCCACGCCAGACACAAAAATGCCCATATATGTGGAGACTGGTCCCACGCCCAAAGAGCCAGCAGGGAATACTAGGCCTTGTTCTAAAGCTCTTTGGGAACCGCTTGCGTAGACCCACACACCTGGGGGCTGCAGGCTTTCCTGCTGCCTTCAGCCTCAAAACCACCCTTTCCTACTTGGCGCCACGCCAGGCACAAAAATGGCCATAGGTATGGATATGGGTCCCACACCCAAAGAGCCAGCAGGGAAAACTATGCCTTGTTCTAAAGCTCTTTGGGAACCGCTTGCGTAGCCCCACGGACCTGGGGGCTGCAGGCTTTCCTGCTGCCTTCAGCCTCAAAACCACCCTTTCCCACTTGGCGCCGCGCCAGGCACAAAAATGGCCATATGTCTGGAGATTGGTCCCACGCCCAAAGAGCCAGCAGGGAAAACTATGCCTTGTTCTAAAGCTCTTTGGGAACCGCTTGCGTAGCCCCATACACCTGGGGGCTGCAGGTTTCCTGCTGCCTTCAGCCTCAAAACCACCCTTTCCACTTGGCGCCGCGCCAGGCACAAAAATGGCCATATGGCTGGAGACTGGTCCCACGCCCAAAGAGCCAGCAGGGAAAACTATGCCTTGTTCTAAAACTCTTTGGGAACTGCTTGCGTAGCCCCATACACCTGGGGGCTGCAGGCTTTCCTGCTGCCTTCAGCCTCAAAACCACCCTTTCCCACTTGGCGCCACGCCAGGCACAAAAATGGCCATAGGTATGGATATGGGTCCCACACCCAAACAGCCAGCAGGGAAAACTATGCCTTGTTCTAAAGCTCTTTGGGAAACGCTTTTGTAGCCCCACAGACCTGGGGGCTGCAGGCTTTCCTGCTGCCTTCAGCCTCAAAACCGCCCTGTCCCACTTGGCGTCGCTCCAGGCACAACAATGGCCATATGTGTGGAGATTGGTCCCACGCCCAAAGAGCCAGCAGGGAAAACTATGCCTTGTTCTAAAGCTCTTTGGGAAACGCTTGCGTAGCCCCATACACCTGGGGGCTGCAGGCTTTCCTGCTGCCTTCAGCCTCAAAACCACCCTTTCCCACTTGGCGCCTAGCCAGGCACAAAAATGGCCATATGGCTGGAGACTGGTCTCACGCCCAAAGAGCCAGCAGGGAAAACTATGCCTTGTTCTAAAACTCTTTGGGAACTGCTTGCGTAGCCCGATACACCTGGGGGCTGCAGGCTTTCCTGCTGCCTTCAGCCTCAAAACCACCCTTTCCCACTTGGCGCCACGCGAGGCACAAAAATGGCCATAGGTATGGATATGGGTCCCACACCCAAACAGCCAGTAGGGAAAACTATGCCTTGTTCTAAAGCTCTTTGGGAACGGTTTGCGTAGCCCCACAGACCTGGGGGCTGCAGGCTTTCCTGCTGCCTTCAGCCTCAAAACCGCCCTGTCCCACTTGGCGTCGCTCCAGGCACAAAAATGGCCATATGTCTGGAGATTGGTCCCACGCCCAAAGAGCCAGCAGGGAAAACTAGGTCTTGTTCTAAAGCTCTTTGGGAATTAATTGCGTAGCCCCACACACCTGGGGGCTGCAGGCTTTCCTGCTGCCTTCAGCCTCAAAACCACCCTTCCCCACTTGTTGCCGCGCCAGGCACAAAAATGGCCATATGTCTGGAGACTGGTCCCACGCCCAAAGAGCCAGCAGGGAAAACTATGCCTTGTTCTAAAGCTCTTTGGGAACCTCTTGCGTAACCCCACGGACCTGGGGGCTGCAGGCTTTCCTGCTGCCTTCAGCCTCAAAACCACCCTTTCCCACTTGGCGCTGCGCCAGGCACAAAAATGCCAATATGTCTGGAGATTGGTCCCACGCCCAAAGAGCCAGCAGGGAAAACTAGGCCTTGTTCTAAAGTTCTTTGGGAACCGCTTGCATAACCCTACACACCTGCGGGCTGCAGGCTTTTCTGGCACTTTCAGCCTCAAAACCACCCTTTCCCACTTGGCGCCGCACCAGGCACAAAAATGGCCATATGTCTGTTGATGGGTCCCACGCCCAAAGAGCCAGCAGGGAATACTAGGCCTTGTTCTAAAGCTCTTTGGGAACCGCTTGCGTAGCCCCACACACCTGGGGGCTGCAGGCTTTCCTGCTGCCTTCAGCCTCAAAACCGCCCTGTCCCACTTGGCGTCGCTCCAGGCACAAAAATGGCCATATGGCTGGAGACTGGTCCCACGCCGAAAGAGCCAGCAGGGAAAACTAGGCCTTGTTCTAAAGTTCTTTGGGAACCGCTTGCATAGCCCTACACACCTGCGGGATGCAGGCTTTTCTGGCACTTTCAGCCTCAAAACCACCCTTTCCCACTTGGCGCCGCACCAGGCACAAAAATGGCCATATGTCTGTTGATGGGTCCCACGCCCAAAGAGCCAGCAGGGAATACTAGGCCTTGTTCTAAAGCTCTTTGGGAACCGCTTGCGTAGAACCACACACCTGGGGGCTGCAGGCTTTCCTGCTGCCTTCAGCCTCAAAACCACCCTTTCCCACTTGGCGCCGCGCCAGGCACAAAAATGGCCATATGGCTGGAGACTGGTCCCACACCCAAAGAGCCAGCAGGGAAAACTATGCCTTGTTCTAAAGCTCTTTGGGAACCGCTTGCGTAGCCCCACACACCTGGGGGCTGCAGGCTTTTTCGGCACTTGCAGCCTGAAAACCACCCTTTCCCACTTGGCGCCGCACCAGGCACAAAAATGGCCATATGTCTGGAGACTGGTCCCACGCCCAAAGAGCCAGCAGGGAAAACTATGCCTTGTTCTAAAGCTCTTTGGGAACCGCTTGCGTAGCCCCACAGACCTGGGGCTGCAGGCTTTCCTGCTGCCTTCAGCCTCAAAAACACCCTTTCCCACTTGGCGCCACGCCAGACACAAAAGTGGCTGTAGGTATGGATATGGGTCCCACACCCAAAGAGCCAGCAGGGAAAACTATGCCTTGTTCTAAGGCTCTTTGGGAACCGCTTGCGTAGCCCCACACACTTGGGGCTGCAGGCTTTCCTGCTGCCTTCAGCCTCAAAACCACCCTTTCCCACTTGGCGCCGCGCCAGGTACAAAAATGGCCATATGGCTGGAGATTGGTCCCACGCCCAAAGAGCCAGCAGGGAAAACTATGCCTTGTTCTAAAACTCTTTGGGAACTGCTTGCGTAGCCCCATACACCTGGGGACTGCAGGCTTTCCTGCTGCCTTCAGCCTCAAAACCACCCTTTCCCACTTGGCGCCACGCCAGGCACAAAAATGGCTATAGGTATGGATATGGGTCCCACACCCAAACAGCCAGCAGGGAAAACTATGCCTTGTTCTAAAGCTCTTTGGGAACGGTTTGGGTAGCCCCACAGACCTGGGGGCTGCAGGCTTTCCTGCTGCCTTCAGCCTCAAAACCGCCCTGTCCCACTTGGCGTCGCTCCAGGCACAACAATGGCCATATGTCTGGAGATTGGTCCCACGCCCAAAGAGCCAGCAGGGAAAACTATGCCTTGTTCTAAAACTCTTTGGGAACCAATTGCGTAGCCCCATACACCTGGGGGCTGCAGGCTTTCCTGCTGCCTTCAGCCTCAAAACCACCCTTTCCCACTTGGCGCCATGCCAGGCACAAAAATGGCCATAGGTATGGATATGGGTCCCACACCCAAACAGCCAGCAGGGAAAACTATGCCTTGTTTTAAAGCTCTTTGGGAACGGTTTGCGTAGCCCCACAGACCTGGGGGCTGCAGGCTTTCCTGCTGCCTTCAGCCTCAAAACCACCCTTTCCCACTTGGCGCCGCGCCAGCCACAAAAATGGCCATATGTCTGATGATGGGTCCCACGCCCAAAGAGCCAGCAGGGGAAACTAGGCCTTGTTCTAAAGCTCTTTCGGAATTACTTGCGTAGCCCCACACACCTGGGGGCTGCAGGATTTCCTGCTGCCTTCAGCCTCAAAACCACCCTTTCCCACTTGGCGCCACGCCAGGCACAAAAATGGCCATATGTCTGGAGACTGGTGCCACGCCCAAAGAGCCAGCAGGGAAAACTAGGCCTTGTTCTAAAGCTCGTTGGGAACCGCTTGCGTAGCCCCACACAGCTGCGGGCTGTAGGCTTTTTTGGCACTTTCAGCCTCAAAACCACCTATTCCCACTTCTGGCCACACCAGGCACAAAAATGGACATATGTCTGTTGATGGGTCCGACGCCCAAAGAGCCAGCAGGGAAAACTATGCCTTGTTCTAAAGCTCTTTGGGAACCGCTTGCGTAGCCCCACACACCTGGGGGCTGCAGGCTTTTTCAGCACTTTCAGCCTGAAAACCACCCTTTCCCACTTGGCGCCACGCCAGACACAAAAATGCCCATATATGTGGAGACTGGTCCCACGCCCAAAGAGCCAGCAGGGAAAACTAGGCCTTGTTCTAAAACTCTTTGGGAACTGCTTGCGTAGCCCCATACACCTGGGGGCTGCAGGCTTTCCTGCTGCCTTCAGCCTCAAAACCACCCTTTCCCACTTGGCGCCACGCCAGGCACAAAAATGGCCATAGGTATGGATATGGGTCCCACACCCAAACAGCCAGTAGGGAAAACTATGCCTTGTTCTAAAGCTCTTTGGGAACGGTTTGCGTAGCCCCACAGACCTGGGGGCTGCAGGCTTTCCTGCTGCCTTCAGCCTCAAAACCGCCCTGTCCCACTTGGCGTCGCTCCAGGCACAAAAATGGCCATATGTCTGGAGATTGGTCCCACGCCCAAAGAGCCAGCAGGGAAAACTAGGCCTTGTTCTAAAGCTCTTTGGGAATTAATTGCGTAGCCCCACACACCTGGACGCTGCAGGCTTTCCTGCTGCCTTCAGCCTAAAAACCACCCTTCCCCACTTATTGCCGCGCCAGGCACAAAAATGGCCATATGTCTGGAGACTGGTCCCACGCCCAAAGAGCCAGCAGGGAAAAATATGCCTTCTTCTAAAGCTCTTTGGGAACCTCTTGCGTAACCCCACGGACCTGGGGGCTGCAGGCTTTCCTGCTGCCTTCAGCCTCAAAACCACCCTTTCCCACTTGGCGCTGCGCCAGGCACAAAAATGCCAATATGTCTGGAGATTGGTCCCACGCCCAAAGAGCCAGCAGGGAAAACTAGGCCTTGTTCTAAAGTTCTTTCGGAACTGCTTGCATAGCCCTACACACCTGCGGGCTGCAGGCTTTTCTGGCACTTTCAACCTCAAAACCACCCTTTCCCACTTGGCGCCGCACCAGGCACAAAAATGGCCATATGTCTGTTGATGGGTCCCACGCCCAAAGAGCCAGCAGGGAAAACTATGCCTTGTTCTAAAGCTCTTTGGGAACCGCTTGCGTAGCCCCACGGACCTGGGGGCTGCAGGCTTTCCTGCTGCCTTCAGCCTCAAAACCACCCTTTCCCACTTGGCGCCGTGCCAGGCACAAAAATGGCCATATGGCTGGAGACTGGTCCCACACCCAAGGAGCCAGCAGGGAAAACTATGCCTTGTTCTAAAGCTCTTTGGGAACCGCTTGCATAGCCCCACACACCTGTGGGCTCCAGGCTTTCCTGCTGCCTTCAGCCTCAAAACCACCCTTCCCCACTTGTCGCTGCGCCAAGCCCCAAAATGGCCATATGTCTGGAGATGGGTCCAACGCCCAAAGAGCCAGCAGGGAAAACTATGCCTTGTTCTAAATCTCTTTGGGAACCGCTTGCGTAGCCCCACGGACCTGGGGGCTGCAGGCTTTCCTGCTGCCTTCAGCCTCAAAACCACCCTTTCCCACTTGGCGCCGCGCCAGGCAGAAAAATGGCCATATGGCTGGAGACTGGTCCCACGCCGAAAGAGCCAGCAGGGAAAACTAGGCCTTGTTCTAAAGTTCTTTGGGAACCGCTTGCATAGCCCTACACACCTGCGGGCTGCAGGCTTTTCTGGCACTTTCAGCCTCAAAACCACCCTTTCCCACTTGGCGCCGCACCAGGCACAAAAATGGCCATATGTCTGTTGATGGGTCCCACGCCCAAAGAGCCAGCAGGGAATACTAGGCCTTGTTCTAAAGCTCTTTGGGAACCGCTTGCGTAGACCCACACACCTGGGGGCTGCAGGCTTTCCTGCTGCCTTCAGCCTCAAAACCACCCTTTCCCACTTGGCGCCGCGCCAGGCACAAAAATGGCCATATGGCTGGAGACTGGTCCCACACCCAAAGAGCCAGCAGGTAAAACTATGCCTTGTTCTAAAGCTCTTTGGGAACCGCTTGCGTAGCCCCACACACCTGGGGGCTGCAAGCTTTTTCGGCACTTTCAGCCTGAAAACCACCCTTTCCCACTTGGCGCCGCGCCAGGCACAAAAATGGCCATATGTCTGGAGACTGGTCCCACGCCCAAAGAGCCAGCAGGGAAAACTATGCCTTGTTCTAAAGCCCTTTGGGAACCGCTTGCGTAGCCCCACAGACCTGGGGCTGCAGGCTTTCCTGCTGCCTTCAGCCTCAAAAACACCCTTTCCCACTTGGCGCCACGCCAGACACAAAAGTGGCTGTAGGTATGGATATGGGTCCCACACCCAAAGAGCCAGCAGGGAAAACTATGCCTTGTTCTAAAGCTCTTTGGGAACCGCTTGCGTAGCCCCACACACTTGGGGCTGCAGGCTTTCCTGCTGCCTTCAGCCTCAAAACAACCCTATCCCACTTGGCGCCGCGCCAGGCACAAAAATGGCCATATGTCTGGAGATTGGTCCCACGCCCAAAGAGCCAGCAGGGAAAACTATGCCTTGCTCTAAAACTCTTTGGGAACCGCTTGCGTAGCCCCATACACCTGGGGGCTGCAGGCTTTCCTGCTGCCTTCAGCCTCAAAACCGCCCTTTCCCACTTGGCGCCGCGCCAGGCACAAAAATGGCCATATGGCTGGAGACTGGTCCCTCACCCAAGGAGCCAGCAGGGAAAACTAGGCCTTGTTCTAAAGCTCTTTGGGAACCGCTTGCGTAGCCCCATACACCTGGGGGCTGCAGGCTTTCCTGCTGCCTTCAGCCTCAAAACAACCCTTTCCCACTTGGCGCCGCACCAGGCACAAAAATGGCCATATGTCTGAGGATTGGTCCCACGCCCAAAGAGCCAGCAGGGAAAACTATGCCTTGTTCTAAAACTCTTTGGGAACCGCTTGCGTAGCCCCACAGACCTGGGGGCTGCAGGCTTTCCTTCTACCTTCAGCCTAAAAACCACCCTTTCCCACTTGGCACCACGCGAGGCACAAAAATGGCCATAGGTATGGATATGGGTCCCACACCCAAACAGCCAGCAGGGAAAACTATGCCTTGTTCTAAAGCTCTTTGGGAAACGCTTGCGTAGCCCCACACACATGGGGGCTGCAGGCTTTCCTGCTGCCTTCAGCCTCAAAACCACCCTTTCCCACTTGGCGCCGCGCCAGGCACAAAAATGGCCATATGGCTGGAGATTGGTCCCACGCCCAAAGAGCCAGCAGGGAAAACTATGCCTTGTTCTAAAACTCTTTGGGAACTGCTTGCGTAGCCCCATACACCTGGGGGCTGCAGGCTTTCCTGCTGCCTTCAGCCTCAAAACCACCCTTTCCCACTTGGCGCCACGCCAGGCACAAAAATGGCTATAGGTATGGATATGGGTCCCACACCCAAACAGCCAGCAGGGAAAACTATGCCTTGTTCTAAAGCTCTTTGGGAACGGTTTGCGTAGCCCCACAGACCTGGGGGCTGCAGGCTTTCCTGCTGCCTTCAGCCTCAAAACCGCCCTGTCCCACTTGGCGTCGCTCCAGGCACAACAATGGCCATATGTCTGGAGATTGGTCCCACGCCCAAAGAGCCAGCAGGGAAAACTATGCCTTGTTCTAAAACTCTTTGGGAACCAATTGCGTAGCCCCATACACCTGGGGGCTGCAGGCTTTCCTGCTGCCTTCAGCCTCAAAACCACCCTTTCCCACTCGGCGCCATGCCAGGCACAAAAATGGCCATAGGTATGGATATGGGTCCCACACCCAAACAGCCAGCAGGGAAAACTATGCCTTGTTTTAAAGCTCTTTGGGAACGGTTTGCGTAGCCCCACAGACCTGGGGGCTGCAGGCTTTCCTGCTGCCTTCAGCCTCAAAACCACCCTTTCCCACTTGGCGCCGCGCCAGCCACAAAAATGGCCATATGTCTGATGATGGGTCCCACGCCCAAAGAGCCAGCAGGGGAAACTAGGCCTTGTTCTAAAGCTCTTTCGGAATTACTTGCGTAGCCCCACACACCTGGGGGCTGCAGGCTTTCCTGCTGCCTTCAGCCTCAAAACCACCCTTTCCCACTTGGCGCCACGCCAGGCACAAAAATGGCCATATGTCTGGAGATTGGTCCCACGCCCAAAGAGCCAGCAGGGAAAACTAGGCCTTGTTCTAAAGCTCGTTGGGAACCGCTTGCGTAGCCCCACACAGCTGCGGGCTGTAGGCTTTTTTGGCACTTTCAGCCTCAAAACCACCTATTCCCACTTCTGGCCACACCAAGCACAAAAATGGCCATATGTCTGTTGATGGGTCCGACGCCCAAAGAGCCAGCAGGGAAAACTATGCCTTGTTCTAAAGCTCTTTGGGAACCGCTTGCGTAGCCCCACACACCTGGGGGCTGCAGGCTTTTTCAGCACTTTCAGCCTGAAAACCACCCTTTCCCACTTGGCGCCACGCCAGACACAAAAATGCCCATATATGTGGAGACTGGTCCCACGCCCAAAGAGCCAGCAGGGAAAACTAGGCCTTGTTCTAAAACTCTTTGGGAACTGCTTGCGTAGCCCCATACACCTGGGGGCTGCAGGCTTTCCTGCTGCCTTCAGCCTCAAAACCACCCTTTCCCACTTGGCGCCACGCCAGGCACAAAAATGGCCATAGGTATGGATATGGGTCCCACACCCAAACAGCCAGTAGGGAAAACTATGCCTTGTTCTAAAGCTCTTTGGGAACGGTTTGCGTAGCCCCACAGACCTGGGGGCTGCAGGCTTTCCTGCTGCCTTCAGACTCAAAACCGCCCTGTCCCACTTGGCGTCGCTCCAGGCACAAAAATGGCCATATGTCTGGAGATTGGTCCCACGCCCAAAGAGCCAGCAGGGAAAACTAGGCCTTGTTCTAAAGCTCTTTGGGAATTAATTGCGTAGCCCCATACACCTGGACGCTGCAGGCTTTCCTGCTGCCTTCAGCCTAAAAACCACCCTTCCCCACTTGTTGCCGCGCCAGGCACAAAAATGGCCATATGTCTGGAGACTGGTCCCACGCCCAAAGAGCCAGCAGGGAAAACTATGCCTTGTTCTAAAGCTCTTTGGGAACCTCTTGCGTAACCCCACGGACCTGGGGGCTGCAGGCTTTCCTGCTGCCTTCAGCCTCAAAACCACCCTTTCCCACTTGGCGCTGCGCCAGGCACAAAAATGCCAATATGTCTGGAGATTGGTCCCACGCCCAAAGAGCCAGCAGGGAAAACTAGGCCTTGTTCTAAAGTTCTTTGGGAACCGCTTGCATAGCCCTACACACCTGCGGGCTGCAGGCTTTTCTGGCACTTTCAGCCTCAAAACCACCCTTTCCCACTTGGCGCCGCACCAGGCACAAAAATGGCCACATGTCTGTTGATGGGTCCCACGCCCAAAGAGCCAGCAGGGAATACTAGGCCTTGTTCTAAAGCTCTTTGGGAACCGCTTGCGTAGCCCCACACACCTGGGGGCTGCAGGCTTTCCTGCTGCCTTCAGCCTCAAAACCACCCTTTCCCACTTGGCGCCGCGCCAGGCACAAAAATGGCCATATGGCTGGAGACTGGTCCCACACCCAAGGAGCCAGCAGGGAAAACTATGCCTTGTTCTAAAGCTCTTTGGGAACCGCTTGCGTAGCCCCACACACCTGTGGGCTCCAGGCTTTCCTGCTGCCTTCAGCCTCAAAACCACCCTTCCCCACTTGTCGCTGCGCCAAGCCCCAAAATGGCCATATGTCTGGAGATGGGTCCAACGCCCAAAGAGCCAGCAGGGAAAACTATGCCTTGTTCTAAAGCTCTTTGGGAACGGCTTGCGTAGCCCCACAGACCTGGGGGCTGCAGGCTTTCCTGCTGCCTTCAGCCTCAAAAACACCCTTTCCCACTTGGCGCCACGCCAGACACAAAAGTGGCTGTAGGTATGGATATGGGTCCCACACCCAAAGAGCCAGCAGGGAAAACTAGGCCTTCTTCTAAAACTCTTTGGGAACCGCTTGCGTAGCCCCACACACCTGGGGGCTGCAGGTTTTCCTGCTGCCTTCAGCCTCAAAACCATCCTTTACCACTTGGCGTCGCTCCAGGCACAAAAATGGCCATATGTCTAGAGATTGGTCCAACGCCCAAAGAGCCAGCAGGGAAAACTATGCCTTGTTCTAAAGCTCTTTTGGAACCGCTTGCGTAGCCCCATACACCTGGGGGCTGCAGGCTTTCCTGCTGCCTTCAGCCTCAAAACCACCCTTTCCCACTTGGCGCCGCTCCAGGCACAAAAATGGCCATATGTCTGTTGATGGGTCCCACGCCCAAAGAGCCAGCAGGGAAAACTATGCCTTGTTCTAAAGCTCTTTGGGAACCGCTTGCGTAGCCCCACACACCTGGGGGCTGCAGGCTTTCCTGCTGCCTTCAGCCTCAAAACCACCCTTCCCCACTTGTCGCCGCGCCAGGCCCAAAAATGGCCTATGTCTGGAGACTGGTCCCACGCCCAAAGAGCCAGCAGGGAAAACTATGCCTTGTTCTAAAACTCTTTGGGAACCGCTTGCGTAGCCCCACACACCTGGGGGCTGCAGGTCTTCCTGCTGCCTTCAGCCTCAAAACCGCCCTGTACCACTTGGCGTCGCTCCAGGCACAAAATGGCCATATGTCTAGAGATTGGTTAAACGCCTAAAGAGCCAGCAGGGAAAACTATGCCTTGTTCTAAATCTCCTTGGGAACCGCTTGCGTAGCCCCACGGACCTGGGGGCTGCAGGCTTTCCTGCTGCCTTCAGCCTCAAAACCACCCTTTCCCACTTGGCGCCGCGCCAGGCAGAAAAATGGCCATATGGCTGGAGACTGGTCCCACGCCGAAAGAGCCAGCAGGGAAAACTATGCCTTGTTCTAAAGTTCTTTGGGAACCGCTTGCATAGCCCTACACACCTGCGGGCTGCAGGCTTTTCTGGCACTTTCAGCCTCAAAACCACCCTTGCCCACTTGGCGCCGCACCAGGCACAAAAATGGCCATATGTCTGTTGATGGGTCCCACGCCCAAAGAGCCAGCAGGGAAAACTAGGCCTTGTTCTAAAGCTCTTTGGGAACCGCTTGCGTAGACCCACACACCTGGGGGCTGCAGGCTTTCCTGCTGCCTTCAGCCTCAAAACCACCCTTTCCCACTTGGCGCCGCGCCAGGCACAAAAATGGCCATATGGCTGGAGACTGGTCCCACACCCAAAGAGCCAGCAGGGAAAACTATGCCTTGTTCTAAAACTCTTTGGGAACCGCTTGCGTAGCCCCACACACCTGGGGGCTGCAGGTTTTCCTGCTGCCTTCAGCCTCAAAACCGCCCTGTCCCACTTGGCGTCGCTCCAGGCACAAAAATGGCCATATGTCTAGAGATTGGTTAAACGCCTAAAGAGCCAGCAGGGAAAACTATGCCTTGTTCTAAATCTCTTTGGGAACCGCTTGCGTAGCCCCACGGACCTGGGGGCTGCAGGCTTTCCTGCTGCCTTCAGCCTCAAAACCACCCTTTCCCACTTGGCGCCGCGCCAGGCAGAAAAATGGCCATATGGCTGGAGACTGGTCCCACGCCGAAAGAGCCAGCAGGGAAAACTAGGCCTTGTTCTAAAGTTCTTTGGGAACCGCTTGCATAGCCCTACACACCTGCGGGCTGCAGGCTTTTCTGGCACTTTCAGCCTCAAAACCACCCTTTCCCACTTGGCGCCGCACCAGGCACAAAAATGGCCATATGTCTGTTGGTGGGTCCCACGCCCAAAGAGCCAGCAGGGAATACTAGGCCTTGTTCTAAAGCTCTTTGGGAACCGCTTGCGTAGACCCACACACCTGGGGGCTGCAGGCTTTCCTGCTGCCTTCAGCCTCAAAACCACCCTTTCCCACTTGGCGCCGCGCCAGGCACAAAAATGGCCATATGTCTGGAGATTGGTCCCACGCCCAAAGAGCCAGCAGGGAAAACTATGCCTTGCTCTAAAACTCTTTGGGAACCACTTGCGTAGCCCCACACACCTGGGGGCTGCAGGCTTTTTCGGCACTTTCAGCCTGAAAACCACCCTTTCCCACTTGGCGCCGCGCCAGGCACAAAAATGGCCATATGTCTGGAGACTGGTCCCACGCCCAAAGAGCCAGCAGGGAAAACTATGCCTTGTTCTAAAGCTCTTTGGGAACCGCTTGCGTAGCCCCACAGACCTGGGGCTGCAGGCTTTCCTGCTGCCTTCAGCCTCAAAAACACCCTTTCCCACTTGGCGCCACGCCAGACACAAAAGTGGCTGTAGGTATGGATATGGGTCCCACACCCAAAGAGCCAGCAGGGAAAACTATGCCTTGTTCTAAAGCTCTTTGGGAACCGCTTGCGTAGCCCCACACACTTGGGGCTGCAGGCTTTCCTGCTGCCTTCAGCCTCAAAACAACCCTATCCCACTTGGCGCCGCGCCAGGCACAAAAATGGCCATATGTCTGGAGATTGGTCCCACGCCCAAAGAGCCAGCAGGGAAAACTAGGCCTTGCTCTAAAACTCTTTGGGAACCGCTTGCGTAGCCCCATACACCTGGGGGCTGCAGGCTTTCCTGCTGCCTTCAGCCTCAAAACCACCCTTTCCCACTTGGCGCCGCGCCAGGCACAAAAATGGCCATATGTCTGGAGACTGGTCCCACGCCCAAAGAGCCAGCAGGGAAAACTATGCCTTGTTCTAAAGCTCTTTGGGAACCTCTTGCGTAACCCCACGGACCTGGGGGCTGCAGGCTTTCCTGCTGCCTTCAGCCTCAAAACCACCCTTTCCCACTTGGCGCTGCGCCAGGCACAAAAATGCCAATATGTCTGGAGATTGGTCCCACGCCCAAAGAGCCAGCAGGGAAAACTAGGCCTTGTTCTAAAGTTCTTTGGGAACCGCTTGCATAGCCCTACACACCTGCGGGCTGCAGGCTTTTCTGGCACTTTCAGCCTCAAAACCACCCTTTCCCACTTGGCGCCGCACCAGGCACAAAAATGGCCACATGTCTGTTGATGGGTCCCACGCCCAAAGAGCCAGCAGGGAATACTAGGCCTTGTTCTAAAGCTCTTTGGGAACCGCTTGCGTAGCCCCACACACCTGGGGGCTGCAGGCTTTCCTGCTGCCTTCAGCCTCAAAACCACCGTTTCCCACTTGGCGCCGCGCCAGGCACAAAAATGGCCATATGGCTGGAGACTGGTCCCACACCCAAGGAGCCAGCAGGGAAAACTATGCCTTGTTCTAAAGCTCTTTGGGAACCGCTTGCGTAGCCCCACACACCTGTGGGCTCCAGGCTTTCCTGCTGCCTTCAGCCTCAAAACCACCCTTCCCCACTTGTCGCTGCGCCAAGCCCCAAAATGGCCATATGTCTGGAGATGGGTCCAACGCCCAAAGAGCCAGCAGGGAAAACTATGCCTTGTTCTAAAGCTCTTTGGGAACGGCTTGCGTAGCCCCACAGACCTGGGGGCTGCAGGCTTTCCTGCTGCCTTCAGCCTCAAAAACACCCTTTCCCACTTGGCGCCACGCCAGACACAAAAGTGGCTGTAGGTATGGATATGGGTCCCACACCCAAAGAGCCAGCAGGGAAAACTAGGCCTTCTTCTAAAACTCTTTGGGAACCGCTTGCGTAGCCCCACACACCTGGGGGCTGCAGGTTTTCCTGCTGCCTTCAGCCTCAAAACCATCCTTTACCACTTGGCGTCGCTCCATGCACAAAAATGGCCATATGTCTAGAGATTGGTCCAACGCCCAAAGAGCCAGCAGGGAAAACTATACCTTGTTCTAAAGCTCTTTTGGAACCGCTTGCGTAGCCCCATACACCTGGGGGCTGCAGGCTTTCCTGCTGCCTTCAGCCTCAAAACCACCCTTTCCCACTTGGCGCCGCTCCAGGCACAAAAATGGCCATATGTCTGTTGATGGGTCCCACGCCCAAAGAGCCAGCAGGGAAAACTATGCCTTGTTCTAAAGCTCTTTGGGAACCGCTTGCGTAGCCCCACACACCTGGGGGCTGCAGGCTTTCCTGCTGCCTTCAGCCTCAAAACCACCCTTCCCCACTTGTCGCCGCGCCAGGCCCAAAAATGGCCTATGTCTGGAGACTGGTCCCACGCCCAAAGAGCCAGCAGGGAAAACTATGCCTTGTTCTAAAACTCTTTGGGAACCGCTTGCGTAGCCCCACACACCTGGGGGCTGCAGGTCTTCCTGCTGCCTTCAGCCTCAAAACCGCCCTGTCCCACTTGGCGTCGCTCCAGGCACAAAATGGCCATATGTCTAGAGATTGGTTAAACGCCTAAAGAGCCAGCAGGGAAAACTATGCCTTGTTCTAAATCTCCTTGGGAACCGCTTGCGTAGCCCCACGGACCTGGGGGCTGCAGGCTTTCCTGCTGCCTTCAGCCTCAAAACCACCCTTTCCCACTTGGCGCCGCGCCAGGCAGAAAAATGGCCATATGGCTGGAGACTGGTCCCACGCCGAAAGAGCCAGCAGGGAAAACTAGGCCTTGTTCTAAAGTTCTTTGGGAACCGCTTGCATAGCCCTACACACCTGCGGGCTGCAGGCTTTTCTGGCACTTTCAGCCTCAAAACCACCCTTGCCCACTTGGCGCCGCACCAGGCACAAAAATGGCCATATGTCTGTTGATGGGTCCCACGCCCAAAGAGCCAGCAGGGAAAACTAGGCCTTGTTCTAAAGCTCTTTGGGAACCGCTTGCGTAGCCCCACACACCTGGGGGCTGCAGGCTTTCCTGCTGCCTTCAGCCTCAAAACCACCCTTTCCCACTTGGCGCCGCGCCAGGCACAAAAATGGCCATATGGCTGGAGACTGGTCCCACACCCAAAGAGCCAGCAGGGAAAACTATGCCTTGTTCTAAAACTCTTTGGGAACCGCTTGCGTAGCCCCACACACCTGGGGGCTGCAGGTTTTCCTGCTGCCTTCAGCCTCAAAACCGCCCTGTCCCACTTGGCGTCGCTCCAGGCACAAAAATGGCCATATGTCTAGAGATTGGTTAAACGCCTAAAGAGCCAGCAGGGAAAACTATGCCTTGTTCTAAATCTCTTTGGGAACCGCTTGCGTAGCCCCACGGACCTGGGGGCTGCAGGCTTTCCTGCTGCCTTCAGCCTCAAAACCACCCTTTCCCACTTGGCGCCGCGCCAGGCAGAAAAATGGCCATATGGCTGGAGACTGGTCCCACGCCGAAAGAGCCAGCAGGGAAAACTAGGCCTTGTTCTAAAGTTCTTTGGGAACCGCTTGCATAGCCCTACACACCTGCGGGCTGCAGGCTTTTCTGGCACTTTCAGCCTCAAAACCACCCTTTCCCACTTGGCGCCGCACCAGGCACAAAAATGGCCATATGTCTGTTGGTGGGTCCCACGCCCAAAGAGCCAGCAGGGAATACTAGGCCTTGTTCTAAAGCTCTTTGGGAACCGCTTGCGTAGACCCACACACCTGGGGGCTGCAGGCTTTCCTGCTGCCTTCAGCCTCAAAACCACCCTTTCCCACTTGGCGCCGCGCCAGGCACAAAAATGGCCATATGTCTGGAGATTGGTCCCACGCCCAAAGAGCCAGCAGGGAAAACTATGCCTTGCTCTAAAACTCTTTGGGAACCGCTTGCGTAGCCCCACACACCTGGGGGCTGCAGGCTTTTTCGGCACTTTCAGCCTGAAAACCACCCTTTCCCACTTGGCGCCGCGCCAGGCACAAAAATGGCCATATGTCTGGAGACTGGTCCCACGCCCAAAGAGCCAGCAGGGAAAACTATGCCTTGTTCTAAAGCTCTTTGGGAACCGCTTGCGTAGCCCCACAGACCTGGGGCTGCAGGCTTTCCTGCTGCCTTCAGCCTCAAAAACACCCTTTCCCACTTGGCGCCACGCCAGACACAAAAGTGGCTGTAGGTATGGATATAGGTCCCACACCCAAAGAGCCAGCAGGGAAAACTATGCCTTGTTCTAAAGCTCTTTGGGAACCGCTTGCGTAGCCCCACACACTTGGGGCTGCAGGCTTTCCTGCTGCCTTCAGCCTCAAAACAACCCTATCCCACTTGGCGCCGCGCCAGGCACAAAAATGGCCATATGTCTGGAGATTGGTCCCACGCCCAAAGAGCCAGCAGGGAAAACTAGGCCTTGCTCTAAAACTCTTTGGGAACCGCTTGCGTAGCCCCATACACCTGGGGGCTGCAGGCTTTCCTGCTGCCTTCAGCCTCAAAACCACCCTTTCCCACTTGGCGCCGCGCCAGGCACAAAAATGGCCATATGGCTGGAGACTGGTCCCTCACCCAAGGAGCCAGCAGGGAAAACTATGCCTTGTTCTAAAGCTCTTTGGGAACCGCTTGCGTAGCCCCACAGACCTGGGGGCTGCAGGCTTTTTCAGCACTTTCAGCCTGAAAACCACCCTTTCCCACTTGGCGCCGCGCCAGGCACAAAAATGGCCATAGGTATGGATATGGGTCCCACACCCAAACAGCCAGCAGGGAAAACTATGCCTTGTTCTAAAGCTCTTTGGGAACGGTTTGCGTAGCCCCACACACCTGGGGGCTGCAGGCTTTCCTGCTGCCTTCAGCCTCAAAACCACCCTTTCCCACTTGGCGCCGCGCCAGGCACAAAAATGGCCATATGGCTGGAGATTGGTCCCACGCCCAAAGAGCCAGCAGGGAAAACTATGCCTTGTTCTAAAACTCTTTGGGAACTGCTTGCGTAGCCCCATACACCTGGGGGCTGCAGGCTTTCCTGCTGCCTTCAGCCTCAAAACCACCCTTTCCCACTTGGCGCCACGCCAGGCACAAAAATGGCTATAGGTATGGATATGGGTCCCACACCCAAACAGCCAGCAGGGAAAACTATGCCTTGTTCTAAAGCTCTTTGGGAACGGTTTGCGTAGCCCCACAGACCTGGGGGCTGCAGGCTTTCCTGCTGCCTTCAGCCTCAAAACCGCCCTGTCCCACTTGGCGTCGCTCCAGGCACAACAATGGCCATATGTCTGGAGATTGGTCCCACGCCCAAAGAGCCAGCAGGGAAAACTATGCCTTGTTCTAAAACTCTTTGGGAACCAATTGCGTAGCCCCATACACCTGGGGGCTGCAGGCTTTCCTGCTGCCTTCAGCCTCAAAACCACCCTTTCCCACTTGGCGCCATGCCAGGCACAAAAATGGCCATAGGTATGGATATGGGTCCCACACCCAAACAGCCAGCAGGGAAAACTATGCCTTGTTTTAAAGCTCTTTGGGAACGGTTTGCGTAGCCCCACAGACCTGGGGGCTCCAGGCTTTCCTGCTGCCTTCAGCCTCAAAACCACCCTTTCCCACTTGGCGCCGCGCCAGCCACAAAAATGGCCATATGTCTGATGATGGGTCCCACGACCAAAGAGCCAGCAGGGGAAACTAGGCCTTGTTCTAAAGCTCTTTCGGAATTACTTGCGTAGCCCCACACACCTGGGGGCTGCAGGATTTCCTGCTGCCTTCAGCCTCAAAACCACCCTTTCCCACTTGGCGCCACGCCAGGCACAAAAATGGCCATATGTCTGGAGACTGGTGCCACGCCCAAAGAGCCAGCAGGGAAAACTAGGCCTTGTTCTAAAGCTCGTTGGGAACCGCTTGCGTAGCCCCACACAGCTGCGGGCTGTAGGCTTTTTCGGCACTTTCAGCCTCAAAACCACCTATTCCCACTTCTGGCCACACCAGGCACAAAAATGGCCATATGTCTGTTGATGGGTCCGACGCCCAAAGAGCCAGCAGGGAAAACTATGCCTTGTTCTAAAGCTCTTTGGGAACCGCTTGCGTAGCCCCACACACCTGGGGGCTGCAGGCTTTTTCAGCACTTTCAGCCTGAAAACCACCCTTTCCAACTTGGCGCCACGCCAGACACAAAAATGCCCATATATGTGGAGACTGGTCCCACGCCCAAAGAGCCAGCAGGGAAAACTATGCCTTGTTCTAAAGCTCTTTGGGAACCGCTTGCGTAGCCCCACACACCTGGGGGCTGCACGCTTTCCTGCTGCCTTCAGCCTCAAAACCACCCTTCCCCACTTGTCGCCGTGCCAGGCACAAAAATGCCCATATGGCTGGATATTGGTCCCACGCCCAAAGTGCCAGCAGGGAAAACTAGGCCTTGTTCTAAAGCTCTTTGGGAACCGCTTGCGTAGCCCCACACACATGGGGGCTGCAGGCTTTCCTGCTGCCTTCAGCCTCAAAACCACCCTTTACCACTTGGCGCCGCGCCAGGCACAAAAATGCCCATATGTCTGGAGATTGGTCCCACGCCCAAAGAGCCAGCAGGGAAAACTATGCCTTGTTCTAAAGCTCTTTGGGAACCGCTTGCGTAGCCCCATACACCTGGGGGCTGCAGGCTTTCCTGCTGCCTTCAGCCTCAAAGCAACCCTTTCCCACTTGGCGCCGCGCCAGGCACAAAAATGGCCATATGTCTGAGGATTGGTCCCACGCCCAAAGAGCCAGCAGGGAAAACTATGCCTTGTTCTAAAACTCTTTGGGAACCGCTTGCGTAGCCCCACAGACCTGGGGGCTGCAGGCTTTTTCAGCACTTTCAGCCTGAAAACCACCCTTTCCCACTTGGCGCCGCGCCAGGCACAAAAATGGCCATAGGTATGGATATGGGTCCCACACCCAAACAGCCAGCAGGGAAAACTATGCCTTGTTCTAAAGCTCTTTGGGAACGGTTTGCGTAGCCCCACACACCTGGGGGCTGCAGGCTTTCCTGCTGCCTTCAGCCTCAAAACCACCCTTTCCCACTTGGCGCCGCGCCAGGCACAAAAATGGCCATATGGCTGGAGATTGGTCCCACGCCCAAAGAGCCAGCAGGGAAAACTATGCCTTGTTCTAAAACTCTTTGGGAACTGCTTGCGTAGCCCCATACACCTGGGGGCTGCAGGCTTTCCTGCTGCCTTCAGCCTCAAAACCACCCTTTCCCACTTGGCGCCACGCCAGGCACAAAAATGGCTATAGGTATGGATATGGGTCCCACACCCAAACAGCCAGCAGGGAAAACTATGCCTTGTTCTAAAGCTCTTTGGGAACGGTTTGCGTAGCCCCACAGACCTGGGGGCTGCAGGCTTTCCTGCTGCCTTCAGCCTCAAAACCGCCCTGTCCCACTTGGCGTCGCTCCAGGCACAACAATGGCCATATGTCTGGAGATTGGTCCCACGCCCAAAGAGCCAGCAGGGAAAACTATGCCTTGTTCTAAAACTCTTTGGGAACCAATTGCGTAGCCCCATACACCTGGGGGCTGCAGGCTTTCCTGCTGCCTTCAGCCTCAAAACCACCCTTTCCCACTTGGCGCCATGCCAGGCACAAAAATGGCCATAGGTATGGATATGGGTCCCACACCCAAACAGCCAGCAGGGAAAACTATGCCTTGTTTTAAAGCTCTTTGGGAACGGTTTGCGTAGCCCCACAGACCTGGGGGCTCCAGGCTTTCCTGCTGCCTTCAGCCTCAAAACCACCCTTTCCCACTTGGCGCCGCGCCAGCCACAAAAATGGCCATATGTCTGATGATGGGTCCCACGACCAAAGAGCCAGCAGGGGAAACTAGGCCTTGTTCTAAAGCTCTTTCGGAATTACTTGCGTAGCCCCACACACCTGGGGGCTGCAGGATTTCCTGCTGCCTTCAGCCTCAAAACCACCCTTTCCCACTTGGCGCCACGCCAGGCACAAAAATGGCCATATGTCTGGAGACTGGTGCCACGCCCAAAGAGCCAGCAGGGAAAACTAGGCCTTGTTCTAAAGCTCGTTGGGAACCGCTTGCGTAGCCCCACACAGCTGCGGGCTGTAGGCTTTTTTGGCACTTTCAGCCTCAAAACCACCTATTCCCACTTCTGGCCACACCAGGCACAAAAATGGCCATATGTCTGTTGATGGGTCCGACGCCCAAAGAGCCAGCAGGGAAAACTATGCCTTGTTCTAAAGCTCTTTGGGAACCGCTTGCGTAGCCCCACACACCTGGGGGCTGCAGGCTTTTTCAGCACTTTCAGCCTGAAAACCACCCTTTCCAACTTGGCGCCACGCCAGACACAAAAATGCCCATATATGTGGAGACTGGTCCCACGCCCAAAGAGCCAGCAGGGAAAACTATGCCTTGTTCTAAAGCTCTTTGGGAACCGCTTGCGTAGCCCCACACACCTGGGGGCTGCACGCTTTCCTGCTGCCTTCAGCCTCAAAACCACCCTTCCCCACTTGTCGCCGTGCCAGGCACAAAAATGCCCATATGGCTGGATATTGGTCCCACGCCCAAAGTGCCAGCAGGGAAAACTAGGCCTTGTTCTAAAGCTCTTTGGGAACCGCTTGCGTAGCCCCACACACATGGGGGCTGCAGGCTTTCCTGCTGCCTTCAGCCTCAAAACCACCCTTTCCCACTTGGCGCCGCGCCAGGCACAAAAATGCCCATATGTCTGGAGATTGGTCCCACGCCCAAAGAGCCAGCAGGGAAAACTATGCCTTGTTCTAAAGCTCTTTGGGAACGGCTTGCGTAGCCCCACACACCTGGGGGCTGCAGGCTTTCCTGCTGCCTTCAGCCTTAAAACCACCCTTTCCCACTTGGCGCCGCGCCAGGCCCAAAAATGCCCATATGTCTGGAGATTGGTCCCACGCCCAAAGAGCCAGCAGGGAAAACTATGCCTTGTTCTAAAGCTCTTTTGGAAACGCTTGCGTAGCCCCACACACCTGGGGGCTGCAGGCTTTCCTGCTGCCTTCAGCCTCAAAACCACCCTTTCCCACTTGTGGCCGCACCAGGCACAAAAATGGCCATATATCTGTTGATGGGTCCCACGCCCAAAGAGCCAGCAGGGAATAATAGCCGTCGTTCTAAAGCTCTTTGGGAACCGCTTGCATAGCCCCACACAGCTGCGGGCTGCAGGCTTTCCTGCTGCCTTCAGCCTCAAAACCGCCCTGTCCCCCTTGGCGTCGCTACAGGCACAACAATGGCCATATGTCTGGAGATTGGTCCCACGCCCAAAGAGCCAGCAGGGAAAACTATGCCTTGTTCTAAAACTCTTTGGGAACCGCTTGCGTAGCCCCACACACCTGGGGGCTGCAAGCTTTTTCAGCACTTTCAGCCTGAAAACCACCCTTTCCCACTTGGCGCCGCGCCAGGCACAAAAATGGCCATATGTCTGGAGATTGGTCCCACGCCCAAAGAGCCAGCAGGGAAAACTATGCCTTGTTCTAAAGCTCTTTGGGAACGGCTTGCGTAGCCGCACACAGCTGCGGGCTGCAGGCTTTTTTGGCACTTTCAGCCTCAAAACCACGCTTTCCCACTTGACGCCGCACCAGGCACAAAAATGGCCATATATGTCTGCTAATGGGTCCCACGCCCAAAGAGCCAGCAGGGAAAACTATGCCTTGTTCTAAAGCTCTATGGGAACCTCTTGCGTAGCCCCACGGACCTTGGGGCTGCAGGCTTTCCTGCTGCCTTCAGCCTCAAAACCACCCTTTCCCACGTGGCACCGCGTCAGGCACAAAAATGCCCATATGTCTGGAGATTGGTCCCACGCCCAAAGAGCCAGCAGGGAAAACTATGCCTTGTTCTAAAGCTCTTTGGGAACGGCTTGCGTAGCCCCACACACCTGGGGGCTGCAGGCTTTCCTGCTGCCTTCAGCCTCAAAACCACCCTTTCCCACTTGGCGCCGCGCCAGGCACAAAAATGGCCATATGGCTGGAGATTGGTCCCACGCCCAAAGAGCCAGCAGGGAAAACTATGCCTTGTTCTAAAACTCTTTGCGAACTGCTTGCGTAGCCCCATACACCTGGGGGCTGCAGGCTTTCCTGCTGCCTTCAGCCTCAAAACCACCCTTTCCCACTTGGCGCCACGCCAGGCACAAAAATGGCTATAGGTATGGATATGGGTCCCACGCCCAAAGAGCCAGCAGGGAAAACTATGCCTTGTTCTAAAGCTCTTTGGGAACCAATTGCGTAGCCCCATACACCTGGGGGCTGCAGGCTTTCCTGCTGCCTTCAGCCTCAAAACCACCCTTTCCCACTTGGCGCCATGCCAGGCACAAAAATGGCCATAGGTATGGATATGGGTCCCACACCCAAACAGCCAGCAGGGAAAATTATGCCTTGTTCTAAAGCTCTTTGGGAACCGCTTGCGTAGCCCCACAGACCTGGGGGCTGCAGGCTTTCCTGCTGCCTTCAGCCTCAAAACCGCCCTTTCCCACTTGGCGTCGCTCCAGACACAAAAATGGCCATATGGCTGGAGACTGGTCCCACGCCCAAAGAGCCAGCAGGGAAAACTAGGCCTTGTTCTAAAGCTCTTTGGGAACGGCTTGCGTAGCCCCACAGACCTGGGGGCTGCAGGATTTCCTGCTGCCTTCAGCCTCAAAACCACCCTTTCCCACTTGGCGCCGCGCCAGCCACAAAAATGGCCATATGTCTGATGATGGGTCCCACGCCCAAAGAGCCAGCAGGGGAAACTAGGCCTTGTTCTAAAGCTCTTTCGGAATTACTTGCGTAGCCCCACACACCTGGGGTCTGCAGGATTTCCTGCTGCCTTCAGCCTCAAAACCACCCTTTCCCACTTGGCGCCGCGCCAGGCACAAAAATGGCCATATGTCTGAGGATTGGTCCCACGCCCAAAGAGCCAGCAGGGAAAACTATGCCTTGTTCTAAAACTCTTTGGGAACCGCTTGCGTAGCCCCACAGACCTGGGGGCTGCAGGCTTTCCTTCTGCCTTCAGCCTAAAAACCACCCTTTCCCACTTGGCACCACGCGAGGCACAAAAATGGCCATAGGTATGGATATGGGTCCCACACCCAAACAGCCAGCAGGGAAAACTATGCCTTGTTCTAAAGCTCTTTGGGAACGGCTTGCGTAGTCCCACACACCTGGGGGCTGCAGGCTTTCCTGCTGCCTTCAGCCTCAAAACCACCCTTTCCCACTTGGCGCCGCGCCAGGCACAAAAATGGCCATATGGCTGGAGATTGGTCCCACGCCCAAAGAGCCAGCAGGGAAAACTATGCCTTGTTCTAAAACTCTTTGCGAACTGCTTGCGTAGCCCCATACACCTGGGGGCTGCAGGCTTTCCTGCTGCCTTCAGCCTCAAAACCACCCTTTCCCACTTGGCGCCACGCCAGGCACAAAAATGGCTATAGGTATGGATATGGGTCCCACGCCCAAAGAGCCAGCAGGGAAAACTATGCCTTGTTCTAAAGCTCTTTGGGAACCAATTGCGTAGCCCCATACACCTGGGGGCTGCAGGCTTTCCTGCTGCCTTCAGCCTCAAAACCACCCTTTCCCACTTGGCGCCATGCCAGGCACAAAAATGGCCATAGGTATGGATATGGGTCCCACACCCAAACAGCCAGCAGGGAAAACTATGCCTTGTTCTAAAGCTCTTTGGGAAACGCTTGCGTAGCCCCACACACATGGGGGCTGCAGGCTTTCCTGCTGCCTTCAGCCTCAAAACCGCCCTTTCCCACTTGGCGTCGCTCCAGACACAAAAATGGCCATATGGCTGGAGACTGGTCCCACGCCCAAAGAGCCAGCAGGGAAAACTAGGCCTTGTTCTAAAGCTCTTTGGGAACGGCTTGCGTAGCCCCACAGACCTGGGGGCTGCAGGATTTCCTGCTGCCTTCAGCCTCAAAACCACCCTTTCCCACTTGGCGCCGCGCCAGCCACAAAAATGGCCATATGTCTGATGATGGGTCCCACGCCCAAAGAGCCAGCAGGGGAAACTAGGCCTTGTTCTAAAGCTCTTTCGGAATTACTTGCGTAGCCCCACACACCTGGGGTCTGCAGGATTTCCTGCTGCCTTCAGCCTCAAAACCACCCTTTCCCACTTGGCGCCGCGCCAGGCACAAAAATGGCCATATGTCTGAGGATTGGTCCCACGCCCAAAGAGCCAACAGGGAAAACTATGCCTTGTTCTAAAACTCTTTGGGAACCGCTTGCGTAGCCCCACAGACCTGGGGGCTGCAGGCTTTCCTTCTGCCTTCAGCCTAAAAACCACCCTTTCCCACTTGGCACCACGCGAGGCACAAAAATGGCCATAGGTATGGATATGGGTCCCACACCCAAACAGCCAGCAGGGAAAACTATGCCTTGTTCTAAAGCTCTTTGGGAACGGTTTGCGTAGCCCCACACACCTGGGGGCTGCAGGCTTTCCTGCTGCCTTCAGCCTCAAAACCACCCTTTCCCACTTGGCGCCGCGCCAGGCACAAAAATGGCCATATGGCTGGAGATTGGTCCCACGCCCAAAGAGCCAGCAGGGAAAACTATGCCTTGTTCTAAAACTCTTTGCGAACTGCTTGCGTAGCCCCATACACCTGGGGGCTGCAGGCTTTCCTGCTGCCTTCAGCCTCAAAACCACCCTTTCCCACTTGGCGCCACGCCAGGCACAAAAATGGCTATAGGTATGGATATGGGTCCCACGCCCAAAGAGCCAGCAGGGAAAACTATGCCTTGTTCTAAAGCTCTTTGGGAACCAATTGCGTAGCCCCATACACCTGGGGGCTGCAGGCTTTCCTGCTGCCTTCAGCCTCAAAACCACCCTTTCCCACTTGGCGCCATGCCAGGCACAAAAATGGCCATAGGTATGGATATGGGTCCCACACCCAAACAGCCAGCAGGGAAAACTATGCCTTGTTCTAAAGCTCTTTGGGAAACGCTTGCGTAGCCCCACACACATGGGGGCTGCAGGCTTTCCTGCTGCCTTCAGCCTCAAAACCGCCCTTTCCCACTTGGCGTCGCTCCAGACACAAAAATGGCCATATGGCTGGAGACTGGTCCCACGCCCAAAGAGCCAGCAGGGAAAATTAGGCCTTGTTCTAAAGCTCTTTGGGAACGGCTTGCGTAGCCCCACAGACCTGGGGGCTGCAGGATTTCCTGCTGCCTTCAGCCTCAAAACCACCCTTTCCCACTTGGCGCCGCGCCAGCCACAAAAATGGCCATATGTCTGATGATGGGTCCCACGCCCAAAGAGCCAGCAGGGGAAACTAGGCCTTGTTCTAAAGCTCTTTCGGAATTACTTGCGTAGCCCCACACACCTGGGGTCTGCAGGATTTCCTGCTGCCTTCAGCCTCAAAACCACCCTTTCCCACTTGGCGCCACGCCAGGCACAAAAATGGCCATATGTCTGGAGACTGGTGCCAGGCCCAAAGAGCCAGCAGGGAAAACTAGGCCTTGTTCTAAAGCTCGTTGGGAACCGCTTGCGTAGCCCCACACAGCTGCGGGCTGTAGGCTTTTTTGGCACTTTCAGCCTCAAAACCACCTATTCCCACTTCTGGCCACACCAGGCACAAAAATGGCCATATATCTGTTGATGGGTCCGACGCCCAAAGAGCCAGCAGGGAAAATTATGCCTTGTTCTAAAACTCTTTGCGAACTGCTTGCGTAGCCCCATACACCTGGGGGCTGCAGGCTTTCCTGCTGCCTTCAGCCTCAAAACCACCCTTTCCCACTTGGCGCCACGCCAGGCACAAAAATGGCTATAGGTATGGATATGGGTCCCACGCCCAAAGAGCCAGCAGGGAAAACTATGCCTTGTTCTAAAGCTCTTTGGGAACCAATTGCGTAGCCCCATACACCTGGGGGCTGCAGGCTTTCCTGCTGCCTTCAGCCTCAAAACCACCCTTTCCCACTTGGCGCCATGCCAGGCACAAAAATGGCCATAGGTATGGATATGGGTCCCACACCCAAACAGCCAGCAGGGAAAACTATGCCTTGTTCTAAAGCTCTTTGGGAACCGCTTGCGTAGCCCCACAGACCTGGGGGCTGCAGGCTTTCCTGCTGCCTTCAGCCTCAAAACCGCCCTTTCCCACTTGGCGTCGCTCCAGACACAAAAATGGCCATATGGCTGGAGACTGGTCCCACGCCCAAAGAGCCAGCAGGGAAAACTAGGCCTTGTTCTAAAGCTCTTTGGGAACGGCTTGCGTAGCCCCACAGACCTGGGGGCTGCAGGATTTCCTGCTGCCTTCAGCCTCAAAACCACCCTTTCCCACTTGGCGCCGCGCCAGCCACAAAAATGGCCATATGTCTGATGATGGGTCCCACGCCCAAAGAGCCAGCAGGGGAAACTAGGCCTTGTTCTAAAGCTCTTTCGGAATTACTTGCGTAGCCCCACACACCTGGGGTCTGCAGGATTTCCTGCTGCCTTCAGCCTCAAAACCACCCTTTCCCACTTGGCGCCGCGCCAGGCACAAAAATGGCCATATGTCTGAGGATTGGTCCCACGCCCAAAGAGCCAGCAGGGAAAACTATGCCTTGTTCTAAAACTCTTTGGGAACCGCTTGCGTAGCCCCACAGACCTGGGGGCTGCAGGCTTTCCTTCTGCCTTCAGCCTAAAAACCACCCTTTCCCACTTGGCACCACGCGAGGCACAAAAATGGCCATAGGTATGGATATGGGTCCCACACCCAAACAGCCAGCAGGGAAAACTATGCCTTGTTCTAAAGCTCTTTGGGAACGGCTTGCGTAGTCCCACACACCTGGGGGCTGCAGGCTTTCCTGCTGCCTTCAGCCTCAAAACCACCCTTTCCCACTTGGCGCCGCGCCAGGCACAAAAATGGCCATATGGCTGGAGATTGGTCCCACGCCCAAAGAGCCAGCAGGGAAAACTATGCCTTGTTCTAAAACTCTTTGCGAACTGCTTGCGTAGCCCCATACACCTGGGGGCTGCAGGCTTTCCTGCTGCCTTCAGCCTCAAAACCACCCTTTCCCACTTGGCGCCACGCCAGGCACAAAAATGGCTATAGGTATGGATATGGGTCCCACGCCCAAAGAGCCAGCAGGGAAAACTATGCCTTGTTCTAAAGCTCTTTGGGAACCAATTGCGTAGCCCCATACACCTGGGGGCTGCAGGCTTTCCTGCTGCCTTCAGCCTCAAAACCACCCTTTCCCACTTGGCGCCATGCCAGGCACAAAAATGGCCATAGGTATGGATATGGGTCCCACACCCAAACAGCCAGCAGGGAAAACTATGCCTTGTTCTAAAGCTCTTTGGGAACCGCTTGCGTAGCCCCACACACATGGGGGCTGCAGGCTTTCCTGCTGCCTTCAGCCTCAAAACCGCCCTTTCCCACTTGGCGTCGCTCCAGACACAAAAATGGCCATATGGCTGGAGACTGGTCCCACGCCCAAAGAGCCAGCAGGGAAAACTAGGCCTTGTTCTAAAGCTCTTTGGGAACGGCTTGCGTAGCCCCACAGACCTGGGGGCTGCAGGATTTCCTGCTGCCTTCAGCCTCAAAACCACCCTTTCCCACTTGGCGCCGCGCCAGCCACAAAAATGGCCATATGTCTGATGATGGGTCCCACGCCCAAAGAGCCAGCAGGGGAAACTAGGCCTTGTTCTAAAGCTCTTTCGGAATTACTTGCGTAGCCCCACACACCTGGGGTCTGCAGGATTTCCTGCTGCCTTCAGCCTCAAAACCACCCTTTCCCACTTGGCGCCACGCCAGGCACAAAAATGGCCATATGTCTGGAGACTGGTGCCAGGCCCAAAGAGCCAGCAGGGAAAACTAGGCCTTGTTCTAAAGCTCGTTGGGAACCGCTTGCGTAGCCCCACACAGCTGCGGGCTGTAGGCTTTTTTGGCACTTTCAGCCTCAAAACCACCTATTCCCACTTCTGGCCACACCAGGCACAAAAATGGCCATATATCTGTTGATGGGTCCCACGCCCAAAGAGCCAGCAGGGAATAATAGCCGTCGTTCTAAAGCTCTTTGGGAACCGCTTGCATAGCCCCACACAGCCTCAGAACCGCCCTGTCCCACTTGGCGTAGCTCCAGGCACAAAAAAGGCCATATGTCTGGAGATTGGTCCCACGCCGAAAGAGCCAGCAGGGAAAACTATGCCTTGTTCTAAACCTCTTTGGGAATTACTTGCGTAGCCCCACACACCTGGAGGCTGCAGGCTTTCCTGCTGCCTTCAGCCTCAGAACCGCCCTGTCCCACTTGGCGTCGCTCCAGGCACAAAAAAGGCCATATGTCTGGAGATTGGTCCCACTTCGAAAGAGCCAGCAGGGAAAACTATGCCTTGTTCTAAAGCTCTATGGGAACCTCTTGCGTAGCCCCACGGACCTTGGGGCTGCAGGCTTTCCTGCTGCCTTCAGCCTCAAAACCACCCTTTCCCACGTGGCACCGCGCCAGGCACAAAAATGGCCATATGGCTGGAGATTGGTCCCACGCCCAAAGAGCCAGCAGGGAAAACTATGCCTTGTTCTAAAGCTCTTTGGGAACGGCTTGCGTAGCCCCACACACCTGGGGGCTGCAGGCTTTCCTGCTGCCTTCAGCCTCAAAACCACCCTTTCCCACTTGGCACAGCGCCAGGCACAAAAATGGCCATATGTCTGGAGATTGGTCCCACGCCCAAAGAGCCAGCAGGGAAAACTAGGCCTTGTTCTAAAGCTCTTTGGGAACCGCTTGCGTAGCCCCACAGACCTGGGGGCTGCAGGCTTTCCTGCTGCCTTCAGCCTCAAAACAACCCTTTCCCACTTGGCGCCGCGCCAGCCACAAAAATGCCCATATGTCTGGAGACTGGTCCCACGCCCAAAGAGCCAGCAGGGAAAACTATGCCTTGTTCTAAAGCTCTTTGGGAAACGCTTGCGTAGCCCCACAGACCGGCGGGCTGCAGGCTTTCCTGCTGCCTTCAGCCTCAAAACCACCCTTTCCCACTTGGCGCCACGCCAGACACAAAAGTGGCCATAGGTATGGATATGGGTCCCACACCCAAAGAGCCAGCAGGGAAAACTATGCCTTGTTCTAAAGCTCTTTGGGAAACGCTTGCGTAGCCCCACACACCTGGGGGCTGCAGGCTTTCCTGCTGCCTTCAGCCTCAAAACCACCCTTTCCCACTTGGCGCCAAGCCAGGCACAAAAATGGCCATATGTCTGGAGATTGGTCCCACGCCCAAAGAGCCAGCAGGGAAAACTCGGCCTTGTTCTAAAGCTCTTTGGGAACCACTTGCGTAGCCCCACACACCTGGGGGCTGCAGGCTGTTTTGGCACTTTCAGCCTCAAAACCACCCTTTCCCACTTGTGGCCGCACCAGGCACAAAAATGGCCATATGTCTGTTGATGGGCCCCACGCCCAAAGAGCCAGCAGGGAATAATAGGGCTCGTTCTAAAGCTCTTTGGGAACCGCTTGCGTAGCCCCACACACCTGCGGGCTGCAGGCTTTCCTGCTGCCTTCAGCCTCAAAACCACCCTTCCCCACTTGGCTCTGCGCCAAGCCCCTAAATGGCCATATGTCTGGAGAGGAGACCAACACCCAAAGAGCCAGCAGGGAAAACTATGCCTTGTTCTAAACCTCTTTGGGAACGGCTTGCGTAGCCCCACAGACTGGCGGGCTGCAGGCTTTCCTGCTGCCTTCAGCCTCAAAACCACCCTTTCCCACTTGGCGCCACGCCAGACACAAAAGTCGCCATAGGTATGGATATGGGTCCCACACCCAAAGAGCCAGCAGGGAAAACTATGCCTTGTTCTAAAGCTCTTTGGGAATTACTTGCGTAGCCCCACACACCTGGGGGCTGCAGGCTTTCCTGCTGCCTTCAGCCTCAAAACTGCCCTGTCCCACTTGGCGTTGCTCCAGGCACAAAAATGGCCATATGGCTGGAGATTGATCCCACGCCCAAAGAGCCAGCAGGGAAAACTATGCCTTGTTCTAAAGCTCTTTGGGAACGGATTGCGTAGCCCCACACAGCTGCGGGCTGCATGCTTTCCTGCTGCCTTCAGCCTCAAAAACACCCTTCCCCACTTGTCGCCGCTCCAGGCCCAAAAATGGCCACATGTCTGGTGATGGGTCCCACGCCCAAAGAGCCAGCAGGGAAAACTAGGCCTTGTTCTAAAGCTCTTTGGGAACCGCTTGCGTAGCCCTACACGCATGCGGGCTGCAGGCTTTTTTGGCACTTTCAGCCTCAAAACCACCCTTTCCCACTTGTGGCCGCACCAGGCACAAAAATGGCCATATGTCTGTTGATGGGTCCCACGCCCAAAGAGCCAGCAGGGCATAATAAGCCTTGTTCTAAAGCTCTTTGGGAACCGCTTGCGTAGCCCCACACACCTGGGGGCTGCAGGCTTTCCTGCTGCCTTCAGCCTCAAAACCACCCTTCCCCACTTGGCGCCGCGCCAAGCCCCAAAATGGCCATATGTCTGGAGATGAGTCCAACGCCCAAAGAGCCAGCAGGGAAAACTATGCCTTGTTCTAAAGCTCTTTGGGAACGGCTTGCGTAGCCCCACAGACCGGCGGGCTGCAGGCTTTCCTGCTGCCTTCAGCCTCAAAACCACCCTTTCCCACTTGGCGCCACGCCAGACACAAAAGTGGCCATAGGTATGGATATGGGTCCCACACCCAAAGAGCCAGCAGGGAAAACTATGCCTTGTTCTAAAGCTCTTTGGGAAACGCTTGCGTAGCCCCACACACCTGGGGGCTGCAGGCTTTCCTGCTGCCTTCAGCCTCAAAACCACCCTTTCCCACTTGGCGCCAAGCCAGGCACAAAAATGGCCATATGTCTGGAGATTGGTCCCACGCCCAAAGAGCCAGCAGGGAAAACTCGGCCTTGTTCTAAAGCTCTTTGGGAACCACTTGCGTAGCCCCACACACCTGGGGGCTGCAGGCTGTTTTGGCACTTTCAGCCTCAAAACCACCCTTTCCCACTTGTGGCCGCACCAGGCACAAAAATGGCCATATGTCTGTTGATGGGCCCCACGCCCAAAGAGCCAGCAGGGAATAATAGGGCTCGTTCTAAAGCTCTTTGGGAACCGCTTGCGTAGCCCCACACACCTGCGGGCTGCAGGCTTTCCTGCTGCCTTCAGCCTCAAAACCACCCTTCCCCACTTGGTTCTGCGCCAAGCCCCTAAATGGCCATATGTCTGGAGAGGAGACCAACACCCAAAGAGCCAGCAGGGAAAACTATGCCTTGTTCTAAACCTCTTTGGGAACGGCTTGCGTAGCCCCACAGACTGGCGGGCTGCAGGCTTTCCTGCTGCCTTCAGCCTCAAAACCACCCTTTCCCACTTGGCGCCACGCCAGACACAAAAGTCGCCATAGGTATGGATATGGGTCCCACACCCAAAGAGCCAGCAGGGAAAACTATGCCTTGTTCTAAAGCTCTTTGGGAATTACTTGCGTAGCCCCACACACCTGGGGGCTGCAGGCTTTCCTGCTGCCTTCAGCCTCAAAACCGCCCTGTCCCACTTGGCGTTGCTCCAGGCACAAAAATGGCCATATGGCTGGAGATTGATCCCACGCCCAAAGAGCCAGCAGGGAAAACTATGCCTTGTTCTAAAGCTCTTTGGGAACGGATTGCGTAGCCCCACACAGCTGCGGGCTGCATGCTTTCCTGCTGCCTTCAGCCTCAAAACCACCCTTCCCCACTTGTCGCCGCTCCAGGCCCAAAAATGGCCACATGTCTGGTGATGGGTCCCACGCCCAAAGAGCCAGCAGGGAAAACTATGCCTTGTTCTAAAGCACTTTGGGAACCGCTTGCGTAGCCCCACACACCTGGGGGCTGCAGGCTTTCCTGCTGCCTTCAGCCTCAAAACCGCCCTGTCCCACTTGGCGTCGCTCCAGGCACAAAAATGGCCATATGGCTGGAGACTGGTGCCACGCCCAAAGAGCCAGCAGGGAAAACTATGCCTTGCTCTAAAGCTCTTTGGGAACCGCTTGCGTAGCCCCACACACCTGCGGGCTGCAGGCTTTCCTGCTGCCTTCAGCCTCAAAACCACCCTTCCCCACTTGTCGCCGCGCCAGGCCCAAAAATGGCCATATGTCTGGTGATTGGTCCCACGCCCAAAGAGCCAGCAGGGAAAACTAGGCCTTGTTCTAAAGCCCTTTGGGAACCGCTTGCGTAGCCCCACACACCTGGGGGCTGCAGGCTTTCCTGCTGCGTTCAGCCTCAAAACCGCCCTGTCCCACTTGGCGTCGCTCCAGGCACAAAAATGGCCATATGTCTGGAGATTGGTCCCACGCCCAAAGAGCCAGCAGGGAAAACTATGCCTTGTTCTAAAGCTCTTTGGGAACGGCTTGCGTAGCCCCACACACCTGGGGGCTGCAGGCTTTCCTGCTGCCTTCAGCCTTAAAACCGCCCTGTCCCACTTGGCGCCACGCCAGGCACAAAAATGGCCATATGGCTGGAGACTGGTCCCACGCCCAAAGATCCAGCAGGGAAAACTAGGCCTTGTTCTAAAGCTCTTTGGGAAACGCTTGCATAGCCCCACACACCTGGGGGCTGCAGGCTTTCCTTATGCCTTCAGCCTCAAAACCGCCCTTTCCCACTTTGCGTCACTCCAGGCACAAAAATGGCCATATGGCTGGAGATTGCTCCCACGCCCAAAGAGACAGCAGGGAAAACTATGCCTTGTTCTAAACCTCTTTGGGAACCGCTTGCGTAGCCCCACAGACCTGGGGGCTGCAGGCTTTCCTGCTGCCTTCAGCCTCAAAACCACCCTTTCCCACTTGGCGCCACGCCAGGCACAAAAATGCCCATATGTCTGGAGATTGCTCCCACGCCCAAAGAGACAGCAGGGAAAACTATGCCTTGTTCTAAACCTCTTTGGGAACCGCTTGCGTAGCCCCACAGACCTGGGGGCTGCAGGCTTTCCTGCTGCCTTCAGCCTCAAAACCACCCTTTCCCACTTGGCGCCACGCCCGGCAGAAAAATGGCCATATGTCTGGAGATTGGTCCCACGCCCAAAGAGCCAGCAGGGAAAACTATGCCTTGTTCTAAAGCTCTTTGGGAACGGCTTGCGTAGCCCCACACACCTGGGGGCTGCAGGCTTTCCTGCTGCCTTCAGCCTCAAAACCACCCTTTCCCACTTGGCGCCACGCCAGACCCAAACATGGCCATATGTCTGGAGACTGGTCCCACGCCCAAAGAGCCAGCAGGGAAAACTATGCCTTGTTCTAAAGCTCTTTTGGAACCTCTTGCGTAGCCCCACACACCTGGGGGCTGCAGGCTTTCCTGCTGCCTTCAGCCTCAAAACCACCCTTTCCCACTTGGCGCCGCGCAAGACCCAAAAATGGCCATATGTCTGGAGATTGTTCCCACGCCCAAAGAGCCAGCAGGGAAAACTAGGCCTTGTTCTAAAACTCTTTGGGAACCGCTTGCGTAGCCCCACACACCTGGGGGCTGCAGGCTTTCCTGCTGCCTTCAGCCTCAAAACCGCCCTGTCCCCCTTGGCGTCGCTCCAGGCACAACAATGGCCATATGGCTGGAGATTGGTCCCACGCCCAAAGAGCCAGCAGGGAAAACTAGGCCTTGCTCTAAAACTCTTTGGGAACCGCTTGCGTAGCCCCACACACCTGGGGGCTGCAAGCTTTTTCAGCACTTTCAGCCTGAAAACCACCCTTTCCCACTTGGCGCCACGCCAGACACAAAAATGCCCATATATGTGCAGACTGGTCCCACGCCCAAAGATCCAGCAGGGAAAACTAGGCCTTGTTCTAAAGCTGTTTGGGAAACGCTTGCGTAGCCCCACACACCTGGGGGCTGCAGGCTTTCCTGCTGCCTTCAGCCTCAAAACCACCCTTTCCCACTTGGCGCCACGCCAGGCACAAAAATGGCCATATGGCTGGAGCTTGGTCCCACGCCCAAAGAGCCAGCAGGGAAAACTATGCCTTGTTCTAAAGCTCTTTGGGAATTACTTGCGTAGCCCCACACACCTGGACGCTGCAGGCTTTCCTGCTGCCTTCAGCCTAAAAACCACCCTTCCCCACTTGTTGCCGCGCCAGGCACAAAAATGGCCATATGTCTGGAGACTGGTCCCACGCCCAAAGAGCCAGCAGGGAAAACTATGCCTTGTTCTAAAGCTCTTTGGGAACCTCTTGCGTAGCCCCACGGACCTGGGGGCTGTAGGCTTTCCTGCTGCCTTCAGCCTCAAAACCACCCTTTCCCACTTGGCGCCGCGCCAGGCACAAAAATGGCCATATGTCTGGAGATTGGTCCCACGCCCAAAGAGCCAGCAGGGAAAACTATGCCTTGTTCTAAAGCTCTTTGGGAACGGCTTGCGTAGCCGCACACAGCTGCGGGCTGCAGGCTTTTTTGGCACTTTCAGCCTCAAAACCACGCTTTCCCACTTGACGCCGCACCAGGCACAAAAATGGCCATATGTCTGTTAATGGGTCCCACGCCCAAAGAGCCAGCAGGGAAAACTATGCCTTGTTCTAAAGCTCTATGGGAACCTCTTGCGTAGCCCCACGGACCTTGGGGCTGCAGGCTTTCCTGCTGCCTTCAGCCTCAAAACCACCCTTTCCCACGTGGCACCGCGCCAGGCACAAAAATGCCCATATGTCTGGAGATTGGTCCCACGCCCAAAGAGCCAGCAGGGAAAACTAGGCCTTGTTCTAAAGCTCTTTGGGAACCTCTTGCGCAGCCCCACGGACCTGGGGGCTGCAGGCTTTCCTGCTGCCTTCAGCCTCAAAACCACCCTTCCTAACTTGTCGCCGCGCCAGGCCCAAAAATGGCCATATGTCTGGAGATTGGTCCCACGCCCAAAGAGCCCGCAGGGAAAATTATGCATTGTACTAAAACTCTTTGGGAACCGCTTGCGTAGCCCCACACACCTGGGGGCTGCAGGCTTTCCTGCTGCCTTCAGCCTCAGAACCGCCCTGTCCCACTTGGCGTCGCTCCAGGCACAAAAAAGGCCATATGTCTAGAGATTGGTCCCACGCCGAAAGAGCCAGCAGGGAAAACTATGCCTTGTTCTAAACCTCTTTGGGAATTACTTGCGTAGCCCCACACACCTGGAGGCTGCAGGCTTTCCTGCTGCCTTCAGCCTCAGAACCGCCCTGTCCCACTTGGCGTCGCTCCAGGCACAAAAAAGGCCATATGTCTGGAGATTGGTCCCACTTCGAAAGAGCCAGCAGGGAAAACTATGCCTTGTTCTAAAGCTCTATGGGAACCTCTTGCGTAGCCCCACGGACCTTGGGGCTGCAGGCTTTCCTGCTGCCTTCAGCCTCAAAACCACCCTTTCCCACGTGGCACCGCGCCAGGCACAAAAATGGCCATATGGCTGGAGATTGGTCCCACGCCCAAAGAGCCAGCAGGGAAAACTATGCCTTGTTCTAAAGCTCTTTGGGAACGGCTTGCGTAGCCCCACACAGCTGCGGGCTGCAGGCTTTCCTGCTGCCTTCAGCCTCAAAACCACCCTTTCCCACTTAGCGCCACGCCAGGCACAAAAATGGCCATATGGCTGGTGATGGGTCCAACGCCCAAAGAGCCAGCAGGGAAAACTAGGCCTTGTTCTAAAGCTCTTTGGGAATTACATGCGTAGCCCCACACACCTGGGGGCTGCAGGCTTTCCTGCTGCCTTCAGCCTCAAAATCACCCTGCCCCACTTGGCGACGCACCAGGCACAAAAATGGCCATATGTCTGGAGATTGGTCCCACGCCCAAAGAGCCAGCAGGGAAAACTATGCCTTGTTCTAAAGCTCTTTGGGAACGGCTTGCGTAGCCCCACAGACCTGGGGGCTGCAGGCTTTCCTGCTGCCTTCAGCCTCAAAACCACCCTTTCCCACTTGGCGCCGCGCCAGGCACAAAAATGGCCATATGTCTGGAGATTGGTCCCACGCCCAAAGAGCCAGCAGGGAAAACTAGGCCTTGTTCTAAAGCTCTTTGGGAACGGCTTGCGTAGACCCACACACCTGGGGGCTGTAGGCTTTCCTGCTGCCTTCAGCCTCAAAACCACCCTTTCCCACTTGGCACCGCGCCAGGCACAAAAATGCCCATATATGTGCAGACTGGTCCCACGCCCAAAGAGCCAGCAGGGAAAACTAGGCCTTGTTCTAAAGCTCTTTGGGAACCGCTTGCGTAGCCCCACAGACCTGGGGGCTGCAGGCTTTCCTGCTGCCTTCAGCCTCAAAACAACCCTTTCCCGCTTGGCGCCGCGCCAGCCACAAAAATGCCCATATGTCTGGAGACTGGTCCCACGCCCAAAGAGCCAGCAGGGAAAACTATGCCTTGTTCTAAAGCTCTTTGGGAAACGCTTGCGTAGCCCCACAGACCTGGGGGCTGCAGGCTTTCCTGCTGCCTTCAGCCTCAAAAACACCCTTTCCCAATTAGCGCCACGCCAGACACAAAAGTGGCCATAGGTATCCATATGGGTCCCACACCCAAAGAGCCAGCAGGGAAAACTATGCCTTGTTCTAAAGCTCTTTGGGAAACGCTTGCGTAGCCCCACACACCTGGGGGCTGCAGGCTTTCCTGCTGCCTTCAGCCTCAAAAACACCCTTTCCCACTTGGCGCCAAGCCAGGCACAAAAGTGGCCATATGTCTGGAGATTGGTCCCACGCCCAAAGAGCCAGCAGGGAAAACTAGGCCTTGTTCTAAAGCTCTTTGGGAACCGCTTGCGTAGCCCTACACGCATGCGGGCTGCAGGCTTTTTTGGCACTTTCAGCCTCAAAACCACCCTTTCCCACTTGTGGCCGCACCAGGCACAAAAATGGCCATATGTCTGTTGATGGGTCCCACGCCCAAAGAGCCAGCAGGGCATAATAAGCCTTGTTCTAAAGCTCTTTGGGAACCGCTTGCGTAGCCCCACAGACCTGGGGGCTGCAGGCTTTCCTGCTGCCTTCAGCCTCAAAACCACCCTTCCCCACTTGGCGCCGCGCCAAGCCCCAAAATGGCCATATGTCTGGAGATGAGTCCAACGCCCAAAGAGCCAGCAGGGAAAACTATGCCTTGTTCTAAAGCTCTTTGGGAACGGCTTGCGTAGCCCCACAGACCGGCGGGCTGCAGGCTTTCCTGCTGCCTTCAGCCTCAAAACCACCCTTTCCCACTTGGCGCCACGCCAGGCACAAAAGTGGCCATAGGTATGGATATGGGTCCCACACCCAAAGAGCCAGCAGGGAAAACTAGGCCTTGTTCTAAAGCTCTTTGGGAAACGCTTGCGTAGCCCCACACACCTGGGGGCTGCAGGCTTTCCTGCTGCCTTCAGCCTCAAAACCGCCCTGTCCCACTTGGCGTCGCTCCAGGCACAAAAATGGCCATATGGCTGGAGACTGGTGCCACGCCCAAAGAGCCAGCAGGGAAAACTATGCCTTGCTCTAAAGCTCTTTGGGAACCTCTTGCGTAGCACCACACACCTGCGGGCTGCAGGCTTTCCTGCTGCCTTCAGCCTCAAAACCACCCTTCCCCACTTGTCGCCGCGCCAGGCCCAAAAATGGCCATATGTCTGGTGATTGGTCCCACGCCCAAAGAGCCAGCAGGGAAAACTAGGCCTTGTTCTAAAGCCCTTTGGGAACCGCTTGCGTAGCCCCACACACCTGGGGGCTGCAGGCTTTCCTGCTGCGTTCAGCCTCAAAACCGCCCTGTCCCACTTGGCGTCGCTCCAGGCACAAAAATGGCCATATGTCTGGAGATTGGTCCCACGCCCAAAGAGCCAGCAGGGAAAACTATGCCTTGTTCTAAAGCTCTTTGGGAACGGCTTGCGTAGCCCCACACACCTGGGGGCTGCAGGCTTTCCTGCTGCCTTCAGCCTCAAAACCGCCCTGTCCCACTTGGCGCCACGCCAGGCACAAAAATGGCCATATGGCTGGAGACTGGTCCCACGCCCAAAGATCCAGCAGGGAAAACTAGGCCTTGTTCTAAAGCTCTTTGGGAACCGCTTGCGTAGCCCCACAGACCTGGGGGCTGCAGGCTTTCCTGCTGCCTTCAGCCTCAAAACCACCCTTTCCCACTTGGCGCCACGCCAGGCACAAAAGTGCCCATATGTCTGGAGACTGGTCCCACGCCCAAAGAGCCAGCAGGGAAAACTATGCCTTGTTCTAAAGCTCTTTTGGAACCTCTTGCGTAGCCCCACACACCTGGGGGCTGCAGGCTTTCCTGCTGCCTTCAGCCTCAAAACCACACTTCCCCACTTGTCGCCGCGCAAGACCCAAAAATGGCCATATGTCTGGAGATTGGTCCCACGCCCAAAGAGCCAGCAGGGAAAACTAGGCCTTGTTCTAAAACTCTTTGGGAACCGCTTGCGTAGCCCCACACACCTGGGGGCTGCAGGCTTTCCTGCTGCCTTCAGCCTCAAAACCACCCTTTCCCACTTGGCGTCGCTCCTGGCACAAAAATGGCCATATGTCTGGAGATTGGTCCCACGCCCAAAGAGCCAGCAGGGAAAACTATGCCTTGCTCTAAAGCTCTTTGGGAACCGCTTGCGTAGCCCCACACACCTGCGGGCTGCAGGCTTTCCTGCTGCCTTCAGCCTCAAAACCGCCCTGTCCCACTTGGCGTCGCTCCAGGCACAAAAATGGCCATATGTCTGGAGATTGGTCCCACGCCCAAAGAGCCAGCAGGGAAAACTATGCCTTGCTCTAAAGCTCTTTGGGAACCGCTTGCATAGCCCCACAGACCTGGAGGCTGCTGGCTTTCCTGCTGCCTTCAGCCTCAAAACCACCCTTTTCCCACTTGGCGCCACGCCAGGCACAAAAATGGCCATATGTCTGGAGATTGGTCCCACGCCCAAAGAGCCAGCAGGGAAAACTATGCCTTGTTCTAAAGCTCTTTGGGAACCGCTTGCGTAGCCCCACACACCTGGGGGCTGCAGGCTTTCCTGCTGCCTTCAGCCTCAAAACCACCCTTTCCCACTTGGCTCCACGGCAGGCACAGAAATAGCCATAGGTATGGATATGGGTCCCAGGCCCAAAGAGCCAGCAGGGAAAACTATGCCTTGTTCTAAAGCTCTTTGGGAACGGCTTGCGTAGCCACACACACCTGGGGGCTGCAGGCTTTCCTGCTGCCTTCAGCCTCAAAACCACCCTTTCCCACTTGGCGCCACGCCAGGCACAAAAATGGCCATATGTCTGTTGATGGGTCCCACGCCCAAAGAGCCAGCAGGGAAAACTAGGCCTTGTTCTAAAGCTCTTTGGGAATTACATGCGTAGCCCCACACACCTGGGGGCTGCAGGCTTTCCTGCTGCCTTCAGCCTCAAAACCGCCCTGTCCCACTTGGCGTCACTCCAGGCACAAAAATGGGCATATGGCTGGAGATTGGTCCCACGCCCAAAGAGCCAGCAGGGAAAACTATGCCTTGTTCTAAAGCTCTTTGGGAACGGATTGCGTAGCCCCACACACCTGCGGGCTGCAGGCTTTCCTGCTGCCTTCAGCCTCAAAACCACCCTTCCCCACTTGTCGCGGATCCAGGCCCAAAAATGGCCACATGTCTGGTGATGGGTCCCACGCCCAAAGAGCCAGCAGGGAAAACTATGCCTTGTTCTAAAGCTCTTTGGGAACCGCTTGCGTAGCCCCACACACCTGGGGGCTGCAGGCTTTCCTGCTGCCTTCAGCCTCAAAACCGCCCTTTCCCACTTGGCGTCGCTCCAGGCACAAAAATGGCCATATGGCTGGAGATTGGTCCCACGCCCAAAGAGCCAGCAGGGAAAACTATGCCTTGCTCTAAAGCTCTTTGGGAACCGCTTGCGTAGCCCCACACACCTGCGGGCTGCACGCTTTCCTGCTGCCTTCAGCCTCAAAACCGCCCTGTCCCACTTGGCGCCACGCCAGGCACAAAAATGGCCATATGGCTGGAGACTGGTCCCACGCCCAAAGATCCAGCAGGGAAAACTATGCCTTGTTCTAAAGCTCTTTGGGAAACGCTTGCGTAGCCCCACACACCTGGGGGCTGCAGGCTTTCCTTATGCCTTCAGCCTCAAAACCGCCCTTTCCCACTTTGCGTCACTCCAGGCACAAAAATGGCCATATGGCTGGAGATTGGTCCCACGCCCAAAGAGCCAGCAGGGAAAACTATGCCTTGTTCTAAAGCTCTTTGGGAACCGCTTGCGTAGCCCCACACACCTGGGGGCTGCAGGCTTTCCTGCTGCCTTCAGCCTCAAAACCACCCTTTCCCACTTGGCGCCACGCCAGGCACAAAAATGGCCATATGTCTGGAGACTGGTCCCACGCCCAAAGAGCCAGCAGGGAAAACTATGCCTTGTTCTAAAGCTCTTTTGGAACCTCTTGCGTAGCCCCACGGACCTGGGGGCTGCAGGCTTTCCTGCTGCCTTCAGCCTCAAAACCACACTTCCCCACTTGTCGCCGCGCAAGACCCAAAAATGGCCATATGTCTGGAGATTGGTCCCACGCCCAAAGAGCCAGCAGGGAAAACTATGCCTTGTTCTAAAGCTCTTTGGGAACCGCTTGCGTAGCCCCACAGACCTGGGGGCTGCAGGCTTTCCTGCTGCCTTCAGCCTCAAAACCACGCTTCCCCACTTGGCGCCGCGCCAAGCCCCAAAATGGCCATATGTCTGGAGATGAGTCCAACGCCCAAAGAGCCAGCAGGGAAAACTATGCCTTGTTCTAAAGCTCTTTGGGAACGGCTTGCGTAGCCCCACAGACCGGCGGGCTGCAGGCTTTCCTGCTGCCTTCAGCCTCAAAACCACCCTTTCCCACTTGGCGCCACGCCAGACACAAAAGTGGCCATAGGTATGGATATGGGTCCCACACCCAAAGAGCCAGCAGGGAAAACTATGCCTTGTTCTAAAGCTCTTTGGGAAACGCTTGCGTAGCCCCACACACCTGGGGGCTGCAGGCTTTCCTGCTGCCTTCAGCCTCAAAACCACCCTTTCCCACTTGGCGCCAAGCCAGGCACAAAAATGGCCATATGTCTGGAGATTGGTCCCACGCCCAAAGAGCCAGCAGGGAAAACTCGGCCTTGTTCTAAAGCTCTTTGGGAACCACTTGCGTAGCCCCACACACCTGGGGGCTGCAGGCTGTTTTGGCACTTTCAGCCTCAAAACCACCCTTTCCCACTTGTGGCCGCACCAGGCACAAAAATGGCCATATGTCTGTTGATGGGCCCCACGCCCAAAGAGCCAGCAGGGAATAATAGGGCTCGTTCTAAAGGTCTTTGGGAACCGCTTGCGTAGCCACACACACCTGCGGGCTGCAGGCTTTCCTGCTGCCTTCAGCCTCAAAACCACCCTTCCCCACTTGGCTCTGCGCCAAGCCCCTAAATGGCCATATGTCTGGAGAGGAGACCAACACCCAAAGAGCCAGCAGGGAAAACTATGCCTTGTTCTAAACCTCTTTGGGAACGGCTTGCGTAGCCCCACAGACTGGCGGGCTGCAGGCTTTCCTGCTGCCTTCAGCCTCAAAACCACCCTTTCCCACTTGGCGCCACGCCAGACACAAAAGTCGCCATAGGTATGGATATGGGTCCCACACCCAAAGAGCCAGCAGGGAAAACTATGCCTTGTTCTAAAGCTCTTTGGGAATTACTTGCGTAGCCCCACACACCTGGGGGCTGCAGGCTTTCCTGCTGCCTTCAGCCTAAAAACCGCCCTGTCCCACTTGGCGTTGCTCCAGGCACAAAAATGGCCATATGGCTGGAGATTGATCCCACGCCCAAAGAGCCAGCAGGGAAAACTATGCCTTGTTCTAAAGCTCTTTGGGAACGGATTGCGTAGCCCCACACAGCTGCGGGCTGCATGCTTTCCTGCTGCCTTCAGCCTCAAAACCACCCTTCCCCACTTGTCGCCGCTCCAGGCCCAAAAATGGCCACATGTCTGGTGATGGGTCCCACGCCCAAAGAGCCAGCAGGGAAAACTATGCCTTGTTCTAAAGCTCTTTGGGAACCGCTTCCGTAGCCCCACACACCTGGGGGCTGCAGGCTTTCCTGCTGCCTTCAGCCTCAAAACCGCCCTGTCCCACTTGGCGTCGCTCCAGGCACAAAAATGGCCATATGGCTGGAGACTGGTGCCACGCCCAAAGAGCCAGCAGGGAAAACTATGCCTTGCTCTAAAGCTCTTTGGGAACCGCTTGCGTAGCCCCACACACCTGCGGGCTGCAGGCTTTCCTGCTGCCTTCAGCCTCAAAACCACCCTTCCCCACTTGTCGCCGCGCCAGGCCCAAAAATGGCCATATGTCTGGTGATTGGTCCCACGCCCAAAGAGCCAGCAGGGAAAACTAGGCCTTGTTCTAAAGCCCTTTGGGAACCGCTTGCGTAGCCCCACACACCTGGGGGCTGCAGGCTTTCCTGCTGCGTTCAGCCTCAAAACCGCCCTGTCCCACTTGGCGTCGCTCCAGGCACAAAAATGGCCATATGTCTGGAGATTGGTCCCACGCCCAAAGAGCCAGCAGGGAAAACTATGCCTTGTTCTAAAGCTCTTTGGGAAACGCTTGCATAGCCCCACACACCTGGGGGCTGCAGGCTTTCCTTATGCCTTCAGCCTCAAAACCGCCCTTTCCCACTTTGCGTCACTCCAGGCACAAAAATGGCCATATGGCTGGAGATTGCTCCCACGCCCAAAGAGCCAGCAGGGAAAACTAGGCCTTGTTCTAAAGCTCTTTGGGAACCGCTTGCGTAGCCCCACAGACCTGGGGGCTGCAGGCTTTCCTGCTGCCTTCAGCCTCAAAACGACCCTTTCCCACTTGGCGCCACGCCAGGCACAAAAATGCCCATATGTCTGGAGATTGCTCCCACGCCCAAAGAGACAGCAGGGAAAACTATACCTTGTTCTAAACCTCTTTGGGAACCGCTTGCGTAGCCCCACAGACCTGGGGGCTGCAGGCTTTCCTGCTGCCTTCAGCCTCAAAACCACCCTTTCCCACTTGGCGCCACGCCCGGCAGAAAAATGGCCATATGTCTGGAGATTGGTCCCACGCCCAAAGAGCCAGCAGGGAAAACTATGCCTTGTTCTAAAGCTCTTTGGGAACGGCTTGCGTAGCCCCACACACCTGGGGGCTGCAGGCTTTCCTGCTGCCTTCAGCCTCAAAACCACCCTTTCCCAGTTGGCGCCACGCCAGACCCAAACATGGCCATATGTCTGGAGACTGGTCCCACGCCCAAAGAGCCAGCAGGGAAAACTATGCCTTGTTCTAAAGCTCTTTTGGAACCTCTTGCGTAGCCCCACACACCTGGGGGATGCAGGCTTTCCTGCTGCCTTCAGCCTCAAAACCACACTTCCCCACTTGTCGCCGCGCAAGACCCAAAAATGGCCATATGTCTGGAGATTGGTCCCACGCCCAAAGAGCCAGCAGGGAAAACTAGGCCTTGTTCTAAAACTCTTTGGGAACCGCTTGCGTAGCCCCACACACCTGGGGGCTGCAGGCTTTCCTGCTGCCTTCAGCCTCAAAACCGCCCTGTCCCCCTTGGCGTCGCTCCAGGCACAACAATGGCCATATGGCTGGAGATTGGTCCCACGCCCAAAGAGCCAGCAGGGAAAACTGGGCCTTGCTCTAAAACTCTTTGGGAACCGCTTGCGTAGCCCCACACACCTGTGGGCTGCAAGCTTTTTCAGCACTTTCAGCCTGAAAACCACCCTTTCCCACTTGGCGCCACGCCAGACACAAAAATGCCCATATATGTGCAGACTGGTCCCACGCCCAAAGAGCCAGCAGGGAAAACTAGGCCTTGTTCTAAAGCTCTTTGGGAAACGCTTGCGTAGCCCCACACACCTGGGGGCTGCAGGCTTTCCTGCTGCCTTCAGCCTCAAAACCACCCTTTCCCACTTGGCGCCACGCCAGGCACAAAAATGGCCATATGGCTGGAGCTTGGTCCCACGCCCAAAGAGCCAGCAGGGAAAACTATGCCTTGTTCTAAAGCTCTTTGGGAATTACTTGCGTAGCCCCACACACCTGGACGCTGCAGGCTTTCCTGCTGCCTTCAGCCTAAAAACCACCCTTCCCCACTTGTTGCCGCGCCAGGCACAAAAATGGCCATATGTCTGGAGACTGGTCCCACGCCCAAAGAGCCAGCAGGGAAAACTATGCCTTGTTCTAAAGCTCTTTGGGAACCTCTTGCGTAGCCCCACGGACCTGGGGGCTGTAGGCTTTCCTGCTGCCTTCAGCCTCAAATCCACCCTTTCCCACTTGGCGCCGCGCCAGGCACAAAAATGGCCATATGTCTGGAGATTGGTCCCACGCCCAAAGAGCCAGCAGGGAAAACTATGCCTTGTTCTAAAGCTCTTTGGGAACGCCTTGCGTAGCCGCACACAGCTGCGGGCTGCAGGCTTTTTTGGCACTTTCAGCCTCAAAACCACGCTTTCCCACTTGACGCCGCACCAGGCACAAAAATGGCCATATGTCTGTTAATGGGTCCCACGCCCAAAGAGCCAGCAGGGAAAACTATGCCTTGTTCTAAAGCTCTATGGGAACCTCTTGCGTAGCCCCACGGACCTTGGGGCTGCAGGCTTTCCTGCTGCCTTCAGCCTCAAAACCACCCTTTCCCACGTGGCACCGCGCCAGGCACAAAAATGCCCATATGTCTGGAGATTGGTCCCACGCCCAAAGAGCCAGCAGGGAAAACTAGGCCTTGTTCTAAAGCTCTTTGGGAACCTCTTGCGCAGCCCCACGGACCTGGGGGCTGCAGGCTTTCCTGCTGCCTTCAGCCTCAAAACCACCCTTCCTAACTTGTCGCCGCGCCAGGCCCAAAAATGGCCATATGTCTGGAGATTGGTCCCACGCCCAAAGAGCCCGCAGGGAAAATTATGCATTGTACTAAAACTCTTTGGGAACCGCTTGCGTAGCCCCACACACCTGGGGGCTGCAGGCTTTCCTGCTGCCTTCAGCCTCAGAACCGCCCTGTCCCACTTGGCGTCGCTCCAGGCACAAAAAAGGCCATATGTCTGGAGATTGGTCCCACGCCGAAAGAGCCAGCAGGGAAAACTATGCCTTGTTCTAAACCTCTTTGGGAATTACTTGCGTAGCCCCACACACCTGGAGGCTGCAGGCTTTCCTGCTGCCTTCAGCCTCAGAACCGCCCTGTCCCACTTGGCGTCGCTCCAGGCACAAAAAAGGCCATATGTCTGGAGATTGGTCCCACTTCGAAAGAGCCAGCAGGGAAAACTATGCCTTGTTCTAAAGCCCTATGGGAACCTCTTGCGTATCCCCACGGACCTTGGGGCTGCAGGCTTTCCTGCTGCCTTCAGCCTCAAAACCGCCCTTTCCCACGTGGCACCGCGCCAGGCACAAAAATGGCCATATGGCTGGAGATTGGTCCCACGCCCAAAGAGCCAGCAGGGAAAACTAGGCCTTGTTCTAAAGCTCTTTGGGAACGGCTTGCGTAGACCCACACACCTGGGGGCTGTAGGCTTTCCTGCTGCCTTCAGCCTCAAAACCACCCTTTCCCACTTGGCACCGCGCGAGGCACAAAAATGGCCATATGTCTGGAGATTGGTCCCACGCCCAAAGAGCCAGCAGGGAAAACTAGGCCTTGTTCTAAAGCTCTTTGGGAACCGCTTGCGTAGCCCCACAGACCTGGGGGCTGCAGGCTTTCCTGCTGCCTTCAGCCTCAAAACAACCCTTTCCCACTTGGCGCCGCGCCAGCCACAAAAATGCCCATATGTCTGGAGACTGGTCCCACGCCCAAAGAGCCAGCAGGGAAAACTATGCCTTGTTCTAAAGCTCTTTGGGAAACGCTTGCGTAGCCCCACAGACCTGGGGGCTGCAGGCTTTCCTGCTGCCTTCAGCCTCAAAAACACCCTTTCCCAATTAGCGCCACGCCAGACACAAAAGTGGCCATAGGTATCCATATGGGTCCCACACCCAAAGAGCCAGCAGGGAAAACTATGCCTTGTTCTAAAGCTCTTTGGGAAACGCTTGCGTAGCCCCACACACCTGGGGGCTGCAGGCTTTCCTGCTGCCTTCAGCCTCAAAAACACCCTTTCCCACTTGGCGCCAAGCCAGGCACAAAAGTGGCCATATGTCTGGAGATTGGTCCCACGCCCAAAGAGACAGCAGGGAAAACTAGGCCTTGTTCTAAAGCTCTTTGGGAACCGCTTGCGTAGCCCTACACGCATGCGGGCTGCAGGCTTTTTTGGCACTTTCAGCCTCAAAACCACCCTTTCCCACTTGTGGCCGCACCAGGCACAAAAATGGCCATATGTCTGTTGATGGGTCCCACGCCCAAAGAGCCAGCAGGGCATAATAAGCCTTGTTCTAAAGCTCTTTGGGAACCGCTTGCGTAGCCCCACAGACCTGGGGGCTGCAGGCTTTCCTGCTGCCTTCAGCCTCAAAACCACCCTTCCCCACTTGGCGCCGCGCCAAGCCCCAAAATGGCCATATGTCTGGAGATGAGTCCAACGCCCAAAGAGCCAGCAGGGAAAACTATGCCTTGTTCTAAAGCTCTTTGGGAACGGCTTGCGTAGCCCCAAATACCGGCGGGCTGCAGGCTTTCCTGCTGCCTTCAGCCTCAAAACCACCCTTTCCCACTTGGCGCCACGCCAGACACAAAAGTGGCCATAGGTATGGATATGGGTCCCACACCCAAAGAGCCAGCAGGGAAAACTATGCCTTGTTCTAAAGCTCTTTGGGAAACGCTTGCGTAGCCCCACACACCTGGGGGATGCAGGCTTTCCTGCTGCCTTCAGCCTCAAAACCGCCCTGTCCCACTTGGCGTCGCTCCAGGCACAAAAATGGCCATATGGCTGGAGACTGGTGCCACGCCCAAAGAGCCAGCAGGGAAAACTATGCCTTGCTCTAAAGCTCTTTGGGAACCTCTTGCGTAGCCCCACACACCTGCGGGCTGCAGGCTTTCCTGCTGCCTTCAGCCTCAAAACCACCCTTCCCCACTTGTCGCCGCGCCAGGCCCAAAAATGGCCATATGTCTGGTGATTGGTCCCACGCCCAAAGAGCCAGCAGGGAAAACTAGGCCTTGTTCTAAAGCCCTTTGGGAACCGCTTGCGTAGCCCCACACACCTGGGGGCTGCAGGCTTTCCTGCTGCCTTCAGCCTCAAAACCGCCCTGTCCCACTTGGCGTCGCTCCAGGCACAAAAATGGCCATATGTCTGGAGATTGGTCCCACGCCCAAAGAGCCAGCAGGGAAAACTATGCCTTGTTCTAAAGCTCTTTGGGAACCGCTTGCGTAGCCCCACACACCTGGGGGCTGCAGGCTTTCCTGCTGCCTTCAGCCTCAAAACCGCCCTGTCCCACTTGGCGCCACGCCAGGCACAAAAATGGCCATATGGCTGGAGACTGGTCCCACGCCCAAAGATCCAGCAGGGAAAACTATGCCTTCTTCTAAAGCTCTTTGGGAAACGCTTGCATAGCCCCACACACCTGGGGGCTGCAGGCTTTCCTTATGCCTTCAGCCTCAAAACCGCCCTTTCCCACTTTGCGTCACTCCAGGCACAAAAATGGCCATATGTCTGGAGATTGGTCCCACGCCCAAAGAGCCAGCAGGGAAAACTAGGCCTTGTTCTAAAGCTCTTTGGGAACCGCTTGCGTAGCCCCACAGACCTGGGGGCTGCAGGCTTTCCTGCTGCCTTCAGCCTCAAAACGACCCTTTCCCACTTGGCGCCACGCCAGGCACAAAAATGCCCATATGTCTGGAGATTGCTCCCACGCCCAAAGAGCCAGCAGGGAAAACTATGCCTTGTTCTAAAGCTCTTTGGGAACCGCTTGCGTAGCCCCACACACCTGGGGGCTGCAGGCTTTCCTGCTGCCTTCAGCCTCAAAACCACCCTTTCCCACTTGGCTCCACGGCAGGCACAGAAATAGCCATAGGTATGGATATGGGTCCCAGGCCCAAAGAGCCAGCAGGGAAAACTATGCCTTGTTCTAAAGCTCTTTGGGAACGGCTTGCGTAGCCCCACACACCTGGGGGCTGCAGGCTTTCCTGCTGCCTTCAGCCTCAAAACCACCCTTTCCCACTTGGCGCCACGCCAGGCACAAAAATGGCCATATGTCTGTTGATGGGTCCCACGCCCAAAGAGCCAGCAGGGAAAACTAGGCCTTGTTCTAAAGCTCTTTGGGAATTACATGCGTAGCCCCACACACCTGGGGGCTGCAGGCTTTCCTGCTGCCTTCAGCCTCAAAACCGCCCTGTCCCACTTGGCGTCACTCCAGGCACAAAAATGGGCATATGGCTGGAGATTGGTCCCACGCCCAAAGAGCCAGCAGGGAAAACTATGCCTTGTTCTAAAGCTCTTTGGGAACGGATTGCGTAGCCCCACACAGCTGCGGGCTGCAGGCTTTCCTGCTGCCTTCAGCCTCAAAACCACCCTTCCCCACTTGTCGCGGATCCAGGCCCAAAAATGGCCACATGTCTGGTGATGGGTCCCACGCCCAAAGAGCCAGCAGGGAAAACTATGCCTTGTTCTAAAGCTCTTTGGGAACCGCTTGCGTAGCCCCACACACCTGGGGGCTGCAGGCTTTCCTGCTGCCTTCAGCCTCAAAACCGCCCTTTCCCACTTGGCGTCGCTCCAGGCACAAAAATGGCCATATGGCTGGAGATTGGTCCCACGCCCAAAGAGCCAGCAGGGAAAACTATGCCTTGCTCTAAAGCTCTTTGGGAACCGCTTGCGTAGCCCCACACACCTGCGGGCTGCACGCTTTCCTGCTGCCTTCAGCCTCAAAACCGCCCTGTCCCACTTGGCGCCACGCCAGGCACAAAAATGGCCATATGGCTGGAGACTGGTCCCACGCCCAAAGATCCAGCAGGGAAAACTATGCCTTGTTCTAAAGCTCTTTGGGAAACGCTTGCGTAGCCCCACACACCTGGGGGCTGCAGGCTTTCCTTATGCCTTCAGCCTCAAAACCGCCCTTTCCCACTTTGCGTCACTCCAGGCACAAAAATGGCCATATGGCTGGAGATTGGTCCCACGCCCAAAGAGCCAGCAGGGAAAACTAGGCCTTGTTCTAAAGCTCTTTGGGAACCGCTTGCGTAGCCCCACACACCTGGGGGCTGCAGGCTTTCCTGCTGCCTTCAGCCTCAAAACCACCCTTTCCCACTTGGCGCCACGCCAGGCACAAAAATGCCCATATGTCTGGAGATTGCTCCCACGCCCAAAGAGACAGCAGGGAAAACTGTGCCTTGTTCTAAACCTCTTTGGGAACCGCTTGCGTAGCCCCACAGACCTGGGGGCTGCAGGCTTTCCTGCTGCCTTCAGCCTCAAAACCACCCTTTCCCACTTGGCGCCACGCCAGGCAGAAAAATGGCCATATGTCTGGAGATTGGTCCCACGCCCAAAGAGCCAGCAGGGAAAACTATGCCTTGTTCTAAAGCTCTTTGGGAACCGCTTGCGTAGCCCCACACACCTGGGGGCTGCAGGCTTTCCTGCTGCCTTCAGCCTCAAAACCACCCTTTCCCACTTGGCGCCACGCCAGGCACAAAAATGGCCATATGTCTGCAGACTAGTCCCACGCCCAAAGAGCCAGCAGGGAAAACTATGCCTTGTTCTAAAGCTCTTTTGGAACCTCTTGCGTAGCCCCACGGACCTGGGGGCTGCAGGCTTTCCTGCTGCCTTCAGCATCAAAACCAGCCTTTCCCACTTGGCGTCACTCCAGGCACAAAAATGGCCATATGGCTGGAGATTGGTCCCACACCCAAAGAGCCAGCAGGGAAAACTATGCCTTGTTCTAAAGCTCTTTGGGAACGGCTTGCATAGCCCCACAGACCTGGGGGCTGCTGGCTTTCCTGCTGCCTTCAGCCTCAAAACCACCCTTTCCCACTTGGCGCCACGCCAGGCACAAAAATGGCCATATGTCTGGAGATTGGTCCCACGCCCAAAGACACAGCAGGGAAAACTATGCCTTGTTCCAAAGCTCTTTCGGAACCGCTTGCGTAGCCCCACACACCTGGGGGCTGCAGGCTTTCCTGCTGCCTTCAGCCTCAAAACCACCCTTTCCCACTTGGCTCCGCGGCAGGCACAGAAATAGCCATAGGTATGGATATGGGTCCCAGGCCCAAAGAGCCAGCAGGGAAAACTATGCCTTGTTCTAAAGCTCTTTGGGAACCGCTTGCGTAGCCCCACACACCTGGGGGCTGCAGGCTTTCCTGCTGCCTTCAGCCTCAAAACCACCCTTTCCCACTTGGCGCCACGCCAGGCCCAAACATGGCCATATGTCTGGAGACTGGTCCCACGCCCAAAGAGCCAGCAGGGAAAACTATGCCTTGTTCTAAAGCTCTTTGGGAACGGCTTGCGTAGCCACACACACCTGGGGGCTGCAGGCTTTCCTGCTGCCTTCAGCCTCAAAACCACCCTTTCCCACTTGGCGCCACGCCAGGCACAAAAATGGCCATATGTCTGGTGATGGGTCCAACGCCCAAAGAGCCAGCAGGGAAAACTAGGCCTTGTTCTAAAGCTCTTTGGGAATTACATGCGTAGCCCCACACACCTGGGGGCTGCAGGCTTTCCTGCTGCCTTCAGCCTCAAAACCGCCCTGTCCCACTTGGCGTCACTCCAGGCACAAAAATGGGCATATGGCTGGAGATTGGTCCCACGCCCAAAGAGCCAGCAGGGAAAACTATGCCTTGTTCTAAAGCTCTTTGGGAACCGCTTGCGTGGCCCCACACAGGTGAGGGCTGCAGGCTTTCCTGCTGCCTTCAGCCTCAAAACCGCCCTGTCCCACTTGGTGTCACTCCAGGCACAAAAATGGGCATATGGCTGGAGATTGGTCCAACGCCCAAAGAGCCAGCAGGGAAAACTATGCCTTGTTCTAAAGCTCTTTGGGAACCGCTTGCGTAGCCCCACACACCTGGGGGCTGCAGGCTTTCCTGCTGCCTTCAGCCTCAAAACCACCCTTCCGCAATTCTCGCCGCGCCAGGCCCAAAAATGCCCATATGTCTGGAGATGGGTCCATCGCCCAAAAAGCCAGCAGGGAAAACTATGCCTTGTTCTAAAGCTCTTTGGGAACGGCTTGCGTAGCCCCACACACCTGGGGGCTGCAGGCTTTCCTGCTGCCTTCAGCCTCAAAACCACCCTTTCCCACTTGGCGCCACGCCAGTCACAAAAATGGCCATATGTCTGGAGATTGGTCCCACGCCCAAAGAGCCAGCAGGGAAAACTAGGCCTTGTTCTAAAGCTCTTTGGGAATTACTTGCGTAGCCCCACACACCTGGGGGCTGCAGGCTTTCCTGCTGCCTTCAGCCTCAAAACCACCCTTTCCCACATGGCGCCGCGCCAGGCACAAAAATGGCCATATGGCTGGAGATTGGTCCCATGCCCAAAGAGCCAGCAGGGAAAACTAGGCCTTGTTCTAAAGCTCTTTGGGAACCGCTTGTGTGGCCCCACAGACCTTCGTGCTGTAGGCTTTCCTGCTGCCTTCAGCCTCAAAACCGCCCTGTCCCCCTTGGCGTCGCTCCAGGCACAACAATGGCCATATGGCTGGAGATTGGTCCCACGCCCAAAGAGCCAGCAGGGAAAACTATGCCTTGTTCTAAAGCTCTTTGGGAACCGCTTGCGTAGCCCCACAGACCTGGGGGCTGCAGGCTTTCCTGCTGCCTTCAGCCTCAAAACCACCCTTTTCCACGTGGCAGCGCGCCAGGCACAAAAATGGCCATATGGCTGGAGACTGGCCCCACGCCCAAAGAGCAGCAGGGAAAACTATGCCTTGTTCTAAAGTTCTTTGGGAACCGCTTGCGTAGCCCCACACAGCTGCGGGCTGCAGGCTTTCCTGCTGCCTTCACCCTCAAAACCGCCCTGTCCCACTTGGCGCCACGCCAGGCCCAAAAATGGCCATATGTCTGGAGATTGGTCCCACGCCCAAAGAGCCAGCAGGGAAAACTATGCCTTGTTCTAAAGCTCTTTGGGGACGGCTTGCGTAGACCCACTCACCTGGGGGCTGCAGGCTTTCCTGCTGCCTTCAGACTCAAAACCGCCCTGTCCCATTTGGCGTCGCTCCAGGCACAAAAATGGCCATATGTCTGGAGATTGGTCCCACTCCCAAAGAGCCAGCAGGGAAAACTATGCCTTGTTCTAAAGCTCTTTGGGAACCGCTTGCGTAGCCCCACACACCTGGGGGCTGCAGGCTTTCCTGCTGCCTTCAGCCTCAAAACCACCCTTTCCCACTTGGCGCCGCGCCAGGCACAAAAATGGCCATATGGCTGGAGACTGGTCCCACGCCCAAAGAGCCAGCAGGGAAAACTATGCCTTGTTCTAAAGCTCTTTTGGAACCTCTTGCGTAGCCCCACGGACCTGGGGGCTGCAGGCTTTCCTGCTGCCTTCAGCCTCAAAACCACACTTCCCCACTTGTCGCCGCGCAAGACCCAAAAATGGCCATATGTCTGGAGATTGGTCCCACGCTCAAAGAGCCAGCAGGGAAAACTAGGCCTTGTTCTAAAACTCTTTGGGAACCGCTTGCGTAGCCCCACACACCTGGGGGCTGCAGGCTTTCCTGCTGCCTTCAGCCTCAAAACCGCCCTGTCCCACTTGGCGTCGCTCCTGGCACAAAAATGGCCATATGTCTGGAGATTGGTCCCACGCCCAAAGAGCCAGCAGGGAAAACTATGCCTTGTTCTAAAGCTCTTTGGGAACCGCTTGCGTAGCCCCACACACCTGCGGGCTGCAGGCTTTCCTGCTGCCTTCAGCCTCAAAACCGCCCTGTCCCACTTGGCGTCGCTCCAGGCACAAAAATGGCCATATGTCTGGAGATTGGTCCCACGCCCAAAGAGCCAGCAGGGAAAACTATGCCTTGCTCTAAAGCTCTTTGGGAACGGCTTGCGTAGCCCCACGGACCTGGGGGCTGCAGGCTTTCCTGCTGCCTTCAGCCTCAAAACCACCCTTTCCCACTTGGCGCCACGCCAGGCACAAAAATGGCCATATGTCTGGAGATTGGTCCCACGCCCAAAGAGCCACCAGGGAAAACTATGCCTTGTTCTAAAGCTCTTTGGGAACCGCTTGCGTAGCCCCACACACCTGGGGGCTGCAGGCTTTCCTGCTGCCTTCAGCCTCAAAACCACCCTTTCCCACTTGGCGCCACGCCAGGCCCAAACATGGCCATATGTCTGGAGACTGGTCCCACGCCCAAAGAGCCAGCAGGGAAAACTATGCCTTGTTCTAAAGCTCTTTGGGAACGGCTTGCGTAGCCACACACACCTGGGGGCTGCAGGCTTTCCTGCTGCCTTCAGCCTCAAAACCACCCTTTCCCACTTGGCGCCACGCCAGGCACAAAAATGGCCATATGTCTGGTGATGGGTCCAACGCCCAAAGAGCCAGCAGGGAAAACTAGGCCTTGTTCTAAAGCTCTTTGGGAATTACATGCGTAGCCCCACACACCTGGGGGCTGCAGGCTTTCCTGCTGCCTTCAGCCTCAAAACCGCCCTGTCCCACTTGGCGTCACTCCAGGCACAAAAATGGGCATATGGCTGGAGATTGGTCCCACGCCCAAAGAGCCAGCAGGGAAAACTATGCCTTGTTCTAAAGCTCTTTGGGAACCGCTTGCGTGGCCCCACACAGGTGAGGGCTGCAGGCTTTCCTGCTGCCTTCAGCCTCAAAACCACCCTTTCCCACTTGGCGCCGCGCCAGGCACAAAAATGGCCATATGGCTGGAGATTGGTCCAACGCCCAAAGAGCCAGCAGGGAAAACTATGCCTTGTTCTAAAGCTCTTTGGGAACCGCTTGCGTAGCCCCACACACCTGGGGGCTGCAGGCTTTCCTGCTGCCTTCAGCCTCAAAACCACCCTTCCGCACTTCTCGCCGCGCCAGGCCCAAAAATGCCCATATGTCTGGAGATGGGTCCTACACCCAAACAGCCAGCAGGGAAAACTATGCCTTGTTCTAAAGCTCTTTGGGAACGGCTTGCGTAGCCCCACACACCTGGGGGCTGCAGGCTTTCCTGCTGCCTTCAGCCTCAAAACCACCCTTTCCCACTTGGCGCCACGCCAGTCACAAAAATGGCCATATGGCTGGAGATTGGTCCCACGCCCAAAGAGCCAGCAGTGAAAACTATGCCTTCTTCTAAAGCTCTTTGGGAACGGCTTGCGTAGCCCCACACACCTGGGGGCTGCAGGCTTTCCTGCTGCCTTCAGCCTCAAAACCACCCTTTCCCACTTGGCGCCACGCCAGGCACAAAAATGGCCATAGAATCATAGAATCATAGAATTGTTGAGGTTGGAAGGGTCCTTTAAGATCATCGAGTCCAACCTTTAGCCTACCCTGACAAGAGCCACTTGTAAACCATGTCCTCAGTGCCCCATCTACCCTTTTTTTAAACACCTCCAGAGATGGTGAATCCACCACCTCCCTGGGCAGCCTATTCCAATGTTTAATAACCCTTTCAGTGAAAAAATGTCTCCTAATATCTAATCTGAACCTCCCCTGACGTAACTTGAACCCGTTTCCCCTCGTCCTATCACTTGTCACCAGGGAGAAGAGGTCAGCCCCCATCTCTCTACAACCTCCTTTCAGGTAGTTGTAGAGGCTGATAAGGTCTCCCCTCAGCCTCCTCTTTTCCAGGCTAAACAACCCCAGCTCCCTCAGTCGTTCTTCATAAGGTTTGTCCTCCAGGCCCCTCACCAGCTTTGTAGCCCTTCTCTGGACACGCCCCAACACCTCAATGTCCCTCTTGTAGCGAGGGGCCCAAAACTGAACACAGTACTCGAGGTATAGGTATGGATATGGGTCCCACACCCAAAGAGGCAGCAGGGAAAACTATGCCTTGTTCTAAAGCTCTTTGGGAACCGCTTGCGTAGCCCCACGGACCTGGGGGCTGCAGGCTTTCCTGCTGCCTTCAGCCTCAAAACAACCCTTTCCCACTTGGCAACGCACCAGGCCCAAAAATGGCCATATGGCTGGATATTGGTCCCACGCCCGAAGAGCCAGCAGGGAAAACTATGCATTGTTCTAAAACTCTTTGGGAACGGCTTGCGTAGCCCCACAGACCGGCGGGCTGCAGGCTTTCCTGCTGCCTTCAGCCTCAAAACCACCCTTTCCCACTTTGCGCCACGCCAGGCACAAAAATGGCCATATGTCTGGTGATGGGTCCCACGCCCAAAGAGCCAGCAGGGAAAACTATGCCTTGTTCTATAGCTCTTTGGGAAACGCTTGCGTAGCCCCACACACCTGGGGGCTGCAGGATTTCCTGCTGCCTTCAGCCTCAAAACCACCCTTTCCCACTTGGCGCCGTGCCAGGCCCAAAAATGCCCATATGTCTGGAGACTGGTCCCACGCCCAAAGAGCCAGCAGGGAAAACTATGCCTTCTTCTAAAGCTCTTTGGGAACGGCTTGCGTAGCCCCACACACCTGGGGGCTGCAGGATTTCCTGCTGCCTTCAGCCTCAAAACCACCCTTTCCCACTTGGCGCCGCGCCAGGCACAAAAATGGCCATAGAATCATAGAATCATAGAATCATAGAATTGTTGAGGTTGGAAGGGACCTTTAAGATCATCGAGTCCAACCTTTAGCCTACCCTGACAAGAGCCACTTGTAAACCATGTCCTCAGTGCCCCATCTACCCTTTTTTTAAACACCTCCAGAGATGGTGAATCCACCACCTCCCTGGGCAGCCTATTCCAATGTTTAATAACCCTTTCAGTGAAAAAATGTCTCCTAATATCTAATCTGAACCTCCCCTGACGTAACTTGAACCCGTTTCCCCTCGTCCTATCACTTGTCACCAGGGAGAAGAGGTCAGCCCCCATCTCTCTACAACCTCCTTTCAGGTAGTTGTAGAGGCTGATAAGGTCTCCTATCAGCCTCCTCTTTTCCAGGCTAAACAACCCCAGCTCCCTCAGTCGTTCTTCATAAGGTTTGTGCTCCAGGCCCCTCACCAGCTTTGTAGCCCTTCTCTGGACACGCCCCAACACCTCAATGTCCCTCTTGTAGCGAGGGGCCCAAAACTGAACACAGTACTCGAGGTATAGGTATGGATATGGGTCCCACACCCAAAGAGGCAGCAGGGACAGAAAAATGGCCATATGTCTGGAGACTGGTCCCACGCCCAAAGAGCCAGCAGGGAAAACTAGGCCTTCTTCTAAAGCTCTTTGGGAACCGCTTGCGTAGCCCCACAGACCGGCGGGCTGCAGGCTTTCCTGCTGCCTTCAGCCTCAAAACCACCCTTTCCTACTTGGCGCCGCGCCAGGCACAAAAATGGCCATATGGCTGGAGATGGGTCCCACGCCCAAAGAGCCAGCAGGGAAAACTAGGCCTTCTTCTAAAGCTCTTTGGGAACCGCTTGCGTAGCCCCACACACCTGCGGGCTGCAGGCTTTCCTGCTGCCTTCAGCCTCAAAACCGCCCTGTCCCACTTGGCGTCGCTCGAGGCAGAAAAATGGCCATATGTCTGGAGAGTGGTCCCACGCCCAAAGAGCCAGCAGGGAAAACTATGCCTTGTTCTAAAGCTCTTTGGGAACCGCTTGCGTAGCCCCACACACCTGGGGGCTGCAGGATTTCCTGCTGCCTTCAGCCTCAAAACCACCCTTTCCCACTTGGCGCCGCGCCAGGCTCAAAAATGGCCATATGGCTGGAGATTGGTCCCACGCCCAAAGAGCCAGCAGTGAAAACTATGCCTTCTTCTAAAGCAATTTGGGAACCGCTTGCGTAGCCCCACACACCTGGGGGCTGCAGGCTTTCCTGCTGCCTTCAGCCTCAAAACCACCCTTTCCCACTTGGCGCCACGCCAGGCACAAAAATGGCCATAGAATCATAGAATCATAGAATCATAGAATTGTTGAGGTTGGAAGGGACCTTTAAGATCATCGAGTCCAACCTTTAGCCTACCCTGACAAGAGCCACTTGTAAACCATGTCCTCAGTGCCCCATCTACCCTTTTTTTAAACACCTCCAGAGATGGTGAATCCACCACCTCCCTGGGCAGCCTATTCCAATGTTTAATAACCCTTTCAGTGAAAAAATGTCTCCTAATATCTAATCTGAACCTCCCCTGACGTAACTTGAACCCGTTTCCCCTCGTCCTATCACTTGTCACCAGGGAGAAGAGGTCAGCCCCCATCTCTCTACAACCTCCTTTCAGGTAGTTGTAGAGGCTGATAAGGTCTCCCCTCAGCCTCCTCTTTTCCAGGCTAAACAACCCCAGCTCCCTCAGTCATTCTTCATAAGGTTTGTCCTCCAGGCCCCTCACCAGCTTTGTAGCCCTTCTCTGGACACGCCCCAACACCTCAATGTCCCTCTTGTAGCGAGGGGCCCAAAACTGAACACAGTACTCGAGGTATAGGTATGGATATGGGTCCCACACCCAAAGAGGCAGCAGGGAAAACTATGCCTTGTTCTAAAGCTCTTTTGGAACCGCTTGCGTAGCCCCACACACCTGGGGGCTGCAGGATTTCCTGCTGCCTTCAGCCTCAAAACAACCCTTTCCCACTTGGCAACGCACCAGGCCCAAAAATGGCCACATGGCTGGAGATTGGTCCCACGCCCAAAGAGCCAGCAGGGAAAACTATGCATTGTTCTAAAACTCTTTGGGAACCGCTTGCGTAGCCCCACAGACCGGCGGGCTGCAGGATTTCCTGCTGCCTTCAGCCTCAAAACCACCCTTTCCCACTTGGCGCCGCACCAGGCACAAAAATGGCCATAGGTATGGATATGGGTCCTACACCCAAACAGCCAGCAGGGAAAACTATGCCTTGTTCTAAAGCTCTTTGGGAACCGCTTGCGTAGCCCCACACACCTGGGGGCTGCAGGATTTCCTGCTGCCTTCAGCCTCAAAACCTCCCTTTCCCACTTGGCGCCGCGCCAGGCACAAAAATGGCCATATGGCTGGAGATTGGTCCCACGCCCAAAGAGCCAGCAGTGAAAACTATGCCTTCTTCTAAAGCTCTTTGGGAACGGCTTGCGTAGCCCCACACACCTGGGGGCTGCAGGCTTTCCTGCTGCCTTCAGCCTCAAAACCACCCTTTCCCACTTGGCGCCACGCCAGGCACAAAAATGGCCATAGAATCATAGAATCATAGAATTGTTGAGGTTGGAAGGGACCTTTAAGATCATCGAGTCCAACCTTTAGCCTACCCTGACAAGGGCCACTTGTAAACCATGTCCTCAGTGCCCCATCTACCCTTTTTTTAAACACCTCCAGAGATGGTGAATCCACCACCTCCCTGGGCAGCCTATTCCAATGTTTAATAACCCTTTCAGTGAAAAAATGTCTCCTAATATCTAATCTGAACCTCCCCTGACGTAACTTGAACCCGTTTCCCCTCGTCCTATCACTTGTCACCAGGGAGAAGAGGTCAGCCCCCATCTCTCTACAACCTCCTTTCAGGTAGTTGTAGAGGCTGATAAGGTCTCCCCTCAGCCTCCTCTTTTCCAGGCTAAACAACCCCAGCTCCCTCAGTCGTTCTTCATAAGGTTTGTCCTCCAGGCCCCTCACCAGCTTTGTAGCCCTTCTCTGGACACGCCCCAACACCTCAATGTCCCTCTTGTAGCGAGGGGCCCAAAACTGAACACAGTACTCGAGGTATAGGTATGGATATGGGTCCCACACCCAAAGAGGCAGCAGGGAAAACTATGCCTTGTTCTAAAGCTCTTTTGGAACCGCTTGCGTAGCCCCACACACCTGGGGGCTGCAGGATTTCCTGCTGCCTTCAGCCTCAAAACAACCCTTTCCCACTTGGCAACGCACCAGGCCCAAAAATGGCCACATGGCTGGAGATTGGTCCCACGCCCAAAGAGCCAGCAGGGAAAACTATGCATTGTTCTAAAACTCTTTGGGAACCGCTTGCGTAGCCCCACAGACCGGCGGGCTGCAGGATTTCCTGCTGCCTTCAGCCTCAAAACCACCCTTTCCCACTTGGCGCCGCACCAGGCACAAAAATGGCCATAGGTATGGATATGGGTCCTACACCCAAACAGCCAGCAGGGAAAACTATGCCTTGTTCTAAAGCTCTTTGGGAACCGCTTGCGTAGCCCCACACACCTGGGGGCTGCAGGATTTCCTGCTGCCTTCAGCCTCAAAACCTCCCTTTCCCACTTGGCGCCGCGCCAGGCACAAAAATGGCCATATGGCTGGAGATTGGTCCCACGCCCAAAGAGCCAGCAGTGAAAACTATGCCTTCTTCTAAAGCTCTTTGGGAACGGCTTGCGTAGCCCCACACACCTGGGGGCTGCAGGCTTTCCTGCTGCCTTCAGCCTCAAAACCACCCTTTCCCACTTGGCGCCACGCCAGGCACAAAAATGGCCATAGAATCATAGAATCATAGAATTGTTGAGGTTGGAAGGGACCTTTAAGATCATCGAGTCCAACCTTTAGCCTACCCTGACAAGGGCCACTTGTAAACCATGTCCTCAGTGCCCCATCTACCCTTTTTTTAAACACCTCCAGAGATGGTGAATCCACCACCTCCCTGGGCAGCCTATTCCAATGTTTAATAACCCTTTCAGTGAAAAAATGTCTCCTAATATCTAATCTGAACCTCCCCTGACGTAACTTGAACCCGTTTCCCCTCGTCCTATCACTTGTCACCAGGGAGAAGAGGTCAGCCCCCATCTCTCTACAACCTCCTTTCAGGTAGTTGTAGAGGCTGATAAGGTCTCCCCTCAGCCTCCTCTTTTCCAGGCTAAACAACCCCAGCTCCCTCAGTCGTTCTTCATAAGGTTTGTCCTCCAGGCCCCTCACCAGCTTTGTAGCCCTTCTCTGGACACGCCCCAACACCTCAATGTCCCTCTTGTAGCGAGGGGCCCAAAACTGAACACAGTACTCGAGGTATAGGTATGGATATGGGTCCCACACCCAAAGAGGCAGCAGGGAAAACTATGCCTTGTTCTAAAGCTCTTTTGGAACCGCTTGCGTAGCCCCACACACCTGGGGGCTGCAGGATTTCCTGCTGCCTTCAGCCTCAAAACAACCCTTTCCCACTTGGCAACGCACCAGGCCCAAAAATGGCCACATGGCTGGAGATTGGTCCCACGCCCAAAGAGCCAGCAGGGAAAACTATGCATTGTTCTAAAACTCTTTGGGAACCGCTTGCGTAGCCCCACAGACCGGCGGGCTGCAGGATTTCCTGCTGCCTTCAGCCTCAAAACCACCCTTTCCCACTTGGCGCCGCACCAGGCACAAAAATGGCCATAGGTATGGATATGGGTCCTACACCCAAACAGCCAGCAGGGAAAACTATGCATTGTTCTAAAACTCTTTGGGAACCGCTTGCGTAGCCCCACAGACCGGCGGGCTGCAGGATTTCCTGCTGCCTTCAGCCTCAAAACCACCCTTTCCCACTTTGCGCCACGCCAGGCACAAAAATGGCCATAGAATCATAGAATCATAGAATTGTTGAGGTTGGAAGGGACCTTTAAGATCATCGAGTCCAACCTTTAGCCTACCCTGACAAGGGCCACTTGTAAACCATGTCCTCAGTGCCCCATCTACCCTTTTTTTAAACACCTCCAGAGATGGTGAATCCACCACCTCCCTGGGCAGCCTATTCCAATGTTTAATAACCCTTTCAGTGAAAAAATGTCTCCTAATATCTAATCTGAACCTCCCCTGACGTAACTTGAACCCGTTTCCCCTCGTCCTATCACTTGTCACCAGGGAGAAGAGGTCAGCCCCCATCTCTCTACAACCTCCTTTCAGGTAGTTGTAGAGGCTGATAAGGTCTCCCCTCAGCCTCCTCTTTTCCAGGCTAAACAACCCCAGCTCCCTCAGTCGTTCTTCATAAGGTTTGTCCTCCAGGCCCCTCACCAGCTTTGTAGCCCTTCTCTGGACACGCCCCAACACCTCAATGTCCCTCTTGTAGCGAGGGGCCCAAAACTGAACACAGTACTCGAGGTATAGGTATGGATATGGGTCCCACACCCAAAGAGGCAGCAGGGAAAACTATGCCTTGTTCTAAAGCTCTTTTGGAACCGCTTGCGTAGCCACACACACCTGGGGGCTGAAGGATTTCCTGCTGCCTTCAGCCTCAAAACAACCCTTTCCCACTTGGCAACGCACCAGGCCCAAAAATGGCCATATGGCTGGAGATTAGTCCCACGCCCGAAGAGCCAGCAGGGAAAACTATGCATTGTTCTAAAACTCTTTGGGAACGGCTTGCGTAGCCCCACAGACCGGCGGGCTGCAGGCTTTCCTGCTGCCTTCAGCCTCAAAACCACCCTTTCCCACTTTGCGCCACGCCAGGCACAAAAATGGCCATATGTCTGGTGATGGGTCCCACGCCCAAAGAGCCAGCAGGGAAAACTATGCCTTGTTCTATAGCTCTTTGGGAAACGCTTGCGTAGCCCCACACACCTGGGGGCTGCAGGCTTTCCTGCTGCCTTCAGCCTCAAAACCACCCTTTCCCACTTGGCGCCGTGCCAGGCCCAAAAATGCCCATATGTCTGGAGACTGGTCCCACGCCCAAAGAGCCAGCAGGGAAAACTATGCCTTGTTCTAAAGCTCTTTGGGAACCGCTTGCGTAGCCCCACACACCTGGGGGCTGCAGGCTTTCCTGCTGCCTTCAGCCTCAAAACCACCCTTTCCCACTTGGCGCCGCACCAGGCACAAAAATGGCCATAGGTATGGATATGGGTCCTACACCCAAACAGCCAGCAGGGAAAACTATGCCTTGTTCTAAAGCTCTTTGGGAACCGCTTGCGTAGCCCCACACACCTGGGGGCTGCAGGCTTTCCTGCTGCCTTCAGCCTCAAAACCGCCCTGTCCCACTTGGCGTCGCTCGAGGCAGAAAAATGGCCATATGGCTGGAGATTGGTCCCACGCCCAAAGAGCCAGCAGGGAAAACTATGCCTTGTTCTAAAGCTCTTTGGGAACCGCTTGCGTAGACCCACACACCTGGGGGCTGCAGGATTTCCTGCTGCCTTCAGCCTCAAAACCACCCTTTCCCACTTGGCGCCGCGCCAGGCACAAAAATGGCCATAGAATCATAGAATCATAGAATCATAGAATTGTTGAGGTTGGAAGGGACCTTTAAGATCATCGAGTCCAACCTTTAGCCTACCCTGACAAGAGCCACTTGTAAACCATGTCCTCAGTGCCCCATCTACCCTTTTTTTAAACACCTCCAGAGATGGTGAATCCACCACCTCCCTGGGCAGCCTATTCCAATGTTTAATAACCCTTTCAGTGAAAAAATGTCTCCTAATATCTAATCTGAACCTCCCCTGACGTAACTTGAACCCGTTTCCCCTCGTCCTATCACTTGTCACCAGGGAGAAGAGGTCAGCCCCCATCTCTCTACAACCTCCTTTCAGGTAGTTGTAGAGGCTGATAAGGTCTCCCCTCAGCCTCCTCTTTTCCAGGCTAAACAACCCCAGCTCCCTCAGTCGTTCTTCATAAGGTTTGTGCTCCAGGCCCCTCACCAGCTTTGTAGCCCTTCTCTGGACACGCCCCAACACCTCAATGTCCCTCTTGTAGCGAGGGGCCCAAAACTGAACACAGTACTCGAGGTATAGGTATGGATATGGGTCCCAGACCCAAAGACGCAGCAGGGACAGAAAAATGGCCATATGTCTGGAGATTGGTCCCACGCCCAAAGAGCCAGCAGGGAAAACTATGCCTTCTTCTAAAGCTCTTTGGGAACCGCTTGCGTAGCCCCACACACCTGGGGGCTGCAGGCTTTCCTGCTGCCTTCAGCCTCAAAACCACTCTTTCCCACTTGGCGCCACGCCAGGCCCAAAAATGGCCATATGTCTGGAGACTGGTCCCACGCCCAAAGTGCCAGCAGGGAAAACTAGGCCTTCTTCTAAAGCTCTTTGGGAACCGCTTGCGTAGACCCACACACCTGGGGGCTGCAGGCTTTCCTGCTGCCTTCAGCCTCAAAACCGCCCTGTCCCACTTGGCGTCGCTCGAGGCAGAAAAATGGCCATATGTCTGGAGATTGGTCCCATGCCCAAAGAGCCAGCAGGGAAAACTAGGCCTTGTTCTAAAGCTCTTTGGGAATTACTTGCGTAGCCCCACACACCCGGGGGCTGCAGGCTTTCCTGCTGCCTTCAGCCTGAAAACCACCCTTTCCCACTTGGCGCCGTGCCAGGCCCAAAAATGGCCATATGTCTGGAGCTTGGTCCCACGCCCAAAGAGCCAGCAGGGAAAACTATGCCTTGTTCTAAAGCTCTTTGGGAACGGCTTGCGTAGCCCCACGGACCTGGGGGCTGCAGGCTTTCCTGCTGCCTTCAGCCTCAAAACCACCCTTTCCAACTTGGCGCCGCGCCAGCCACAAAAATGGCCATAGGTATGGATATGGGTCCTACACCAATACAGCCAGCAGGGAAAACTATGCCTTGTTCTAAAGCTCTTTGGGAACCGCTTGCGTAGACCCGCACACCTGGGGGCTGCAGGCTTTCCTGCTGCCTTCAGCCTCAAAATCGCCCCGTCCCACTTGGCGTCACTCCAGACACAAAAATGGCCATATGTCTGGAGATTGGTCCCACGCCCAAAGAGCCAGCAGGGAAAACTATGCCTTGTTCTAAAGCTCTTTGGGAACCGCTTGCGTAGCCCCACACACCTGGGGGCTGCAGGATTTCCTGCTGCCTTCAGCCTCAAAACCACCCTTTCCCACTTGGCGCCGCACCAGGCTCAAAAATGGCCATATGGCTGGAGATTGGTCCCACACCCAAAGAGCCAGCAGGGAAAACTATGCCTTCTTCTAAAGCTCTTTGGGAACGGCTTGCGTAGCCCCACACACCTGGGGGCTGCAGGCTTTCCTGCTGCCTTCAGCCTCAAAACCACCCTTTCCCACTTGGCGCCACGCCAGGCACAAAAATGGCCATAGAATCATAGAATCATAGAATTGTTGAGGTTGGAAGGGACCTTTAAGATCATCGAGTCCAACCTTTAGCCTACCCTGACAAGAGCCACTTGTAAACCATGTCCTCAGTGCCCCATCTACCCTTTTTTTAAACACCTCCAGAGATGGTGAATCCACCACCTCCCTGGGCAGCCTATTCCAATGTTTAATAACCCTTTCAGTGAAAAAATGTCTCCTAATATCTAATCTGAACCTCCCCTGACGTAACTTGAACCTGTTTCCCCTCGTCCTATCACTTGTCACCAGGGAGAAGAGGTCAGCCCCCATCTCTCTACAACCTCCTTTCAGGTAGTTGTAGAGGCTGATAAGGTCTCCCCTCAGCCTCCTCTTTTCCAGGCTAAACAACCCCAGCTCCCTCAGTCGTTCTTCATAAGGTTTGTCCTCCAGGCCCCTCACCAGCTTTGTAGCCCTTCTCTGGACACGCCCCAACACCTCAATGTCCCTCTTGTAGCGAGGGGCCCAAAACTGAACACAGTACTCGAGGTATAGGTATGGATATGGGTCCCACACCCAAAGAGGCAGCAGGGAAAACTATGCCTTGTTCTAAAGCTCTTTTGGAACCGCTTGCGTAGCCCCACACACCTGGGGGCTGCAGGATTTCCTGCTGCCTTCAGCCTCAAAACAACCCTTTCCCACTTGGCAACGCACCAGGCCCAAAAATGGCCATATGGCTGGAGATTGGTCCCACGCCCGAAGAGCCAGCAGGGAAAACTATGCATTGTTCTAAAACTCTTTGGGAACGGCTTGCGTAGCCCCACAGACCGGCGGGCTGCAGGATTTCCTGCTGCCTTCAGCCTCAAAACCACCCTTTCCCACTTTGCGCCACGCCAGGCACAAAAATGGCCATATGTCTGGTGATGGGTCCCACGCCCAAAGAGCCAGCAGGGAAAACTATGCCTTGTTCTATAGCTCTTTGGGAAACGCTTGCGTAGCCCCACACACCTGGGGGCTGCAGGCTTTCCTGCTGCCTTCAGCCTCAAAACCACCCTTTCCCACTTGGCGCCGTGCCAGGCCCAAAAATGCCCATATGTCTGGAGAGTGGTCCCACGCCCAAAGATCCAGCAGGGAAAACTATGCCTTGTTCTAAAGCTCTTTGGGAACCTCTTGTGTAGCCCCATACACCTGGGGGCTGCAGGCTTTCCTGCTGCCTTCAGCCTCAAAACCACCCTTTCCCACTTGGCGCCGCACCAGGCACAAAAATGGCCATAGGTATGGATATGGGTCCTACACCCAAAGAGCCAGCATGGAAAACTATGCCTTCTTCTAAAGCTCTTTGGGAACGGCTTGCGTAGCCCCACACACCTGGGGGCTGCAGGCTTTCCTGCTGCCTTCAGCCTCAAAACCACCCTTTCCCACTTGGCGCCGCGCCAGGCACAAAAATGGCCATAGAATCATAGAATCATAGAATCATAGAATTGTTGAGGTTGGAAGGGACCTTTAAGATCATCGAGTCCAACCTTTAGCCTACCCTGACAAGAGCCACTTGTAAACCATGTCCTCAGTGCCCCATCTACCCTTTTTTTAAACACCTCCAGAGATGGTGAATCCACCACCTCCCTGGGCAGCCTATTCCAATGTTTAATAACCCTTTCAGTGAAAAAATGTCTCCTAATATCTAATCTGAACCTCCCCTGACGTAACTTGAACCCGTTTCCCCTCGTCCTATCACTTGTCACCAGGGAGAAGAGGTCAGCCCCCATCTCTCTACAACCTCCTTTCAGGTAGTTGTAGAGGCTGATAAGGTCTCCTATCAGCCTCCTCTTTTCCAGGCTAAACAACCCCAGCTCCCTCAGTCGTTCTTCATAAGGTTTGTGCTCCAGGCCCCTCACCAGCTTTGTAGCCCTTCTCTGGACACGCCCCAACACCTCAATGTCCCTCTTGTAGCGAGGGGCCCAAAACTGAACACAGTACTCGAGGTATAGGTATGGATATGGGTCCCACACCCAAAGAGGCAGCAGGGACAGAAAAATGGCCATATGTCTGGAGATTGGTCCCACGCCCAAAGAGCCAGCAGGGAAAACTATGCCTTCTTCTAAAGCTCTTTGGGAACCGCTTGCGTAGCCCCACAGACCGGCGGGCTGCAGGCTTTCCTGCTGCCTTCAGCCTCAAAACCACCCTTTCCTACTTGGCGCCGCGCCAGGCACAAAAATGGCCATATGGCTGGAGATGGGTCCCACGCCCAAAGAGCCAGCAGGGAAAACTAGGCCTTCTTCTAAAGCTCTTTGGGAACCGCTTGCGTAGCCCCACACACCTGCGGGCTGCAGGCTTTCCTGCTGCCTTCAGCCTCAAAACCGCCCTGTCCCACTTGGCGTCGCTCCAGGCACAAAAATGGCCATATGGCTGGAGATTGGTCCCACGCCCAAAGAGCCAGCAGGGAAAACTATGCCTTGTTCTAAACCTCTTTGGGAACCGCTTGCATAGCCCCACAGACCTGGGGGCTGCAGGCTTTCCTGCTGCCTTCAGCCTCAAAACCGCCCTGTCCCACTTGGCGTCGCTCGAGGCAGAAAAATGGCCATATGTCTGGAGAGTGGTCCCACGCCCAAAGAGCCAGCAGGGAAAACTATGCCTTGTTCTAAAGCTCTTTGGGAACCACTTGCGTAGCCCCACACACCTGGGGGCTGCAGGATTTCCTGCTGCCTTCAGCCTCAAAACCTCCCTTTCCCACTTGGCGCCGCGCCAGGCACAAAAATGGCCATATGGCTGGAGATTGGTCCCACGCCCAAAGAGCCAGCAGTGAAAACTATGCCTTCTTCTAAAGCTCTTTGGGAACGGCTTGCGTAGCCCCACACACCTGGGGGCTGCAGGCTTTCCTGCTGCCTTCAGCCTCAAAACCACCCTTTCCCACTTGGCGCCACGCCAGGCACAAAAATGGCCATAGAATCATAGAATCATAGAATTGTTGAGGTTGGAAGGGACCTTTAAGATCATCGAGTCCAACCTTTAGCCTACCCTGACAAGGGCCACTTGTAAACCATGTCCTCAGTGCCCCATCTACCCTTTTTTTAAACACCTCCAGAGATGGTGAATCCACCACCTCCCTGGGCAGCCTATTCCAATGTTTAATAACCCTTTCAGTGAAAAAATGTCTCCTAATATCTAATCTGAACCTCCCCTGACGTAACTTGAACCCGTTTCCCCTCGTCCTATCACTTGTCACCAGGGAGAAGAGGTCAGCCCCCATCTCTCTACAACCTCCTTTCAGGTAGTTGTAGAGGCTGATAAGGTCTCCCCTCAGCCTCCTCTTTTCCAGGCTAAACAACCCCAGCTCCCTCAGTCGTTCTTCATAAGGTTTGTCCTCCAGGCCCCTCACCAGCTTTGTAGCCCTTCTCTGGACACGCCCCAACACCTCAATGTCCCTCTTGTAGCGAGGGGCCCAAAACTGAACACAGTACTCGAGGTATAGGTATGGATATGGGTCCCACACCCAAAGAGGCAGCAGGGAAAACTATGCCTTGTTCTAAAGCTCTTTTGGAACCGCTTGCGTAGCCACACACACCTGGGGGCTGAAGGATTTCCTGCTGCCTTCAGCCTCAAAACAACCCTTTCCCACTTGGCAACGCACCAGGCCCAAAAATGGCCATATGGCTGGAGATTAGTCCCACGCCCGAAGAGCCAGCAGGGAAAACTATGCATTGTTCTAAAACTCTTTGGGAACGGCTTGCGTAGCCCCACAGACCGGCGGGCTGCAGGCTTTCCTGCTGCCTTCAGCCTCAAAACCACCCTTTCCCACTTTGCGCCACGCCAGGCACAAAAATGGCCATATGTCTGGTGATGGGTCCCACGCCCAAAGAGCCAGCAGGGAAAACTATGCCTTGTTCTATAGCTCTTTGGGAAACGCTTGCGTAGCCCCACACACCTGGGGGCTGCAGGCTTTCCTGCTGCCTTCAGCCTCAAAACCACCCTTTCCCACTTGGCGCCGTGCCAGGCCCAAAAATGCCCATATGTCTGGAGACTGGTCCCACGCCCAAAGAGCCAGCAGGGAAAACTATGCCTTGTTCTAAAGCTCTTTGGGAACCGCTTGCGTAGCCCCACACACCTGGGGGCTGCAGGCTTTCCTGCTGCCTTCAGCCTCAAAACCACCCTTTCCCACTTGGCGCCGCACCAGGCACAAAAATGGCCATAGGTATGGATATGGGTCCTACACCCAAACAGCCAGCAGGGAAAACTATGCCTTGTTCTAAAGCTCTTTGGGAACCGCTTGCGTAGCCCCACACACCTGGGGGCTGCAGGCTTTCCTGCTGCCTTCAGCCTCAAAACCGCCCTGTCCCACTTGGCGTCGCTCGAGGCAGAAAAATGGCCATATGGCTGGAGATTGGTCCCACGCCCAAAGAGCCAGCAGGGAAAACTATGCCTTGTTCTAAAGCTCTTTGGGAACCGCTTGCGTAGACCCACACACCTGGGGGCTGCAGGATTTCCTGCTGCCTTCAGCCTCAAAACCACCCTTTCCCACTTGGCGCCGCGCCAGGCACAAAAATGGCCATAGAATCATAGAATCATAGAATCATAGAATTGTTGAGGTTGGAAGGGACCTTTAAGATCATCGAGTCCAACCTTTAGCCTACCCTGACAAGGGCCACTTGTAAACCATGTCCTCAGTGCCCCATCTACCCTTTTTTTAAACACCTCCAGAGATGGTGAATCCACCACCTCCCTGGGCAGCCTATTCCAATGTTTAATAACCCTTTCAGTGAAAAAATGTCTCCTAATATCTAATCTGAACCTCCCCTGACGTAACTTGAACCCGTTTCCCCTCGTCCTATCACTTGTCACCAGGGAGAAGAGGTCAGCCCCCATCTCTCTACAACCTCCTTTCAGGTAGTTGTAGAGGCTGATAAGGTCTCCCCTCAGCCTCCTCTTTTCCAGGCTAAACAACCCCAGCTCCCTCAGTCGTTCTTCATAAGGTTTGTGCTCCAGGCCCCTCACCAGCTTTGTAGCCCTTCTCTGGACACGCCCCAACACCTCAATGTCCCTCTTGTAGCGAGGGGCCCAAAACTGAACACAGTACTCGAGGTATAGGTATGGATATGGGTCCCAGACCCAAAGACGCAGCAGGGACAGAAAAATGGCCATATGTCTGGAGATTGGTCCCACGCCCAAAGAGCCAGCAGGGAAAACTATGCCTTCTTCTAAAGCTCTTTGGGAACCGCTTGCGTAGCCCCACACACCTGGGGGCTGCAGGCTTTCCTGCTGCCTTCAGCCTCAAAACCACCCTTTCCCACTTGGCGCCACGCCAGGCCCAAAAATGGCCATATGTCTGGAGACTGGTCCCACGCCCAAAGTGCCAGCAGGGAAAACTAGGCCTTCTTCTAAAGCTCTTTGGGAACCGCTTGCGTAGACCCACACACCTGGGGGCTGCAGGCTTTCCTGCTGCCTTCAGCCTCAAAACCGCCCTGTCCCACTTGGCGTCGCTCGAGGCAGAAAAATGGCCATATGTCTGGAGATTGGTCCCATGCCCAAAGAGCCAGCAGGGAAAACTAGGCCTTGTTCTAAAGCTCTTTGGGAATTACTTGCGTAGCCCCACACACCTGGGGGCTGCAGGCTTTCCTGCTGCCTTCAGCCTCAAAACCACCCTTTCCCACTTGGCGCCGTGCCAGGCCCAAAAATGGCCATATGTCTGGAGCTTGGTCCCACGCCCAAAGAGCCAGCAGGGAAAACTATGCCTTGTTCTAAAGCTCTTTGGGAACGGCTTGCGTAGCCCCACGGACCTGGGGGCTGCAGGCTTTCCTGCTGCCTTCAGCCTCAAAACCACCCTTTCCAACTTGGCGCCGCGCCAGCCACAAAAATGGCCATAGGTATGGATATGGGTCCTACACCAATACAGCCAGCAGGGAAAACTATGCCTTGTTCTAAAGCTCTTTGGGAACCGCTTGCGTAGACCCGCACACCTGGGGGCTGCAGGCTTTCCTGCTGCCTTCAGCCTCAAAATCGCCCCGTCCCACTTGGCGTCACTCCAGACACAAAAATGGCCATATGTCTGGAGATTGGTCCCACGCCCAAAGAGCCAGCAGGGAAAACTATGCCTTGTTCTAAAGCTCTTTGGGAACCGCTTGCGTAGCCCCACACACCTGGGGGCTGCAGGATTTCCTGCTGCCTTCAGCCTCAAAACCACCCTTTCCCACTTGGCGCCGCACCAGGCTCAAAAATGGCCATATGGCTGGAGATTGGTCCCACACCCAAAGAGCCAGCAGGGAAAACTATGCCTTCTTCTAAAGCTCTTTGGGAACGGCTTGCGTAGCCCCACACACCTGGGGGCTGCAGGCTTTCCTGCTGCCTTCAGCCTCAAAACCACCCTTTCCCACTTGGCGCCACGCCAGGCACAAAAATGGCCATAGAATCATAGAATCATAGAATTGTTGAGGTTGGAAGGGACCTTTAAGATCATCGAGTCCAACCTTTAGCCTACCCTGACAAGAGCCACTTGTAAACCATGTCCTCAGTGCCCCATCTACCCTTTTTTTAAACACCTCCAGAGATGGTGAATCCACCACCTCCCTGGGCAGCCTATTCCAATGTTTAATAACCCTTTCAGTGAAAAAATGTCTCCTAATATCTAATCTGAACCTCCCCTGACGTAACTTGAACCCGTTTCCCCTCGTCCTATCACTTGTCACCAGGGAGAAGAGGTCAGCCCCCATCTCTCTACAACCTCCTTTCAGGTAGTTGTAGAGGCTGATAAGGTCTCCCCTCAGCCTCCTCTTTTCCAGGCTAAACAACCCCAGCTCCCTCAGTCGTTCTTCATAAGGTTTGTCCTCCAGGCCCCTCACCAGCTTTGTAGCCCTTCTCTGGACACGCCCCAACACCTCAATGTCCCTCTTGTAGCGAGGGGCCCAAAACTGAACACAGTACTCGAGGTATAGGTATGGATATGGGTCCCACACCCAAAGAGGCAGCAGGGAAAACTATGCCTTGTTCTAAAGCTCTTTTGGAACCGCTTGCGTAGCCACACACACCTGGGGGCTGAAGGATTTCCTGCTGCCTTCAGCCTCAAAACAACCCTTTCCCACTTGGCAACGCACCAGGCCCAAAAATGGCCATATGGCTGGAGATTAGTCCCACGCCCGAAGAGCCAGCAGGGAAAACTATGCATTGTTCTAAAACTCTTTGGGAACGGCTTGCGTAGCCCCACAGACCGGCGGGCTGCAGGCTTTCCTGCTGCCTTCAGCCTCAAAACCACCCTTTCCCACTTTGCGCCACGCCAGGCACAAAAATGGCCATATGTCTGGTGATGGGTCCCACGCCCAAAGAGCCAGCAGGGAAAACTATGCCTTGTTCTATAGCTCTTTGGGAAACGCTTGCGTAGCCCCACACACCTGGGGGCTGCAGGCTTTCCTGCTGCCTTCAGCCTCAAAACCACCCTTTCCCACTTGGCGCCGTGCCAGGCCCAAAAATGCCCATATGTCTGGAGACTGGTCCCACGCCCAAAGAGCCAGCAGGGAAAACTATGCCTTGTTCTAAAGCTCTTTGGGAACCGCTTGCGTAGCCCCACACACCTGGGGGCTGCAGGCTTTCCTGCTGCCTTCAGCCTCAAAACCACCCTTTCCCACTTGGCGCCGCACCAGGCACAAAAATGGCCATAGGTATGGATATGGGTCCTACACCCAAACAGCCAGCAGGGAAAACTATGCCTTGTTCTAAAGCTCTTTGGGAACCGCTTGCGTAGCCCCACACACCTGGGGGCTGCAGGCTTTCCTGCTGCCTTCAGCCTCAAAACCGCCCTGTCCCACTTGGCGTCGCTCGAGGCAGAAAAATGGCCATATGGCTGGAGATTGGTCCCACGCCCAAAGAGCCAGCAGGGAAAACTATGCCTTGTTCTAAAGCTCTTTGGGAACCGCTTGCGTAGACCCACACACCTGGGGGCTGCAGGATTTCCTGCTGCCTTCAGCCTCAAAACCACCCTTTCCCACTTGGCGCCGCGCCAGGCACAAAAATGGCCATAGAATCATAGAATCATAGAATCATAGAATTGTTGAGGTTGGAAGGGACCTTTAAGATCATCGAGTCCAACCTTTAGCCTACCCTGACAAGGGCCACTTGTAAACCATGTCCTCAGTGCCCCATCTACCCTTTTTTTAAACACCTCCAGAGATGGTGAATCCACCACCTCCCTGGGCAGCCTATTCCAATGTTTAATAACCCTTTCAGTGAAAAAATGTCTCCTAATATCTAATCTGAACCTCCCCTGACGTAACTTGAACCCGTTTCCCCTCGTCCTATCACTTGTCACCAGGGAGAAGAGGTCAGCCCCCATCTCTCTACAACCTCCTTTCAGGTAGTTGTAGAGGCTGATAAGGTCTCCCCTCAGCCTCCTCTTTTCCAGGCTAAACAACCCCAGCTCCCTCAGTCGTTCTTCATAAGGTTTGTGCTCCAGGCCCCTCACCAGCTTTGTAGCCCTTCTCTGGACACGCCCCAACACCTCAATGTCCCTCTTGTAGCGAGGGGCCCAAAACTGAACACAGTACTCGAGGTATAGGTATGGATATGGGTCCCAGACCCAAAGACGCAGCAGGGACAGAAAAATGGCCATATGTCTGGAGATTGGTCCCACGCCCAAAGAGCCAGCAGGGAAAACTATGCCTTCTTCTAAAGCTCTTTGGGAACCGCTTGCGTAGCCCCACACACCTGGGGGCTGCAGGCTTTCCTGCTGCCTTCAGCCTCAAAACCACCCTTTCCCACTTGGCGCCACGCCAGGCCCAAAAATGGCCATATGTCTGGAGACTGGTCCCACGCCCAAAGTGCCAGCAGGGAAAACTAGGCCTTCTTCTAAAGCTCTTTGGGAACCGCTTGCGTAGACCCACACACCTGGGGGCTGCAGGCTTTCCTGCTGCCTTCAGCCTCAAAACCGCCCTGTCCCACTTGGCGTCGCTCGAGGCAGAAAAATGGCCATATGTCTGGAGATTGGTCCCATGCCCAAAGAGCCAGCAGGGAAAACTAGGCCTTGTTCTAAAGCTCTTTGGGAATTACTTGCGTAGCCCCACACACCTGGGGGCTGCAGGCTTTCCTGCTGCCTTCAGCCTCAAAACCACCCTTTCCCACTTGGCGCCGTGCCAGGCCCAAAAATGGCCATATGTCTGGAGCTTGGTCCCACGCCCAAAGAGCCAGCAGGGAAAACTATGCCTTGTTCTAAAGCTCTTTGGGAACGGCTTGCGTAGCCCCACGGACCTGGGGGCTGCAGGCTTTCCTGCTGCCTTCAGCCTCAAAACCACCCTTTCCAACTTGGCGCCGCGCCAGCCACAAAAATGGCCATAGGTATGGATATGGGTCCTACACCAATACAGCCAGCAGGGAAAACTATGCCTTGTTCTAAAGCTCTTTGGGAACCGCTTGCGTAGACCCGCACACCTGGGGGCTGCAGGCTTTCCTGCTGCCTTCAGCCTCAAAATCGCCCCGTCCCACTTGGCGTCACTCCAGACACAAAAATGGCCATATGTCTGGAGATTGGTCCCACGCCCAAAGAGCCAGCAGGGAAAACTATGCCTTGTTCTAAAGCTCTTTGGGAACCGCTTGCGTAGCCCCACACACCTGGGGGCTGCAGGATTTCCTGCTGCCTTCAGCCTCAAAACCACCCTTTCCCACTTGGCGCCGCACCAGGCTCAAAAATGGCCATATGGCTGGAGATTGGTCCCACACCCAAAGAGCCAGCAGGGAAAACTATGCCTTCTTCTAAAGCTCTTTGGGAACGGCTTGCGTAGCCCCACACACCTGGGGGCTGCAGGCTTTCCTGCTGCCTTCAGCCTCAAAACCACCCTTTCCCACTTGGCGCCACGCCAGGCACAAAAATGGCCATAGAATCATAGAATCATAGAATTGTTGAGGTTGGAAGGGACCTTTAAGATCATCGAGTCCAACCTTTAGCCTACCCTGACAAGAGCCACTTGTAAACCATGTCCTCAGTGCCCCATCTACCCTTTTTTTAAACACCTCCAGAGATGGTGAATCCACCACCTCCCTGGGCAGCCTATTCCAATGTTTAATAACCCTTTCAGTGAAAAAATGTCTCCTAATATCTAATCTGAACCTCCCCTGACGTAACTTGAACCCGTTTCCCCTCGTCCTATCACTTGTCACCAGGGAGAAGAGGTCAGCCCCCATCTCTCTACAACCTCCTTTCAGGTAGTTGTAGAGGCTGATAAGGTCTCCCCTCAGCCTCCTCTTTTCCAGGCTAAACAACCCCAGCTCCCTCAGTCGTTCTTCATAAGGTTTGTCCTCCAGGCCCCTCACCAGCTTTGTAGCCCTTCTCTGGACACGCCCCAACACCTCAATGTCCCTCTTGTAGCGAGGGGCCCAAAACTGAACACAGTACTCGAGGTATAGGTATGGATATGGGTCCCACACCCAAAGAGCCAGCAGGGAAAACTATGCCTTGTTCTAAAGCTCTTTTGGAACCGCTTGCGTAGCCCCACACACCTGGGGGCTGCAGGATTTCCTGCTGCCTTCAGCCTCAAAACAACCCTTTCCCACTTGGCAACGCACCAGGCCCAAAAATGGCCATATGGCTGGAGATTGGTCCCACGCCCGAAGAGCCAGCAGGGAAAACTATGCATTGTTCTAAAACTCTTTGGGAACGGCTTGCGTAGCCCCACAGACCGGCGGGCTGCAGGATTTCCTGCTGCCTTCAGCCTCAAAACCACCCTTTCCCACTTTGCGCCACGCCAGGCACAAAAATGGCCATATGTCTGGTGATGGGTCCCACGCCCAAAGAGCCAGCAGGGAAAACTATGCCTTGTTCTATAGCTCTTTGGGAAACGCTTGCGTAGCCCCACACACCTGGGGGCTGCAGGCTTTCCTGCTGCCTTCAGCCTCAAAACCACCCTTTCCCACTTGGCGCCGTGCCAGGCCCAAAAATGCCCATATGTCTGGAGAGTGGTCCCACGCCCAAAGATCCAGCAGGGAAAACTATGCCTTGTTCTAAAGCTCTTTGGGAACCTCTTGTGTAGCCCCATACACCTGGGGGCTGCAGGCTTTCCTGCTGCCTTCAGCCTCAAAACCACCCTTTCCCACTTGGCGCCGCACCAGGCACAAAAATGGCCATAGGTATGGATATGGGTCCTACACCCAAAGAGCCAGCATGGAAAACTATGCCTTCTTCTAAAGCTCTTTGGGAACGGCTTGCGTAGCCCCACACACCTGGGGGCTGCAGGATTTCCTGCTGCCTTCAGCCTCAAAACCACCCTTTCCCACTTGGCGCCGCGCCAGGCACAAAAATGGCCATAGAATCATAGAATCATAGAATCATAGAATTGTTGAGGTTGGAAGGGACCTTTAAGATCATCGAGTCCAACCTTTAGCCTACCCTGACAAGAGCCACTTGTAAACCATGTCCTCAGTGCCCCATCTACCCTTTTTTTAAACACCTCCAGAGATGGTGAATCCACCACCTCCCTGGGCAGCCTATTCCAATGTTTAATAACCCTTTCAGTGAAAAAATGTCTCCTAATATCTAATCTGAACCTCCCCTGACGTAACTTGAACCCGTTTCCCCTCGTCCTATCACTTGTCACCAGGGAGAAGAGGTCAGCCCCCATCTCTCTACAACCTCCTTTCAGGTAGTTGTAGAGGCTGATAAGGTCTCCTATCAGCCTCCTCTTTTCCAGGCTAAACAACCCCAGCTCCCTCAGTCGTTCTTCATAAGGTTTGTGCTCCAGGCCCCTCACCAGCTTTGTAGCCCTTCTCTGGACACGCCCCAACACCTCAATGTCCCTCTTGTAGCGAGGGGCCCAAAACTGAACACAGTACTCGAGGTATAGGTATGGATATGGGTCCCACACCCAAAGAGGCAGCAGGGACAGAAAAATGGCCATATGTCTGGAGATTGGTCCCACGCCCAAAGAGCCAGCAGGGAAAACTATGCCTTCTTCTAAAGCTCTTTGGGAACCGCTTGCGTAGCCCCACAGACCGGCGGGCTGCAGGCTTTCCTGCTGCCTTCAGCCTCAAAACCACCCTTTCCTACTTGGCGCCGCGCCAGGCACAAAAATGGCCATATGGCTGGAGATGGGTCCCACGCCCAAAGAGCCAGCAGGGAAAACTAGGCCTTCTTCTAAAGCTCTTTGGGAACCGCTTGCGTAGCCCCACACACCTGCGGGCTGCAGGCTTTCCTGCTGCCTTCAGCCTCAAAACCGCCCTGTCCCACTTGGCGTCGCTCCAGGCACAAAAATGGCCATATGGCTGGAGATTGGTCCCACGCCCAAAGAGCCAGCAGGGAAAACTATGCCTTGTTCTAAACCTCTTTGGGAACCGCTTGCATAGCCCCACAGACCTGGGGGCTGCAGGCTTTCCTGCTGCCTTCAGCCTCAAAACCGCCCTGTCCCACTTGGCGTCGCTCGAGGCAGAAAAATGGCCATATGTCTGGAGAGTGGTCCCACGCCCAAAGAGCCAGCAGGGAAAACTATGCCTTGTTCTAAAGCTCTTTGGGAACCGCTTGCGTAGCCCCACACACCTGGGGGCTGCAGGATTTCCTGCTGCCTTCAGCCTCAAAACCTCCCTTTCCCACTTGGCGCCGCGCCAGGCACAAAAATGGCCATATGGCTGGAGATTGGTCCCACGCCCAAAGAGCCAGCAGTGAAAACTATGCCTTCTTCTAAAGCTCTTTGGGAACGGCTTGCGTAGCCCCACACACCTGGGGGCTGCAGGCTTTCCTGCTGCCTTCAGCCTCAAAACCACCCTTTCCCACTTGGCGCCACGCCAGGCACAAAAATGGCCATAGAATCATAGAATCATAGAATCATAGAATTGTTGAGGTTGGAAGGGACCTTTAAGATCATCGAGTCCAACCTTTAGCCTACCCTGACAAGAGCCACTTGTAAACCATGTCCTCAGTGCCCCATCTACCCTTTTTTTAAACACCTCCAGAGATGGTGAATCCACCACCTCCCTGGGCAGCCTATTCCAATGTTTAATAACCCTTTCAGTGAAAAAATGTCTCCTAATATCTAATCTGAACCTCCCCTGACGTAACTTGAACCCGTTTCCCCTCGTCCTATCACTTGTCACCAGGGAGAAGAGGTCAGCCCCCATCTCTCTACAACCTCCTTTCAGGTAGTTGTAGAGGCTGATAAGGTCTCCCCTCAGCCTCCTCTTTTCCAGGCTAAACAACCCCAGCTCCCTCAGTCGTTCTTCATAAGGTTTGTCCTCCAGGCCCCTCACCAGCTTTGTAGCCCTTCTCTGGACACGCCCCAACACCTCAATGTCCCTCTTGTAGCGAGGGGCCCAAAACTGAACACAGTACTCGAGGTATAGGTATGGATATGGGTCCCACACCCAAAGAGGCAGCAGGGAAAACTATGCCTTGTTCTAAAGCTCTTTTGGAACCGCTTGCGTAGCCCCACACACCTGGGGGCTGCAGGATTTCCTGCTGCCTTCAGCCTCAAAACAACCCTTTCCCACTTGGCAACGCACCAGGCCCAAAAATGGCCACATGGCTGGAGATTGGTCCCACGCCCAAAGAGCCAGCAGGGAAAACTATGCATTGTTCTAAAACTCTTTGGGAACGGCTTGCGTAGCCCCACAGACCGGCGGGCTGCAGGATTTCCTGCTGCCTTCAGCCTCAAAAACACCCTTTCCCACTTGGCGCCGCACCAGGCACAAAAATGGCCATAGGTATGGATATGGGTCCTACACCCAAACAGCCAGCAGGGAAAACTATGCCTTGTTCTAAAGCTCTTTGGGAACCGCTTGCGTAGCCCCACACACCTGGGGGCTGCAGGATTTCCTGCTGCCTTCAGCCTCAAAACCTCCCTTTCCCACTTGGCGCCGCGCCAGGCACAAAAATAGCCATATGGCTGGAGATTGGTCCCACGCCCAAAGAGCCAGCAGTGAAAACTATGCCTTCTTCTAAAGCTCTTTGGGAACGGCTTGCGTAGCCCCACACACCTGGGGGCTGCAGGCTTTCCTGCTGCCTTCAGCCTCAAAACCACCCTTTCCCACTTGGCGCCACGCCAGGCACAAAAATGGCCATAGAATCATAGAATCATAGAATTGTTGAGGTTGGAAGGGACCTTTAAGATCATCGAGTCCAACCTTTAGCCTACCCTGACAAGGGCCACTTGTAAACCATGTCCTCAGTGCCCCATCTACCCTTTTTTTAAACACCTCCAGAGATGGTGAATCCACCACCTCCCTGGGCAGCCTATTCCAATGTTTAATAACCCTTTCAGTGAAAAAATGTCTCCTAATATCTAATCTGAACCTCCCCTGACGTAACTTGAACCCGTTTCCCCTCGTCCTATCACTTGTCACCAGGGAGAAGAGGTCAGCCCCCATCTCTCTACAACCTCCTTTCAGGTAGTTGTAGAGGCTGATAAGGTCTCCCCTCAGCCTCCTCTTTTCCAGGCTAAACAACCCCAGCTCCCTCAGTCGTTCTTCATAAGGTTTGTCCTCCAGGCCCCTCACCAGCTTTGTAGCCCTTCTCTGGACACGCCCCAACACCTCAATGTCCCTCTTGTAGCGAGGGGCCCAAAACTGAACACAGTACTCGAGGTATAGGTATGGATATGGGTCCCACACCCAAAGAGCCAGCAGGGAAAACTATGCCTTGTTCTAAAGCTCTTTTGGAACCGCTTGCGTAGCCCCACACACCTGGGGGCTGCAGGATTTCCTGCTGCCTTCAGCCTCAAAACAACCCTTTCCCACTTGGCAACGCACCAGGCCCAAAAATGGCCACATGGCTGGAGATTGGTCCCACGCCCAAAGAGCCAGCAGGGAAAACTATGCATTGTTCTAAAACTCTTTGGGAACCGCTTGCGTAGCCCCACAGACCGGCGGGCTGCAGGATTTCCTGCTGCCTTCAGCCTCAAAACCACCCTTTCCCACTTGGCGCCGCACCAGGCACAAAAATGGCCATAGGTATGGATATGGGTCCTACACCCAAACAGCCAGCAGGGAAAACTATGCCTTGTTCTAAAGCTCTTTGGGAACCGCTTGCGTAGCCCCACACACCTGGGGGCTGCAGGATTTCCTGCTGCCTTCAGCCTCAAAACCTCCCTTTCCCACTTGGCGCCGCGCCAGGCACAAAAATGGCCATATGTCTGGAGATTGGTCCCACGCCCAAAGAGCCAGCAGTGAAAACTATGCCTTCTTCTAAAGCTCTTTGGGAACGGCTTGCGTAGCCCCACACACCTGGGGGCTGCAGGCTTTCCTGCTGCCTTCAGCCTCAAAACCACCCTTTCCCACTTGGCGCCACGCCAGGCACAAAAATGGCCATAGAATCATAGAATCATAGAATTGTTGAGGTTGGAAGGGACCTTTAAGATCATCGAGTCCAACCTTTAGCCTACCCTGACAAGGGCCACTTGTAAACCATGTCCTCAGTGCCCCATCTACCCTTTTTTTAAACACCTCCAGAGATGGTGAATCCACCACCTCCCTGGGCAGCCTATTCCAATGTTTAATAACCCTTTCAGTGAAAAAATGTCTCCTAATATCTAATCTGAACCTCCCCTGACGTAACTTGAACCCGTTTCCCCTCGTCCTATCACTTGTCACCAGGGAGAAGAGGTCAGCCCCCATCTCTCTACAACCTCCTTTCAGGTAGTTGTAGAGGCTGATAAGGTCTCCCCTCAGCCTCCTCTTTTCCAGGCTAAACAACCCCAGCTCCCTCAGTCGTTCTTCATAAGGTTTGTCCTCCAGGCCCCTCACCAGCTTTGTAGCCCTTCTCTGGACACGCCCCAACACCTCAATGTCCCTCTTGTAGCGAGGGGCCCAAAACTGAACACAGTACTCGAGGTATAGGTATGGATATGGGTCCCACACCCAAAGAGGCAGCAGGGAAAACTATGCCTTGTTCTAAAGCTCTTTTGGAACCGCTTGCGTAGCCCCACACACCTGGGGGCTGCAGGATTTCCTGCTGCCTTCAGCCTCAAAACAACCCTTTCCCACTTGGCAACGCACCAGGCCCAAAAATGGCCACATGGCTGGAGATTGGTCCCACGCCCAAAGAGCCAGCAGGGAAAACTATGCATTGTTCTAAAACTCTTTGGGAACCGCTTGCGTAGCCCCACAGACCGGCGGGCTGCAGGATTTCCTGCTGCCTTCAGCCTCAAAAACACCCTTTCCCACTTGGCGCCGCACCAGGCACAAAAATGGCCATAGGTATGGATATGGGTCCTACGCCCAAACAGCCAGCAGGGAAAACTATGCCTTGTTCTAAAGCTCTTTGGGAACCGCTTGCGTAGCCCCACACACCTGGGGGCTGCAGGATTTCCTGCTGCCTTCAGCCTCAAAACCTCCCTTTCCCACTTGGCGCCGCGCCAGGCACAAAAATGGCCATATGGCTGGAGATTGGTCCCACACCCAAAGAGCCAGCAGTGAAAACTATGCCTTCTTCTAAAGCTCTTTGGGAACGGCTTGCGTAGCCCCACACACCTGGGGGCTGCAGGCTTTCCTGCTGCCTTCAGCCTCAAAACCGCCCTGTCCCACTTGGCGTCGCTCGAGGCAGAAAAATGGCCATATGTCTGGAGATTGGTCCCATGCCCAAAGAGCCAGCAGGGAAAACTAGGCCTTGTTCTAAAGCTCTTTGGGAATTACTTGCGTAGCCCCACACACCTGGGGGCTGCAGGCTTTCCTGCTGCCTTCAGCCTCAAAACCACCCTTTCCCACTTGGCGCCGTGCCAGGCCCAAAAATGGCCATATGTCTGGAGCTTGGTCCCACGCCCAAAGAGCCAGCAGGGAAAACTATGCCTTGTTCTAAAGCTCTTTGGGAACCGCTTGCGTAGCCCCACGGACCTGGGGGCTGCAGGCTTTCCTGCTGCCTTCAGCCTCAAAACCACCCTTTCCAACTTGGCGCCGCGCCAGCCACAAAAATGGCCATAGGTATGGATATGGGTCCTACACCAAAACAGCCAGCAGGGAAAACTATGCCTTGTTCTAAAGCTCTTTGGGAACCGCTTGCGTAGACCCGCACACCTGGGGGCTGCAGGCTTTCCTGCTGCCTTCAGCCTCAAAATCGCCCCGTCCCACTTGGCGTCACTCCAGACACAAAAATGGCCATATGTCTGGAGATTGGTCCCACGCCCAAAGAGCCAGCAGGGAAAACTATGCCTTGTTCTAAAGCTCTTTGGGAACCGCTTGCGTAGCCCCACACACCTGGGGGCTGCAGGATTTCCTGCTGCCTTCAGCCTCAAAACCACCCTTTCCCACTTGGCGCCGCACCAGGCTCAAAAATGGCCATATGGCTGGAGATTGGTCCCACACCCAAAGAGCCAGCAGGGAAAACTATGCCTTCTTCTAAAGCTCTTTGGGAACGGCTTGCGTAGCCCCACACACCTGGGGGCTGCAGGCTTTCCTGCTGCCTTCAGCCTCAAAACCACCCTTTCCCACTTGGCGCCACGCCAGGCACAAAAATGGCCATAGAATCATAGAATCATAGAATTGTTGAGGTTGGAAGGGACCTTTAAGATCATCGAGTCCAACCTTTAGCCTACCCTGACAAGAGCCACTTGTAAACCATGTCCTCAGTGCCCCATCTACCCTTTTTTTAAACACCTCCAGAGATGGTGAATCCACCACCTCCCTGGGCAGCCTATTCCAATGTTTAATAACCCTTTCAGTGAAAAAATGTCTCCTAATATCTAATCTGAACCTCCCCTGACGTAACTTGAACCTGTTTCCCCTCGTCCTATCACTTGTCACCAGGGAGAAGAGGTCAGCCCCCATCTCTCTACAACCTCCTTTCAGGTAGTTGTAGAGGCTGATAAGGTCTCCCCTCAGCCTCCTCTTTTCCAGGCTAAACAACCCCAGCTCCCTCAGTCGTTCTTCATAAGGTTTGTCCTCCAGGCCCCTCACCAGCTTTGTAGCCCTTCTCTGGACACGCCCCAACACCTCAATGTCCCTCTTGTAGCGAGGGGCCCAAAACTGAACACAGTACTCGAGGTATAGGTATGGATATGGGTCCCACACCCAAAGAGCCAGCAGGGAAAACTATGCCTTGTTCTAAAGCTCTTTTGGAACCGCTTGCGTAGCCCCACGGACCTGGGGGCTGCAGGATTTCCTGCTGCCTTCAGCCTCAAAACAACCCTTTCCCACTTGGCAACGCACCAGGCCCAAAAATGGCCATATGGCTGGAGATTGGTCCCACGCCCGAAGAGCCAGCAGGGAAAACTATGCATTGTTCTAAAACTCTTTGGGAACGGCTTGCGTAGCCCCACAGACCGGCGGGCTGCAGGCTTTCCTGCTGCCTTCAGCCTCAAAACCACCCTTTCCCACTTTGCGCCACGCCAGGCACAAAAATGGCCATATGTCTGGTGATGGGTCCCACGCCCAAAGAGCCAGCAGGGAAAACTATGCCTTGTTCTATAGCTCTTTGGGAAACGCTTGCGTAGCCCCACACACCTGGGGGCTGCAGGCTTTCCTGCTGCCTTCAGCCTCAAAACCACCCTTTCCCACTTGGCGCCGTGCCAGGCCCAAAAATGGCCATATGGCTGGAGACTGGTCCCACGCCCAAAGAGCCAGCAGGGAAAACTATGCCTTGTTCTAAAGCTCTTTGGGAACCTCTTGTGTAGCCCCATACACCTGGGGGCTGCAGGCTTTCCTGCTGCCTTCAGCCTCAAAACCACCCTTTCCCACTTGGCGCCGCGCCAGGCACAAAAATGGCCATAGGTATGGATATGGGTCCTACACCCAAACAGCCAGCAGGGAAAACTATGCCTTGTTCTAATGCTCTTTGGGAACCGCTTGCGTAGACCCACACACCTGGGGGCTGCAGGCTTTCCTGCTGCCTTCAGCCTCAAAACCGCCCTGTCCCACTTGGCGTCGCTCGAGGCAGAAAAATGGCCATATGGCTGGAGATTGGTCCCACGCCCAAAGAGCCAGCAGGGAAAACTATGCCTTGTTCTAAAGCTCTTTGGGAACCGCTTGCGTAGCCCCCACACCTGGGGGCTGCAGGCTTTCCTGCTGCCTTCAGCCTCAAAACCACCCTTTCCCACTTGGCGCCGCGCCAGGCTCAAAAATGGCCATATGGCTGGAGATTGGTCCCACACCCAAAGAGCCAGCAGGGAAAACTATGCCTTCTTCTAAAGCTCTTTGGGAACGGCTTGCGTAGCCCCACACACCTGGGGGCTGCAGGATTTCCTGCTGCCTTCAGCCTCAAAACCACCCTTTCCCACTTGGCGCCGCGCCAGGCACAAAAATGGCCATAGAATCATAGAATCATAGAATCATAGAATTGTTGAGGTTGGAAGGGACCTTTAAGATCATCGAGTCCAACCTTTAGCCTACCCTGACAAGAGCCACTTGTAAACCATGTCCTCAGTGCCCCATCTACCCTTTTTTTAAACACCTCCAGAGATGGTGAATCCACCACCTCCCTGGGCAGCCTATTCCAATGTTTAATAACCCTTTCAGTGAAAAAATGTCTCCTAATATCTAATCTGAACCTCCCCTGACGTAACTTGAACCCGTTTCCCCTCGTCCTATCACTTGTCACCAGGGAGAAGAGGTCAGCCCCCATCTCTCTACAACCTCCTTTCAGGTAGTTGTAGAGGCTGATAAGGTCTCCTATCAGCCTCCTCTTTTCCAGGCTAAACAACCCCAGCTCCCTCAGTCGTTCTTCATAAGGTTTGTGCTCCAGGCCCCTCACCAGCTTTGTAGCCCTTCTCTGGACACGCCCCAACACCTCAATGTCCCTCTTGTAGCGAGGGGCCCAAAACTGAACACAGTACTCGAGGTATAGGTATGGATATGGGTCCCACACCCAAACAGGCAGCAGGGACAGAAAAATGGCCATATGTCTGGAGATTGGTCCCACGCCCAAAGAGCCAGCAGGGAAAACTATGCCTTCTTCTAAAGCTCTTTGGGAACCGCTTGCGTAGCCCCACAGACCGGCGGGCTGCAGGCTTTCCTGCTGCCTTCAGCCTCAAAACCACCCTTTCCTACTTGGCGCCGCGCCAGGCACAAAAATGGCCATATGGCTGGAGATGGGTCCCACGCCCAAAGAGCCAGCAGGGAAAACTAGGCCTTCTTCTAAAGCTCTTTGGGAACCGCTTGCGTAGCCCCACACACCTGCGGGCTGCAGGCTTTCCTGCTGCCTTCAGCCTCAAAACCGCCCTGTCCCACTTGGCGTCGCTCCAGGCACAAAAATGGCCATATGGCTGGAGATTGGTCCCACGCCCAAAGAGCCAGCAGGGAAAACTATGCCTTGTTCTAAACCTCTTTGGGAACCGCTTGCATAGCCCCACAGACCTGGGGGCTGCAGGCTTTCCTGCTGCCTTCAGCCTCAAAACCGCCCTGTCCCACTTGGCGTCGCTCGAGGCAGAAAAATGGCCATATGTCTGGAGAGTGGTCCCACGCCCAAAGAGCCAGCAGGGAAAACTATGCCTTGTTCTAAAGCTCTTTGGGAACCGCTTGCGTAGCCCCACACACCTGGGGGCTGCAGGATTTCCTGCTGCCTTCAGCCTCAAAACCTCCCTTTCCCACTTGGCGCCGCGCCAGGCACAAAAATGGCCATATGGCTGGAGATTGGTCCCACGCCCAAAGAGCCAGCAGTGAAAACTATGCCTTCTTCTAAAGCTCTTTGGGAACGGCTTGCGTAGCCCCACACACCTGGGGGCTGCAGGCTTTCCTGCTGCCTTCAGCCTCAAAACCACCCTTTCCCACTTGGCGCCACGCCAGGCACAAAAATGGCCATAGAATCATAGAATCATAGAATCATAGAATTGTTGAGGTTGGAAGGGACCTTTAAGATCATCGAGTCCAACCTTTAGCCTACCCTGACAAGGGCCACTTGTAAACCATGTCCTCAGTGCCCCATCTACCCTTTTTTTAAACACCTCCAGAGATGGTGAATCCACCACCTCCCTGGGCAGCCTATTCCAATGTTTAATAACCCTTTCAGTGAAAAAATGTCTCCTAATATCTAATCTGAACCTCCCCTGACGTAACTTGAACCCGTTTCCCCTCGTCCTATCACTTGTCACCAGGGAGAAGAGGTCAGCCCCCATCTCTCTACAACCTCCTTTCAGGTAGTTGTAGAGGCTGATAAGGTCTCCCCTCAGCCTCCTCTTTTCCAGGCTAAACAACCCCAGCTCCCTCAGTCGTTCTTCATAAGGTTTGTCCTCCAGGCCCCTCACCAGCTTTGTAGCCCTTCTCTGGACACGCCCCAACACCTCAATGTCCCTCTTGTAGCGAGGGGCCCAAAACTGAACACAGTACTCGAGGTATAGGTATGGATATGGGTCCCACACCCAAAGAGGCAGCAGGGAAAACTATGCCTTGTTCTAAAGCTCTTTTGGAACCGCTTGCGTAGCCCCACACACCTGGGGGCTGCAGGATTTCCTGCTGCCTTCAGCCTCAAAACAACCCTTTCCCACTTGGCAACGCACCAGGCCCAAAAATGGCCACATGGCTGGAGATTGGTCCCACGCCCAAAGAGCCAGCAGGGAAAACTATGCATTGTTCTAAAACTCTTTGGGAACCGCTTGCGTAGCCCCACAGACCGGCGGGCTGCAGGATTTCCTGCTGCCTTCAGCCTCAAAAACACCCTTTCCCACTTGGCGCCGCACCAGGCACAAAAATGGCCATAGGTATGGATATGGGTCCTACACCCAAACAGCCAGCAGGGAAAACTATGCCTTGTTCTAAAGCTCTTTGGGAACCGCTTGCGTAGCCCCACACACCTGGGGGCTGCAGGATTTCCTGCTGCCTTCAGCCTCAAAACCTCCCTTTCCCACTTGGCGCCGCGCCAGGCACAAAAATGGCCATATGGCTGGAGATTGGTCCCACGCCCAAAGAGCCAGCAGTGAAAACTATGCCTTCTTCTAAAGCTCTTTGGGAACGGCTTGCGTAGCCCCACACACCTGGGGGCTGCAGGCTTTCCTGCTGCCTTCAGCCTCAAAACCACCCTTTCCCACTTGGCGCCACGCCAGGCACAAAAATGGCCATAGAATCATAGAATCATAGAATTGTTGAGGTTGGAAGGGACCTTTAAGATCATCGAGTCCAACCTTTAGCCTACCCTGACAAGGGCCACTTGTAAACCATGTCCTCAGTGCCCCATCTACCCTTTTTTTAAACACCTCCAGAGATGGTGAATCCACCACCTCCCTGGGCAGCCTATTCCAATGTTTAATAACCCTTTCAGTGAAAAAATGTCTCCTAATATCTAATCTGAACCTCCCCTGACGTAACTTGAACCCGTTTCCCCTCGTCCTATCACTTGTCACCAGGGAGAAGAGGTCAGCCCCCATCTCTCTACAACCTCCTTTCAGGTAGTTGTAGAGGCTGATAAGGTCTCCCCTCAGCCTCCTCTTTTCCAGGCTAAACAACCCCAGCTCCCTCAGTCGTTCTTCATAAGGTTTGTCCTCCAGGCCCCTCACCAGCTTTGTAGCCCTTCTCTGGACACGCCCCAAAACCTCAATGTCCCTCTTGTAGCGAGGGGCCCAAAACTGAACACAGTACTCGAGGTATAGGTATGGATATGGGTCCCACACCCAAAGAGGCAGAAGGGAAAACTATGCCTTGTTCTAAAGCTCTTTTGGAACCGCTTGCGTAGCCCCACACACCTGGGGGCTGCAGGATTTCCTGCTGCCTTCAGCCTCAAAACAACCCTTTCCCACTTGGCAACGCACCAGGCCCAAAAATGGCCATATGGCTGGAGATTAGTCCCACGCCCGAAGAGCCAGCAGGGAAAACTATGCATTGTTCTAAAACTCTTTGGGAACGGCTTGCGTAGCCCCACAGACCGGCGGGCTGCAGGCTTTCCTGCTGCCTTCAGCCTCAAAACCACCCTTTCCCACTTTGCGCCACGCCAGGCACAAAAATGGCCATAGAATCATAGAATCATAGAATTGTTGAGGTTGGAAGGGACCTTTAAGATCATCGAGTCCAACCTTTAGCCTACCCTGACAAGGGCCACTTGTAAACCATGTCCTCAGTGCCCCATCTACCCTTTTTTTAAACACCTCCAGAGATGGTGAATCCACCACCTCCCTGGGCAGCCTATTCCAATGTTTAATAACCCTTTCAGTGAAAAAATGTCTCCTAATATCTAATCTGAACCTCCCCTGACGTAACTTGAACCCGTTTCCCCTCGTCCTATCACTTGTCACCAGGGAGAAGAGGTCAGCCCCCATCTCTCTACAACCTCCTTTCAGGTAGTTGTAGAGGCTGATAAGGTCTCCCCTCAGCCTCCTCTTTTCCAGGCTAAACAACCCCAGCTCCCTCAGTCGTTCTTCATAAGGTTTGTCCTCCAGGCCCCTCACCAGCTTTGTAGCCCTTCTCTGGACACGCCCCAACACCTCAATGTCCCTCTTGTAGCGAGGGGCCCAAAACTGAACACAGTACTCGAGGTATAGGTATGGATATGGGTCCCACACCCAAAGAGGCAGAAGGGAAAACTATGCCTTGTTCTAAAGCTCTTTTGGAACCGCTTGCGTAGCCCCACACACCTGGGGGCTGAAGGATTTCCTGCTGCCTTCAGCCTCAAAACAACCCTTTCCCACTTGGCAACGCACCAGGCCCAAAAATGGCCATATGGCTGGAGATTAGTCCCACGCCCGAAGAGCCAGCAGGGAAAACTATGCATTGTTCTAAAACTCTTTGGGAACGGCTTGCGTAGCCCCACAGACCGGCGGGCTGCAGGCTTTCCTGCTGCCTTCAGCCTCAAAACCACCCTTTCCCACTTTGCGCCACGCCAGGCACAAAAATGGCCATATGTCTGGTGATGGGTCCCACGCCCAAAGAGCCAGCAGGGAAAACTATGCCTTGTTCTATAGCTCTTTGGGAAACGCTTGCGTAGCCCCACACACCTGGGGGCTGCAGGCTTTCCTGCTGCATTCAGCCTCAAAACCACCCTTTCCCACTTGGCGCCGTGCCAGGCACAAAAATGCCCATATGTCTGGAGACTGGTCCCACGCCCAAAGAGCCAGCAGGGCAAACTATGCCTTGTTCTAAAGCTCTTTGGGAACCGCTTGCGTAGCCCCACACACCTGGGGGCTGCAGGCTTTCCTGCTGCCTTCAGCCTCAAAACCACCCTTTCCCACTTGGCGCCGCACCAGGCACAAAAATGGCCATAGGTATGGATATGGGTCCTACACCCAAACAGCCAGCAGGGAAAACTATGCCTTGTTCTAAAGCTCTTTGGGAACCGCTTGCGTAGCCCCACACACCTGGGGGCTGCAGGCTTTCCTGCTGCCTTCAGCCTCAAAACCGCCCTGTCCCACTTGGCGTCGCTCGAGGCAGAAAAATGGCCATATGGCTGGAGATTGGTCCCACGCCCAAAGAGCCAGCAGGGAAAACTATGCCTTGTTCTAAAGCTCTTTGGGAACCGCTTGCGTAGCCCCACACACCTGGGGGCTGCAGGATTTCCTGCTGCCTTCAGCCTCAAAACCACCCTTTCCCACTTGGCGCCGCGCAGGCTCAAAAATGGCCGTATGGCTGGAGATTGGTCCCACGCCCAAAGAGCCAGCAGGGAAAACTATGCCTTCTTCTAAAGCTCTTTGGGAACCGCTTGCGTAGCCCCACACACCTGGGGGCTGCAGGATTTCCTGCTGCCTTCAGCCTCAAAACCACCCTTTCCCACTTGGCGCCGCGCCAGGCACAAAAATGGCCATAGAATCATAGAATCATAGAATTGTTGAGGTTGGAAGGGACCTTTAAGATCATCGAGTCCAACCTTTAGCCTACCCTGACAAGAGCCACTTGTAAACCATGTCCTCAGTGCCCCATCTACCCTTTTTTTAAACACCTCCAGAGATGGTGAATCCACCACCTCCCTGGGCAGCCTATTCCAATGTTTAATAACCCTTTCAGTGAAAAAATGTCTCCTAATATCTAATCTGAACCTCCCCTGACGTAACTTGAACCCGTTTCCCCTCGTCCTATCACTTGTCACCAGGGAGAAGAGGTCAGCCCCCATCTCTCTACAACCTCCTTTCAGGTAGTTGTAGAGGCTGATAAGGTCTCCCCTCAGCCTCCTCTTTTCCAGGCTAAACAACCCCAGCTCCCTCAGTCGTTCTTCATAAGGTTTGTGCTCCAGGCCCCTCACCAGCTTTGTAGCCCTTCTCTGGACACGCCCCAACACCTCAATGTCCCTCTTGTAGCGAGGGGCCCAAAACTGAACACAGTACTCGAGGTATAGGTATGGATATGGGTCCCAGACCCAAAGACGCAGCAGGGACAGAAAAATGGCCATATGTCTGGAGATTGGTCCCACGCCCAAAGAGCCAGCAGGGAAAACTATGCCTTCTTCTAAAGCTCTTTGGGAACCGCTTGCGTAGCCCCACACACCTGGGGGCTGCAGGCTTTCCTGCTGCCTTCAGCCTCAAAACCGCCCTTTCCCACTTGGCGCCACGCCAGGCCCAAAAATGGCCATATGTCTGGAGACTGGTCCCACGCCCAAAGAGCCAGCAGGGAAAACTAGGCCTTCTTCTAAAGCTCTTTGGGAACCGCTTGCGTAGACCCACACACCTGGGGGCTGCAGGCTTTCCTGCTGCCTTCAGCCTCAAAACCGCCCTGTCCCACTTGGCGTCGCTCGAGGCAGAAAAATGGCCATATGTCTGAGGATTGGTCCCATGCCCAAAGAGCCAGCAGGGAAAACTAGGCCTTGTTCTAAAGCTCTTTGGGAATTACTTGCGTAGCCCCACACACCTGGGGGCTGCAGGCTTTCCTGCTGCCTTCAGCCTCAAAACCACCCTTTCCCACTTGGCGCCGTGCCAGGCCCAAAAATGGCCATATGTCTGGAGCTTGGTCCCACGCCCAAAGAGCCAGCAGGGAAAACTATGCCTTGTTCTAAAGCTCTTTGGGAACCGCTTGCGTAGCCCCACACACCTGGGGGCTGCAGGCTTTCCTGCTGCCTTCAGCCTCAAAACCACCCTTTCCAACTTGGCGCCGCGCCAGCCACAAAAATGGCCATAGGTATGGATATGGGTCCTACACCAATACAGCCAGCAGGGAAAACTATGCCTTGTTCTAAAGCTCTTTGGGAACCGCTTGCGTAGACCCGCACACCTGGGGGCTGCAGGCTTTCCTGCTGCCTTCAGCCTCAAAATCGCCCCGTCCCACTTGGCGTCACTCCAGACACAAAAATGGCCATATGTCTGGAGATTGGTCCCACGCCCAAAGAGCCAGCAGGGAAAACTATGCCTTGTTCTAAAGCTCTTTGGGAACCGCTTGCGTAGCCCCACACACCTGGGGGCTGCAGGATTTCCTGCTGCCTTCAGCCTCAAAACCACCCTTTCCCACTTGGCGCCGCACCAGGCTCAAAAATGGCCATATGGCTGGAGATTGGTCCCACACCCAAAGAGCCAGCAGGGAAAACTATGCCTTCTTCTAAAGCTCTTTGGGAACGGCTTGCGTAGCCCCACACACCTGGGGGCTGCAGGCTTTCCTGCTGCCTTCAGCCTCAAAACCACCCTTTCCCACTTGGCGCCACGCCAGGCACAAAAATGGCCATAGAATCATAGAATCATAGAATTGTTGAGGTTGGAAGGGACCTTTAAGATCATCGAGTCCAACCTTTAGCCTACCCTGACAAGAGCCACTTGTAAACCATGTCCTCAGTGCCCCATCTACCCTTTTTTTAAACACCTCCAGAGATGGTGAATCCACCACCTCCCTGGGCAGCCTATTCCAATGTTTAATAACCCTTTCAGTGAAAAAATGTCTCCTAATATCTAATCTGAACCTCCCCTGACGTAACTTGAACCCGTTTCCCCTCGTCCTATCACTTGTCACCAGGGAGAAGAGGTCAGCCCCCATCTCTCTACAACCTCCTTTCAGGTAGTTGTAGAGGCTGATAAGGTCTCCCCTCAGCCTCCTCTTTTCCAGGCTAAACAACCCCAGCTCCCTCAGTCGTTCTTCATAAGGTTTGTCCTCCAGGCCCCTCACCAGCTTTGTAGCCCTTCTCTGGACACGCCCCAACACCTCAATGTCCCTCTTGTAGCGAGGGGCCCAAAACTGAACACAGTACTCGAGGTATAGGTATGGATATGGGTCCCACACCCAAAGAGCCAGCAGGGAAAACTATGCCTTGTTCTAAAGCTCTTTTGGAACCGCTTGCGTAGCCCCACACACCTGGGGGCTGAAGGATTTCCTGCTGCCTTCAGCCTCAAAACCACCCTTTCCCACTTGGCAACGCACCAGGCCCAAAAATGGCCATATGGCTGGAGATTGGTCCCACGCCCGAAGAGCCAGCAGGGAAAACTATGCATTGTTCTAAAACTCTTTGGGAACGGCTTGCGTAGCCCCACAGACCGGCGGGCTGCAGGCTTTCCTGCTGCCTTCAGCCTCAAAACCACCCTTTCCCACTTTGCGCCACGCCAGGCACAAAAATGGCCATATGTCTGGTGATGGGTCCCACGCCCAAAGAGCCAGCAGGGAAAACTATGCCTTGTTCTATAGCTCTTTGGGAAACGCTTGCGTAGCCCCACAGACCTGGGGGCTGCAGGCTTTCCTGCTGCCTTCAGCCTCAAAACCACCCTTTCCCACTTGGCGCCGTGCCAGGCCCAAAAATGCCCATATGTCTGGAGACTGGTCCCACGCCCAAAGAGCCAGCAGGGAAAACTATGCCTTGTTCTAAAGCTCTTTGGGAACCTCTTGTGTAGCCCCATACACCTGGGGGCTGCAGGCTTTCCTGCTGCCTTCAGCCTCAAAACCACCCTTTCCCACTTGGCGCCGCACCAGGCACAAAAATGGCCATAGGTATGGATATGGGTCCTACACCCAAACAGCCAGCAGGGAAAACTATGCCTTGTTCTAATGCTCTTTGGGAAACGCTTGCGTAGACCCACACACCTGGGGGCTGCAGGCTTTCCTGCTGCCTTCAGCCTCAAAACCGCCCTGTCCCACTTGGCGTCGCTCGAGGCAGAAAAATGGCCATATGGCTGGAGATTGGTCCCACGCCCAAAGAGCCAGCAGGGAAAACTATGCCTTGTTCTAAAGCTCTTTGGGAACCGCTTGCGTAGCCCCCACACCGGGGGGCTGCAGGCTTTCCTGCTGCCTTCAGCCTCAAAACCACCCTTTCCCACTTGGCGCCGCGCCAGGCTCAAAAATGGCCATATGGCTGGAGATTGGTCCCACACCCAAAGAGCCAGCAGGGAAAACTATGCCTTCTTCTAAAGCTCTTTGGGAACGGCTTGCGTAGCCCCACACACCTGGGGGCTGCAGGATTTCCTGCTGCCTTCAGCCTCAAAACCACCCTTTCCCACTTGGCGCCGCGCCAGGCACAAAAATGGCCATACAATCATAGAATCATAGAATCATAGAATTGTTGAGGTTGGAAGGGACCTTTAAGATCATCGAGTCCAACCTTTAGCCTACCCTGACAAGGGCCACTTGTAAACCATGTCCTCAGTGCCCCATCTACCCTTTTTTTAAACACCTCCAGAGATGGTGAATCCACCACCTCCCTGGGCAGCCTATTCCAATGTTTAATAACCCTTTCAGTGAAAAAATGTCTCCTAATATCTAATCTGAACCTCCCCTGACGTAACTTGAACCCGTTTCCCCTCGTCCTATCACTTGTCACCAGGGAGAAGAGGTCAGCCCCCATCTCTCTACAACCTCCTTTCAGGTAGTTGTAGAGGCTGATAAGGTCTCCCCTCAGCCTCCTCTTCTCCAGGCTAAACAACCCCAGCTCCCTCAGTCGTTCTTCATAAGGTTTGTCCTCCAGGCCCCTCACCAGCTTTGTAGCCCTTCTCTGGACACGCCCCAACACCTCAATGTCCCTCTTGTAGCGAGGGGCCCAAAACTGAACACAGTACTCGAGGTATAGGTATGGATATGGGTCCCACACCCAAAGAGCCAGCAGGGAAAACTATGCCTTGTTCTAAAGCTCTTTTGGAACCGCTTGCGTAGCCCCACGGACCTGGGGGCTGCAGGATTTCCTGCTGCCTTCAGCCTCAAAACAACCCTTTCCCACTTGGCAACGCACCAGGCCCAAAAATGGCCACATGGCTGGAGATTGGTCCCACGCCCGAAGAGCCAGCAGGGAAAACTATGCATTGTTCTAAAACTCTTTGGGAACGGCTTGCGTAGCCCCACAGACCGGCGGGCTGCAGGCTTTCCTGCTGCCTTCAGCCTCAAAACCGCCCTGTCCCACTTGGCGTCGCTCCAGGCACAAAAATGGCCATATGTCTGGAGATTGGTCCCACGCCCAAAGAGCCAGCAGGGAAAACTATGCCTTCTTGTAAAGCTCTTTGGGAACCGCTTGCGTAGACCCACACACCTGGGGGCTGCAGGCTTTCCTGCTGCCTTCAGCCTCAAAACCACCCTTTCCCACTTGGCGCCACGCCAGGCACAAAAATGGCCATATGTCTGGAGATTGGTCCCACGCCCAAAGAGCCAGCAGGGAAAACTATGCCTTGTTCTAAAGCTCTTTAGGAACCGCTTGCGTAGCCCCACACACCTGGGGGCTGCAGGCTTTCCTGCTGCCTTCAGCCTCAAAACCACCCTTTCCCACTTGTATCCACGCCAGGCCCAAAAAATGGCCATATGGCTGGAGACTGGTCCCACGCCCAAAGAGCCAGCAGGGAAAACTATGCCTTGTTCTAAAGCTCTTTGGGAACCGCTTGCGTAGACCCACACACCTGGGGGCTGCAGGCTTTCCTGCTGCCTTCAGCCTCAAAATCACCCTTCCCCACTTGTATCCACGCCAGGCCCAAAAAATGGCCATTTGGCTGGAGACTGGTCCCACGCCCAAAGAGCCAGCAGGGAAAACTATGCCTTGTTCTAAAGCTCTTTGGGAACCGCTTGCGTGGCCCCACACACCTGGGGGCTGCAGGCTTTCCTGCTGCCTTCAGCCTCAAAACCACCCTTTCCCACTTGGCGCCGCGCCAGGCACAAAAATGGCCATATGTCTGGAGATTGGTCCCACGCCCAAAGAGCCAGCAGGGAAAACTATGCCTTGTTCTAAAGCTCTTTGGGAACCGCTTGCGTACCACACACATCTGCGGGCTGCAGGATTTCCTGCTGCCTTCAGCCTCAAAACCACCCTTCCCCACTTGTCGCCGTGCCAGGCCCAAAAATGCCCATATGTCTGGAGATGGGTCCCACGCCCAAAGAGCCAGCAGGGAAAACTATGCCTTGTTCTAATGCTCTTTGGGAAACGCTTGCGTAGCCCCACACACCCGGGGGCTGCAGGCTTTCCTGCTGCCTTCAGCCTCAAAACCGCCCTTTCCCACTTGGCGTCGCTCGAGGCAGAAAAATGGCCATATGTCTGGAGAGTGGTCCCACGCCCAAAGAGCCAGCAGGGAAAACTATGCCTTGTTCTAAAGCTCTTTGGGAACCGCTTGCGTAGCCCCACACACCTGGGGGCTGCAGGATTTCCTGCTGCCTTCAGCCTCAAAACCACCCTTTCCCACTTGGCGCCGCGCCAGGCACAAAAATGGCCATATGGCTGGAGATTGGTCCCACGCCCAAAGAGCCAGCAGTGAAAACTAGGCCTTCTTCTAAAGCTCTTTGGGAACCGCTTGCGTAGCCCCACAGACCGGCGGGCTGCAGGCTTTCCTGCTGCCTTCAGCCTCAAAACCACCCTTTCCCACTTTGCGCCACGCCAGGCACAAAAATGGCCATAGAATCATAGAATCATAGAATTGTTGAGGTTGGAAGGGACCTTTAAGATCATCGAGTCCAACCTTTAGCCTACCCTGACAAGGGCCACTTGTAAACCATGTCCTCAGTGCCCCATCTACCCTTTTTTTAAACACCTCCAGAGATGGTGAATCCACCACCTCCCTGGGCAGCCTATTCCAATGTTTAATAACCCTTTCAGTGAAAAAATGTCTCCTAATATCTAATCTGAACCTCCCCTGACGTAACTTGAACCCGTTTCCCCTCGTCCTATCACTTGTCACCAGGGAGAAGAGGTCAGCCCCCATCTCTCTACAACCTCCTTTCAGGTAGTTGTAGAGGCTGATAAGGTCTCCCCTCAGCCTCCTCTTTTCCAGGCTAAACAACCCCAGCTCCCTCAGTCGTTCTTCATAAGGTTTGTCCTCCAGGCCCCTCACCAGCTTTGTAGCCCTTCTCTGGACACGCCCCAACACCTCAATGTCCCTCTTGTAGCGAGGGGCCCAAAACTGAACACAGTACTCGAGGTATAGGTATGGATATGGGTCCCACACCCAAAGAGGCAGAAGGGAAAACTATGCCTTGTTCTAAAGCTCTTTTGGAACCGCTTGCGTAGCCCCACACACCTGGGGGCTGCAGGATTTCCTGCTGCCTTCAGCCTCAAAACAACCCTTTCCCACTTGGCAACGCACCAGGCCCAAAAATGGCCATATGGCTGGAGATTAGTCCCACGCCCGAAGAGCCAGCAGGGAAAACTATGCATTGTTCTAAAACTCTTTGGGAACGGCTTGCGTAGCCCCACAGACCGGCGGGCTGCAGGCTTTCCTGCTGCCTTCAGCCTCAAAACCACCCTTTCCCACTTTGCGCCACGCCAGGCACAAAAATGGCCATAGAATCATAGAATCATAGAATTGTTGAGGTTGGAAGGGACCTTTAAGATCATCGAGTCCAACCTTTAGCCTACCCTGACAAGGGCCACTTGTAAACCATGTCCTCAGTGCCCCATCTACCCTTTTTTTAAACACCTCCAGAGATGGTGAATCCACCACCTCCCTGGGCAGCCTATTCCAATGTTTAATAACCCTTTCAGTGAAAAAATGTCTCCTAATATCTAATCTGAACCTCCCCTGACGTAACTTGAACCCGTTTCCCCTCGTCCTATCACTTGTCACCAGGGAGAAGAGGTCAGCCCCCATCTCTCTACAACCTCCTTTCAGGTAGTTGTAGAGGCTGATAAGGTCTCCCCTCAGCCTCCTCTTTTCCAGGCTAAACAACCCCAGCTCCCTCAGTCGTTCTTCATAAGGTTTGTCCTCCAGGCCCCTCACCAGCTTTGTAGCCCTTCTCTGGACACGCCCCAACACCTCAATGTCCCTCTTGTAGCGAGGGGCCCAAAACTGAACACAGTACTCGAGGTATAGGTATGGATATGGGTCCCACACCCAAAGAGGCAGAAGGGAAAACTATGCCTTGTTCTAAAGCTCTTTTGGAACCGCTTGCGTAGCCCCACACACCTGGGGGCTGAAGGATTTCCTGCTGCCTTCAGCCTCAAAACAACCCTTTCCCACTTGGCAACGCACCAGGCCCAAAAATGGCCATATGGCTGGAGATTAGTCCCACGCCCGAAGAGCCAGCAGGGAAAACTATGCATTGTTCTAAAACTCTTTGGGAACGGCTTGCGTAGCCCCACAGACCGGCGGGCTGCAGGCTTTCCTGCTGCCTTCAGCCTCAAAACCACCCTTTCCCACTTTGCGCCACGCCAGGCACAAAAATGGCCATATGTCTGGTGATGGGTCCCACGCCCAAAGAGCCAGCAGGGAAAACTATGCCTTGTTCTATAGCTCTTTGGGAAACGCTTGCGTAGCCCCACACACCTGGGGGCTGCAGGCTTTCCTGCTGCATTCAGCCTCAAAACCACCCTTTCCCACTTGGCGCCGTGCCAGGCACAAAAATGCCCATATGTCTGGAGACTGGTCCCACGCCCAAAGAGCCAGCAGGGCAAACTATGCCTTGTTCTAAAGCTCTTTGGGAACCGCTTGCGTAGCCCCACACACCTGGGGGCTGCAGGCTTTCCTGCTGCCTTCAGCCTCAAAACCACCCTTTCCCACTTGGCGCCGCACCAGGCACAAAAATGGCCATAGGTATGGATATGGGTCCTACACCCAAACAGCCAGCAGGGAAAACTATGCCTTGTTCTAAAGCTCTTTGGGAACCGCTTGCGTAGCCCCACACACCTGGGGGCTGCAGGCTTTCCTGCTGCCTTCAGCCTCAAAACCGCCCTGTCCCACTTGGCGTCGCTCGAGGCAGAAAAATGGCCATATGGCTGGAGATTGGTCCCACGCCCAAAGAGCCAGCAGGGAAAACTATGCCTTGTTCTAAAGCTCTTTGGGAACCGCTTGCGTAGCCCCACACACCTGGGGGCTGCAGGATTTCCTGCTGCCTTCAGCCTCAAAACCACCCTTTCCCACTTGGCGCCGCGCAGGCTCAAAAATGGCCGTATGGCTGGAGATTGGTCCCACGCCCAAAGAGCCAGCAGGGAAAACTATGCCTTCTTCTAAAGCTCTTTGGGAACCGCTTGCGTAGCCCCACACACCTGGGGGCTGCAGGATTTCCTGCTGCCTTCAGCCTCAAAACCACCCTTTCCCACTTGGCGCCGCGCCAGGCACAAAAATGGCCATAGAATCATAGAATCATAGAATTGTTGAGGTTGGAAGGGACCTTTAAGATCATCGAGTCCAACCTTTAGCCTACCCTGACAAGAGCCACTTGTAAACCATGTCCTCAGTGCCCCATCTACCCTTTTTTTAAACACCTCCAGAGATGGTGAATCCACCACCTCCCTGGGCAGCCTATTCCAATGTTTAATAACCCTTTCAGTGAAAAAATGTCTCCTAATATCTAATCTGAACCTCCCCTGACGTAACTTGAACCCGTTTCCCCTCGTCCTATCACTTGTCACCAGGGAGAAGAGGTCAGCCCCCATCTCTCTACAACCTCCTTTCAGGTAGTTGTAGAGGCTGATAAGGTCTCCCCTCAGCCTCCTCTTTTCCAGGCTAAACAACCCCAGCTCCCTCAGTCGTTCTTCATAAGGTTTGTGCTCCAGGCCCCTCACCAGCTTTGTAGCCCTTCTCTGGACACGCCCCAACACCTCAATGTCCCTCTTGTAGCGAGGGGCCCAAAACTGAACACAGTACTCGAGGTATAGGTATGGATATGGGTCCCAGACCCAAAGACGCAGCAGGGACAGAAAAATGGCCATATGTCTGGAGATTGGTCCCACGCCCAAAGAGCCAGCAGGGAAAACTATGCCTTCTTCTAAAGCTCTTTGGGAACCGCTTGCGTAGCCCCACACACCTGGGGGCTGCAGGCTTTCCTGCTGCCTTCAGCCTCAAAACCACCCTTTCCCACTTGGCGCCACGCCAGGCCCAAAAATGGCCATATGTCTGGAGCTTGGTCCCACGCCCAAAGAGCCAGCAGGGAAAACTATGCCTTGTTCTAAAGCTCTTTGGGAACCGCTTGCGTAGCCCCACACACCTGGGGGCTGCAGGCTTTCCTGCTGCCTTCAGCCTCAAAACCACCCTTTCCAACTTGGCGCCGCGCCAGCCACAAAAATGGCCATAGGTATGGATATGGGTCCTACACCAATACAGCCAGCAGGGAAAACTATGCCTTGTTCTAAAGCTCTTTGGGAACCGCTTGCGTAGACCCGCACACCTGGGGGCTGCAGGCTTTCCTGCTGCCTTCAGCCTCAAAATCGCCCCGTCCCACTTGGCGTCACTCCAGACACAAAAATGGCCATATGTCTGGAGATTGGTCCCACGCCCAAAGAGCCAGCAGGGAAAACTATGCCTTGTTCTAAAGCTCTTTGGGAACCGCTTGCGTAGCCCCACACACCTGGGGGCTGCAGGATTTCCTGCTGCCTTCAGCCTCAAAACCACCCTTTCCCACTTGGCGCCGCGCAGGCTCAAAAATGGCCGTATGGCTGGAGATTGGTCCCACGCCCAAAGAGCCAGCAGGGAAAACTATGCCTTCTTCTAAAGCTCTTTGGGAACCGCTTGCGTAGCCCCACACACCTGGGGGCTGCAGGATTTCCTGCTGCCTTCAGCCTCAAAACCACCCTTTCCCACTTGGCGCCGCGCCAGGCACAAAAATGGCCATAGAATCATAGAATCATAGAATTGTTGAGGTTGGAAGGGACCTTTAAGATCATCGAGTCCAACCTTTAGCCTACCCTGACAAGAGCCACTTGTAAACCATGTCCTCAGTGCCCCATCTACCCTTTTTTTAAACACCTCCAGAGATGGTGAATCCACCACCTCCCTGGGCAGCCTATTCCAATGTTTAATAACCCTTTCAGTGAAAAAATGTCTCCTAATATCTAATCTGAACCTCCCCTGACGTAACTTGAACCCGTTTCCCCTCGTCCTATCACTTGTCACCAGGGAGAAGAGGTCAGCCCCCATCTCTCTACAACCTCCTTTCAGGTAGTTGTAGAGGCTGATAAGGTCTCCCCTCAGCCTCCTCTTTTCCAGGCTAAACAACCCCAGCTCCCTCAGTCGTTCTTCATAAGGTTTGTGCTCCAGGCCCCTCACCAGCTTTGTAGCCCTTCTCTGGACACGCCCCAACACCTCAATGTCCCTCTTGTAGCGAGGGGCCCAAAACTGAACACAGTACTCGAGGTATAGGTATGGATATGGGTCCCAGACCCAAAGACGCAGCAGGGACAGAAAAATGGCCATATGTCTGGAGATTGGTCCCACGCCCAAAGAGCCAGCAGGGAAAACTATGCCTTCTTCTAAAGCTCTTTGGGAACCGCTTGCGTAGCCCCACACACCTGGGGGCTGCAGGCTTTCCTGCTGCCTTCAGCCTCAAAACCACCCTTTCCCACTTGGCGCCACGCCAGGCCCAAAAATGGCCATATGTCTGGAGCTTGGTCCCACGCCCAAAGAGCCAGCAGGGAAAACTATGCCTTGTTCTAAAGCTCTTTGGGAACCGCTTGCGTAGCCCCACACACCTGGGGGCTGCAGGCTTTCCTGCTGCCTTCAGCCTCAAAACCACCCTTTCCAACTTGGCGCCGCGCCAGCCACAAAAATGGCCATAGGTATGGATATGGGTCCTACACCAATACAGCCAGCAGGGAAAACTATGCCTTGTTCTAAAGCTCTTTGGGAACCGCTTGCGTAGACCCGCACACCTGGGGGCTGCAGGCTTTCCTGCTGCCTTCAGCCTCAAAATCGCCCCGTCCCACTTGGCGTCACTCCAGACACAAAAATGGCCATATGTCTGGAGATTGGTCCCACGCCCAAAGAGCCAGCAGGGAAAACTAGGCCTTCTTCTAAAGCTCTTTGGGAACCGCTTGCGTAGCCCCACACACCTGGGGGCTGCAGGATTTCCTGCTGCCTTCAGCCTCAAAACCACCCTTTCCCACTTGGCGCCGCACCAGGCTCAAAAATGGCCATATGGCTGGAGATTGGTCCCACACCCAAAGAGCCAGCAGGGAAAACTATGCCTTCTTCTAAAGCTCTTTGGGAACGGCTTGCGTAGCCCCACACACCTGGGGGCTGCAGGCTTTCCTGCTGCCTTCAGCCTCAAAACCACCCTTTCCCACTTGGCGCCACGCCAGGCACAAAAATGGCCATAGAATCATAGAATCATAGAATTGTTGAGGTTGGAAGGGACCTTTAAGATCATCGAGTCCAACCTTTAGCCTACCCTGACAAGAGCCACTTGTAAACCATGTCCTCAGTGCCCCATCTACCCTTTTTTTAAACACCTCCAGAGATGGTGAATCCACCACCTCCCTGGGCAGCCTATTCCAATGTTTAATAACCCTTTCAGTGAAAAAATGTCTCCTAATATCTAATCTGAACCTCCCCTGACGTAACTTGAACCCGTTTCCCCTCGTCCTATCACTTGTCACCAGGGAGAAGAGGTCAGCCCCCATCTCTCTACAACCTCCTTTCAGGTAGTTGTAGAGGCTGATAAGGTCTCCCCTCAGCCTCCTCTTTTCCAGGCTAAACAACCCCAGCTCCCTCAGTCGTTCTTCATAAGGTTTGTCCTCCAGGCCCCTCACCAGCTTTGTAGCCCTTCTCTGGACACGCCCCAACACCTCAATGTCCCTCTTGTAGCGAGGGGCCCAAAACTGAACACAGTACTCGAGGTATAGGTATGGATATGGGTCCCACACCCAAAGAGCCAGCAGGGAAAACTATGCCTTGTTCTAAAGCTCTTTTGGAACCGCTTGCGTAGCCCCACACACCTGGGGGCTGCAGGATTTCCTGCTGCCTTCAGCCTCAAAACCACCCTTTCCCACTTGGCAACGCACCAGGCCCAAAAATGGCCATATGGCTGGAGATTGGTCCCACGCCCGAAGAGCCAGCAGGGAAAACTATGCATTGTTCTAAAACTCTTTGGGAACGGCTTGCGTAGCCCCACAGACCGGCGGGCTGCAGGCTTTCCTGCTGCCTTCAGCCTCAAAACCACCCTTTCCCACTTTGCGCCACGCCAGGCACAAAAATGGCCATATGTCTGGTGATGGGTCCCACGCCCAAAGAGCCAGCAGGGAAAACTATGCCTTGTTCTATAGCTCTTTGGGAAACGCTTGCGTAGCCCCACAGACCTGGGGGCTGCAGGCTTTCCTGCTGCCTTCAGCCTCAAAACCACCCTTTCCCACTTGGCGCCGTGCCAGGCCCAAAAATGCCCATATGTCTGGAGACTGGTCCCACGCCCAAAGAGCCAGCAGGGAAAACTATGCCTTGTTCTAAAGCTCTTTGGGAACCTCTTGTGTAGCCCCATACACCTGGGGGCTGCAGGCTTTCCTGCTGCCTTCAGCCTCAAAACCACCCTTTCCCACTTGGCGCCGCACCAGGCACAAAAATGGCCATAGGTATGGATATGGGTCCTACACCCAAACAGCCAGCAGGGAAAACTATGCCTTGTTCTAATGCTCTTTGGGAAACGCTTGCGTAGACCCACACACCTGGGGGCTGCAGGCTTTCCTGCTGCCTTCAGCCTCAAAACCGCCCTGTCCCACTTGGCGTCGCTCGAGGCAGAAAAATGGCCATATGGCTGGAGATTGGTCCCACGCCCAAAGAGCCAGCAGGGAAAACTATGCCTTGTTCTAAAGCTCTTTGGGAACCGCTTGCGTAGCCCCCACACCTGGGGGCTGCAGGCTTTCCTGCTGCCTTCAGCCTCAAAACCACCCTTTCCCACTTGGCGCCGCGCCAGGCTCAAAAATGGCCATATGGCTGGAGATTGGTCCCACACCCAAAGAGCCAGCAGGGAAAACTATGCCTTCTTCTAAAGCTCTTTGGGAACGGCTTGCGTAGCCCCACACACCTGGGGGCTGCAGGATTTCCTGCTGCCTTCAGCCTCAAAACCACCCTTTCCCACTTGGCGCCGCGCCAGGCACAAAAATGGCCATACAATCATAGAATCATAGAATCATAGAATTGTTGAGGTTGGAAGGGACCTTTAAGATCATCGAGTCCAACCTTTAGCCTACCCTGACAAGGGCCACTTGTAAACCATGTCCTCAGTGCCCCATCTACCCTTTTTTTAAACACCTCCAGAGATGGTGAATCCACCACCTCCCTGGGCAGCCTATTCCAATGTTTAATAACCCTTTCAGTGAAAAAATGTCTCCTAATATCTAATCTGAACCTCCCCTGACGTAACTTGAACCCGTTTCCCCTCGTCCTATCACTTGTCACCAGGGAGAAGAGGTCAGCCCCCATCTCTCTACAACCTCCTTTCAGGTAGTTGTAGAGGCTGATAAGGTCTCCCCTCAGCCTCCTCTTCTCCAGGCTAAACAACCCCAGCTCCCTCAGTCGTTCTTCATAAGGTTTGTCCTCCAGGCCCCTCACCAGCTTTGTAGCCCTTCTCTGGACACGCCCCAACACCTCAATGTCCCTCTTGTAGCGAGGGGCCCAAAACTGAACACAGTACTCGAGGTATAGGTATGGATATGGGTCCCACACCCAAAGAGCCAGCAGGGAAAACTATGCCTTGTTCTAAAGCTCTTTTGGAACCGCTTGCGTAGCCCCACGGACCTGGGGGCTGCAGGATTTCCTGCTGCCTTCAGCCTCAAAACAACCCTTTCCCACTTGGCAACGCACCAGGCCCAAAAATGGCCACATGGCTGGAGATTGGTCCCACGCCCGAAGAGCCAGCAGGGAAAACTATGCATTGTTCTAAAACTCTTTGGGAACGGCTTGCGTAGCCCCACAGACCGGCGGGCTGCAGGCTTTCCTGCTGCCTTCAGCCTCAAAACCGCCCTGTCCCACTTGGCGTCGCTCCAGGCACAAAAATGGCCATATGTCTGGAGATTGGTCCCACGCCCAAAGAGCCAGCAGGGAAAACTATGCCTTCTTGTAAAGCTCTTTGGGAACCGCTTGCGTAGACCCACACACCTGGGGGCTGCAGGCTTTCCTGCTGCCTTCAGCCTCAAAACCACCCTTTCCCACTTGGCGCCACGCCAGGCACAAAAATGGCCATATGTCTGGAGATTGGTCCCACGCCCAAAGAGCCAGCAGGGAAAACTATGCCTTGTTCTAAAGCTCTTTGGGAACCGCTTGCGTAGCCCCACACACCTGGGGGCTGCAGGCTTTCCTGCTGCCTTCAGCCTCAAAACCACCCTTTCCCACTTGTATCCACGCCAGGCCCAAAAAATGGCCATATGGCTGGAGACTGGTCCCACGCCCAAAGAGCCAGCAGGGAAAACTATGCCTTGTTCTAAAGCTCTTTGGGAACCGCTTGCGTAGACCCACACACCTGGGGGCTGCAGGCTTTCCTGCTGCCTTCAGCCTCAAAATCACCCTTCCCCACTTGTATCCACGCCAGGCCCAAAAAATGGCCATTTGGCTGGAGACTGGTCCCACGCCCAAAGAGCCAGCAGGGAAAACTATGCCTTGTTCTAAAGCTCTTTGGGAACCGCTTGCGTGGCCCCACACACCTGGGGGCTGCAGGCTTTCCTGCTGCCTTCAGCCTCAAAACCACCCTTTCCCACTTGGCGCCGCGCCAGGCACAAAAATGGCCATATGTCTGGAGATTGGTCCCACGCCCAAAGAGCCAGCAGGGAAAACTATGCCTTGTTCTAAAGCTCTTTGGGAACCGCTTGCGTACCACACACATCTGCGGGCTGCAGGATTTCCTGCTGCCTTCAGCCTCAAAACCACCCTTCCCCACTTGTCGCCGTGCCAGGCCCAAAAATGCCCATATGTCTGGAGATGGGTCCCACGCCCAAAGAGCCAGCAGGGAAAACTATGCCTTGTTCTAATGCTCTTTGGGAAACGCTTGCGTAGCCCCACACACCCGGGGGCTGCAGGCTTTCCTGCTGCCTTCAGCCTCAAAACCGCCCTTTCCCACTTGGCGTCGCTCGAGGCAGAAAAATGGCCATATGTCTGGAGAGTGGTCCCACGCCCAAAGAGCCAGCAGGGAAAACTATGCCTTGTTCTAAAGCTCTTTGGGAACCGCTTGCGTAGCCCCACACACCTGGGGGCTGCAGGATTTCCTGCTGCCTTCAGCCTCAAAACCACCCTTTCCCACTTGGCGCCGCGCCAGGCACAAAAATGGCCATATGGCTGGAGATTGGTCCCACGCCCAAAGAGCCAGCAGTGAAAACTAGGCCTTCTTCTAAAGCTCTTTGGGAACCGCTTGCGTAGCCCCACAGACCTGGGGGCTGCAGGCTTTCCTGCTGCCTTCAGCCTCAAAACCACCCTTTCCCACTTGGCGCCACGCCAGGCACAAAAATGGCCATACAATCATAGAATCATAGAATCATAGAATTGTTGAGGTTGGAAGGGACCTTTAAGATCATCAAGTCCAACCTTTAGCCTACCCTGACAAGAGCCACTTGTAAACCATGTCCTCAGTGCCCCATCTACCCTTTTTTTAAACACCTCCAGAGATGGTGAATCCACCACCTCCCTGGGCAGCCTATTCCAATGTTTAATAACCCTTTCAGTGAAAAAATGTCTCCTAATATCTAATCTGAACCTCCCCTGACGTAACTTGAACCCGTTTCCCCTCGTCCTATCACTTGTCACCAGGGAGAAGAGGTCAGCCCCCATCTCTCTACAACCTCCTTTCAGGTAGTTGTAGAGGCTGATAAGGTCTCCCCTCAGCCTCCTCTTTTCCAGGCTAAACAACCCCAGCTCCCTCAGTCGTTCTTCATAAGGTTTGTCCTCCAGGCCCCTCACCAGCTTTGTAGCCCTTCTCTGGACACGCCCCAACACCTCAATGTCCCTCTTGTAGCGAGGGGCCCAAAACTGAACACAGTACTCGAGGTATAGGTATGGATATGGGTCCCACACCCAAAGAGGCAGCAGGGAAAACTATGCCTTGTTCTAAAGCTCTTTTGGAACCGCTTGCGTAGCCCCACACACCTGGGGGCTGCAGGATTTCCTGCTGCCTTCAGCCTCAAAACAACCCTTTCCCACTTGGCAACGCACCAGGCCCAAAAATGGCCACATGGCTGGAGATTGGTCCCACGCCCGAAGAGCCAGCAGGGAAAACTATGCCTTGTTCTAAAGCTCTTTGGGAACCGCTTGCGTAGCCCCACACACCTGGGGGCTGCAGGATTTCCTGCTGCCTTCAGCCTCAAAACCACCCTTTCCCACTTGGCAACGCACCAGGCCCAAAAATGGCCACATGGCTGGAGATTGGTCCCACGCCCGAAGAGCCAGCAGGGAAAACTATGCATTGTTCTAAAACTCTTTGGGAACCGCTTGCGTAGCCCCACAGACCGGCGGGCTGCAGGCTTTCCTGCTGCCTTCAGCCTCAAAACCGCCCTGTCCCACTTGGCGTCGCTCCAGGCACAAAAATGGCCATATGTCTGGAGATTGGTCCCACGCCCAAAGAGCCAGCAAGAAAAAAAAGGCCTTGTTCTAAAGCTCTTTGGGAACCGCTTGCATAGCCCCACACACCTGGGGGCTGCAGGCTTTCCTGCTGCCTTCAGCCTCAAAACCACCCTTTCCTACTTGGCGCCGCGCCAGGCACAAAAATGGCCATATGGCTGGAGATGGGTCCCACGCCCAAAGAGCCAGCAGGGAAAACTAGGCCTTGTTCTAAAGCTCTTTGGGAACCGCTTGCGTAGCCCCACGGACCTGGGGGCTGCAGGCTTTCCTGCTGCCTTCAGCCTCAAAACCGCCCTTTCCCACTTGGCGTCGCTCGAGGCAGAAAAATGGCCATATGTCTGGAGAGTGGTCCCACGCCCAAAGAGCCAGCAGGGAAAACTATGCCTTGTTCTAAAGCTCTTTGGGAACCGCTTGCGTAGCCCCACACACCTGGGGGCTGCAGGATTTCCTGCTGCCTTCAGCCTCAAAACCACCCTTTCCCACTTGGCGCCGCGCCAGGCACAAAAATGGCCATATGGCTGGAGATTGGTCCCACGCCCAAAGAGCCAGCAGTGAAAACTATGCCTTCTTCTAAAGCTCTTTGGGAACCGCTTGCGTAGCCCCACACACCTGGGGGCTGCAGGATTTCCTGCTGCCTTCAGCCTCAAAACCACCCTTTCCCACTTGGCACCACGCCAGGCACAAAAATGGCCATAGAATCATAGAATCATAGAATCATAGAATTGTTGAGGTTGGAAGGGACCTTTAAGATCATCGAGTCCAACCTTTAGCCTACCCTGACAAGGGCCACTTGTAAACCATGTCCTCAGTGCCCCATCTACCCTTTTTTTAAACACCTCCAGAGATGGTGAATCCACCACCTCCCTGGGCAGCCTATTCCAATGTTTAATAACCCTTTCAGTGAAAAAATGTCTCCTAATATCTAATCTGAACCTCCCCTGACGTAACTTGAACCCGTTTCCCCTCGTCCTATCACTTGTCACCAGGGAGAAGAGGTCAGCCCCCATCTCTCTACAACCTCCTTTCAGGTAGTTGTAGAGGCTGATAAGGTCTCCCCTCAGCCTCCTCTTCTCCAGGCTAAACAACCCCAGCTCCCTCAGTCGTTCTTCATAAGGTTTGTCCTCCAGGCCCCTCACCAGCTTTGTAGCCCTTCTCTGGACACGCCCCAACACCTCAATGTCCCTCTTGTAGCGAGGGGCCCAAAACTGAACACAGTACTCGAGGTATAGGTATGGATATGGGTCCCACACCCAAAGAGGCAGCAGGGAAAACTATGCCTTGTTCTAAAGCTCTTTTGGAACCGCTTGCGTAGCCCCACACACCTGGGGGCTGCAGGATTTCCTGCTGCCTTCAGCCTCAAAACCGCCCTTTCCCACTTGGCTCCGCGCCAGGCCCAAAAATGGCCATATGTCTGGAGATTGGTCCCACGCCCAAAGAGCCAGCAGGGAAAACTATGCCTTGTTCTAAAGCTCTTTGGGAAACGCTTGCGTAGCCCCACACACCTGGGGGCTGCAGGCTTTCCTGCTGCCTTCAGCCTCAAAACCACCCTTTCCCACTACTGCGCCGCGCCAGGCACAAAAATGGCCATATGTCTGGTGATGGGTCCCACGCCCAAAGAGCCAGCTGGGAAAACTAGGCCTTGTTCTAAAGCTGTTTTGGAACCGCTTGCGTAGCCCCACACACCTGGGGGCTGCAGGATTTCCTGCTGCCTTCAGCCTCAAAACCACCCTTTCCCACTTGGCACCGCAGCAGGCCCAAAAATGGCCATATGTCTGGAGATTGGTCCCACGCGCAAATAGCCAGCAGGGAAAACTATGCATTGTTCTAAAACTCTTTGGGAACGGCTTGCGTAGCCCCACAGACCGGCGGGCTGCAGGCTTTCCTGCTGCCTTCAGCCTCAAAACCGCCCTGTCCCACTTGGCGTCGCTAAAGGCACAAAAATGGCCATATGTCTGGAGATTGGTCCCACGCCCAAAGAACCAGCAGGGAAAACTATGCCTTGTTCTAAAGCTCTTTGGGAACCGCTTGCATAGCCCCACACACCTGGGGGCTGCAGGCTTTCCTGCTGCCTTCAGCCTCAAAACCACCCTTTCCCACTTGGCTCCGCGCCAGGCCCAAAAATGGCCATATGTCTGGAGATTGGTCCTACGCCCAAAGAGCCAGCAGGGAAAACTATGCCTTGTTCTAAAGCTCTTTGGGAACCGCTTGCGTAGCCCCACGGACCTGGGGGCTGCAGGCTTTCCTGCTGCCTTCAGCCTCAAAATCACCCTTCCCCACTTTTATCCACGCCAGGGCCAAAAAATGGCCATATGGCTGGAGACTGGTCCCACGCCCAAAGAGCCAGCAGGGAAAACTATGCCTTGTTCTAAAGCTCTTTGGGAACCGCTTGCGTGGCCCCACACACCTGGGGGCTGCAGACTTTCCTGCTGCCTTCAGCCTCAAAAACACCCTTTCCCACTTGGCGCCGTGCCAGGCCCAAAAATGGCCATATGTCTGGAGATTGGTCCCACGCCCAAAGAGCCAGCAGGGAAAACTATGCCTTGTTCTAAAGCTCTTTGGGAACCGCTTGCGTAGCCCCACAGACCTGGGGGCTGCAGGCTTTCCTGCTGCCTTCAGCCTCAAAACAGCACTGTCCCACTTGGAGCCGCGCCAGGCACAAATATGGCCTTATGGCTGGAGACTGGTCCCACGCCCAAAGAGCCAGCAGGGAAAACTATGCCTTTTTCTAAAGCTCTTTGGGAAACGCTTGCGTGGCCCCACAGACCTGGGGGCTGCAGGCTTTCCTGCTGCCTTCAGCCTCAAAACCGCCCTGTCCCACTTGGAGCCGCACCAGGCACAAATATGGCCATATGGCTGGAGATTGGTCCCACGCCCAAAGAACCAGCAGGGAAAACTATGCCTTCTTCTAAAGCTCTTTGGGAACCGCTTGCATAGCCCCACACACCTGGGGGCTGCAGGCTTTCCTGCTGCCTTCAGCCTCAAAACCGCCCTTTCCCACTTGGCTCCGCGCCAGGCCCAAAAATGGCCATATGTCTGGAGATTGGTCCTACGCCCAAAGAGCCAGCAGGGAAAACTATGCCTTGTTCTAAAGCTCTTTGGGAACCGCTTGCGTAGCCCCACGGACCTGGGGGCTGCAGGCTTTCCTGCTGCCTTCAGCCTCAAAATCACCCTTCCCCACTTTTATCCACGCCAGGGCCAAAAAATGGCCATATGGCTGGAGACTGGTCCCACGCCCAAAGAGCCAGCAGGGAAAACTATGCCTTGTTCTAAAGCTCTTTGGGAACCGCTTGCGTGGCCCCACACACCTGGGGGCTGCAGACTTTCCTGCTGCCTTCAGCCTCAAAAACACCCTTTCCCACTTGGCGCCGTGCCAGGCCCAAAAATGGCCATATGTCTGGAGATGGGTCCCACGCCCAAAGAGCCAGCAGGGAAAACTATGCCTTGTTCTAAATCTCCTTGGGAACCGCTTGCGTAGCCCCACGGACCTGGGGGCTGCAGGCTTTCCTGCTGCCTTCAGCCTCAAAACCTCCCTTTCCCACTTGGCGTCGCTCCAGACACAAAAATGGCCATATGTCTGGAGATTGGTCCCACGCCCAAAGAGCCAGCAGGGAAAACTATGCCTTGTTCTAAAGCTCTTTGGGAACCGCTTGCGTAGCCCCACAGACCTGGGGGCTGCAGGCTTTCCTGCTGCCTTCAGCCTCAAAACAGCACTGTCCCACTTGGAGCCGCGCCAGGCACAAATATGGCCTTATGGCTGGAGACTGGTCCCACGCCCAAAGAGCCAGCAGGGAAAACTATGCCTTTTTCTAAAGCTCTTTGGGAAACGCTTGCGTGGCCCCACAGACCTGGGGGCTGCAGGCTTTCCTGCTGCCTTCAGCCTCAAAACCGCCCTGTCCCACTTGGAGCCGCACCAGGCACAAATATGGCCATATGGCTGGAGATTGGTCCCACACCCAAAGAACCAGCAGGGAAAACTATGCCTTCTTCTAAAGCTCTTTGGGAACCGCTTGCATAGCCCCACACACCTGGGGGCTGCAGGCTTTCCTGCTGCCTTCAGCCTCAAAACCGCCCTTTCCCACTTGGCTCCGCGCCAGGCCCAAAAATGGCCATATGTCTGGAGATTGGTCCTACGCCCAAAGAGCCAGCAGGGAAAACTATGCCTTGTTCTAAAGCTCTTTGGGAACCGCTTGCGTAGCCCCACGGACCTGGGGGCTGCAGGCTTTCCTGCTGCCTTCAGCCTCAAAATCACCCTTCCCCACTTTTATCCACGCCAGGGCCAAAAAATGGCCATATGGCTGGAGACTGGTCCCACGCCCAAAGAGCCAGCAGGGAAAACTATGCCTTGTTCTAAAGCTCTTTGGGAACCGCTTGCGTGGCCCCACACACCTGGGGGCTGCAGACTTTCCTGCTGCCTTCAGCCTCAAAAACACCCTTTCCCACTTGGCGCCGTGCCAGGCCCAAAAATGGCCATATGTCTGGAGATGGGTCCCACGCCCAAAGAGCCAGCAGGGAAAACTATGCCTTGTTCTAATGCTCTTTGGAAAACGCTTGCGTAGCCCCACACACCCGGGGGCTGCAGGCTTTCCTGCTGCCTTCAGCCTCAAAACCTCCCTTTCCCACTTGGCGTCGCTCGAGGCAGAAAAATGGCCATATGTCTGGAGAGTGGTCCCACGCCCAAAGAGCCAGCAGGGAAAACTATGCCTTGTTCTAAAGCTCTTTGGGAACCGCTTGCGTAGCCCCACACACCTGGGGGCTGCAGGATTTCCTGCTGCCTTCAGCCTCAAAACCACCCTTTCCCACTTGGCGCCGCGCCAGGCACAAAAATGGCCATATGGCTGGAGATTGGTCCCACGCCCAAAGAGCCAGCAGTGAAAACTATGCCTTCTTCTAAAGCTCTTTGGGAACCGCTTGCGTAGCCCCACACACCTGGGGGCTGCAGGATTTCCTGCTGCCTTCAGCCTCAAAACCACCCTTTCCCACTTGGCACCACGCCAGGCACAAAAATGGCCATAGAATCATAGAATCATAGAATCATAGAATTGTTGAGGTTGGAAGGGACCTTTAAGATCATCGAGTCCAACCTTTAGCCTACCCTGACAAGGGCCACTTGTAAACCATGTCCTCAGTGCCCCATCTACCCTTTTTTTAAACACCTCCAGAGATGGTGAATCCACCACCTCCCTGGGCAGCCTATTCCAATGTTTAATAACCCTTTCAGTGAAAAAATGTCTCCTAATATCTAATCTGAACCTCCCCTGACGTAACTTGAACCCGTTTCCCCTCGTCCTATCACTTGTCACCAGGGAGAAGAGGTCAGCCCCCATCTCTCTACAACCTCCTTTCAGGTAGTTGTAGAGGCTGATAAGGTCTCCCCTCAGCCTCCTCTTCTCCAGGCTAAACAACCCCAGCTCCCTCAGTCGTTCTTCATAAGGTTTGTCCTCCAGGCCCCTCACCAGCTTTGTAGCCCTTCTCTGGACACGCCCCAACACCTCAATGTCCCTCTTGTAGCGAGGGGCCCAAAACTGAACACAGTACTCGAGGTATAGGTATGGATATGGGTCCCACACCCAAAGAGGCAGCAGGGAAAACTATGCCTTGTTCTAAAGCTCTTTTGGAACCGCTTGCGTAGCCCCACACACCTGGGGGCTGCAGGATTTCCTGCTGCCTTCAGCCTCAAAACCGCCCTTTCCCACTTGGCTCCGCGCCAGGCCCAAAAATGGCCATATGTCTGGAGATTGGTCCCACGCCCAAAGAGCCAGCAGGGAAAACTATGCCTTGTTCTAAAGCTCTTTGGGAAACGCTTGCGTAGCCCCACACACCTGGGGGCTGCAGGCTTTCCTGCTGCCTTCAGCCTCAAAACCACCCTTTCCCACTACTGCGCCGCGCCAGGCACAAAAATGGCCATATGTCTGGTGATGGGTCCCACGCCCAAAGAGCCAGCTGGGAAAACTAGGCCTTGTTCTAAAGCTGTTTTGGAACCGCTTGCGTAGCCCCACACACCTGGGGGCTGCAGGATTTCCTGCTGCCTTCAGCCTCAAAACCACCCTTTCCCACTTGGCACCGCAGCAGGCCCAAAAATGGCCATATGTCTGGAGATTGGTCCCACGCGCAAATAGCCAGCAGGGAAAACTATGCATTGTTCTAAAACTCTTTGGGAACGGCTTGCGTAGCCCCACAGACCGGCGGGCTGCAGGCTTTCCTGCTGCCTTCAGCCTCAAAACCGCCCTGTCCCACTTGGCGTCGCTAAAGGCACAAAAATGGCCATATGTCTGGAGATTGGTCCCACGCCCAAAGAACCAGCAGGGAAAACTATGCCTTGTTCTAAAGCTCTTTGGGAACCGCTTGCATAGCCTCACACACCTGGGGGCTGCAGGCTTTCCTGCTGCCTTCAGCCTCAAAACCACCCTTTCCCACTTGGCTCCGCGCCAGGCCCAAAAATGGCCATATGTCTGGAGATTGGTCCTACGCCCAAAGAGCCAGCAGGGAAAACTATGCCTTGTTCTAAAGCTCTTTGGGAACCGCTTGCGTAGCCCCACGGACCTGGGGGCTGCAGGCTTTCCTGCTGCCTTCAGCCTCAAAATCACCCTTCCCCACTTTTATCCACGCCAGGGCCAAAAAATGGCCATATGGCTGGAGACTGGTCCCACGCCCAAAGAGCCAGCAGGGAAAACTATGCCTTGTTCTAAAGCTCTTTGGGAACCGCTTGCGTGGCCCCACACACCTGGGGGCTGCAGACTTTCCTGCTGCCTTCAGCCTCAAAAACACCCTTTCCCACTTGGCGCCGTGCCAGGCCCAAAAATGGCCATATGTCTGGAGATGGGTCCCACGCCCAAAGAGCCAGCAGGGAAAACTATGCCTTGTTCTAATGCTCTTTGGAAAACGCTTGCGTAGCCCCACACACCCGGGGGCTGCAGGCTTTCCTGCTGCCTTCAGCCTCAAAACCTCCCTTTCCCACTTGGCGTCGCTCCAGACACAAAAATGGCCATATGTCTGGAGATTGGTCCCACGCCCAAAGAGCCAGCAGGGAAAACTATGCCTTGTTCTAAAGCTCTTTGGGAACCGCTTGCGTAGCCCCACAGACCTGGGGGCTGCAGGCTTTCCTGCTGCCTTCAGCCTCAAAACAGCACTGTCCCACTTGGAGCCGCGCCAGGCACAAATATGGCCTTATGGCTGGAGACTGGTCCCACGCCCAAAGAGCCAGCAGGGAAAACTATGCCTTTTTCTAAAGCTCTTTGGGAAACGCTTGCGTGGCCCCACAGACCTGGGGGCTGCAGGCTTTCCTGCTGCCTTCAGCCTCAAAACCGCCCTGTCCCACTTGGAGCCGCACCAGGCACAAATATGGCCATATGGCTGGAGATTGGTCCCACGCCCAAAGAACCAGCAGGGAAAACTATGCCTTCTTCTAAAGCTCTTTGGGAACCGCTTGCATAGCCCCACACACCTGGGGGCTGCAGGCTTTCCTGCTGCCTTCAGCCTCAAAACCGCCCTTTCCCACTTGGCTCCGCGCCAGGCCCAAAAATGGCCATATGTCTGGAGATTGGTCCTACGCCCAAAGAGCCAGCAGGGAAAACTATGCCTTGTTCTAAAGCTCTTTGGGAACCGCTTGCGTAGCCCCACGGACCTGGGGGCTGCAGGCTTTCCTGCTGCCTTCAGCCTCAAAATCACCCTTCCCCACTTTTATCCACGCCAGGGCCAAAAAATGGCCATATGGCTGGAGACTGGTCCCACGCCCAAAGAGCCAGCAGGGAAAACTATGCCTTGTTCTAAAGCTCTTTGGGAACCGCTTGCGTGGCCCCACACACCTGGGGGCTGCAGACTTTCCTGCTGCCTTCAGCCTCAAAAACACCCTTTCCCACTTGGCGCCGTGCCAGGCCCAAAAATGGCCATATGTCTGGAGATGGGTCCCACGCCCAAAGAGCCAGCAGGGAAAACTATGCCTTGTTCTAAATCTCCTTGGGAACCGCTTGCGTAGCCCCACACACCCGGGGACTGCAGGCTTTCCTGCTGCCTTCAGCCTCAAAACCGCCCTGTCCCACTTGGCGTCGCTCCAGACACAAAAATGGCCATATGTCTGGAGATTGGTCCCACGCCCAAAGAGCCAGCAGGGAAAACTATGCCTTGTTCTAAAGCTCTTTGGGAACCGCTTGCGTAGCCCCACAGACCTGGGGGCTGCAGGCTTTCCTGCTGCCTTCAGCCTCAAAACAGCACTGTCCCACTTGGAGCCGCGCCAGGCACAAATATGGCCTTATGGCTGGAGACTGGTCCCACGCCCAAAGAGCCAGCAGGGAAAACTATGCCTTTTTCTAAAGCTCTTTGGGAAACGCTTGCGTGGCCCCACAGACCTGGGGGCTGCAGGCTTTCCTGCTGCCTTCAGCCTCAAAACCGCCCTGTCCCACTTGGAGCCGCACCAGGCACAAAAATGCCCATATGGCTGGAGATTGGTCCCACGCCCAAAGAACCAGCAGGGAAAACTATGCCTTCTTCTAAAGCTCTTTGGGAACCGCTTGCATAGCCCCACACACCTGGGGGCTGCAGGCTTTCCTGCTGCCTTCAGCCTCAAAACCGCCCTTTCCCACTTGGCTCCGCGCCAGGCCCAAAAATGGCCATATGTCTGGAGATTGGTCCTACGCCCAAAGAGCCAGCAGGGAAAACTATGCCTTGTTCTAAAGCTCTTTGGGAACCGCTTGCGTAGCCCCACGGACCTGGGGGCTGCAGGCTTTCCTGCTGCCTTCAGCCTCAAAATCACCCTTCCCCACTTTTATCCACGCCAGGGCCAAAAAATGGCCATATGGCTGGAGACTGGTCCCACGCCCAAAGAGCCAGCAGGGAAAACTATGCCTTGTTCTAAAGCTCTTTGGGAACCGCTTGCGTGGCCCCACACACCTGGGGGCTGCAGACTTTCCTGCTGCCTTCAGCCTCAAAAACACCCTTTCCCACTTGGCGCCGCGCCAGGCACAAAAATGGCCATATGGCTGGAGATGGGTCCCACGCCCAAAGAGCCAGCAGGGAAAACTATGCCTTGTTCTAATGCTCTTTGGAAAACGCTTGCGTAGCCCCACACACCCGGGGGCTGCAGGCTTTCCTGCTGCCTTCAGCCTCAAAACCTCCCTTTCCCACTTGGCGTCGCTCCAGACACAAAAATGGCCATATGTCTGGAGATTGGTCCCACGCCCAAAGAGCCAGCAGGGAAAACTATGCCTTGTTCTAAAGCTCTTTGGGAACCGCTTGCGTAGCCCCACAGACCTGGGGGCTGCAGGCTTTCCTGCTGCCTTCAGCCTCAAAACAGCACTGTCCCACTTGGAGCCGCGCCAGGCACAAATATGGCCTTATGGCTGGAGACTGGTCCCACGCCCAAAGAGCCAGCAGGGAAAACTATGCCTTTTTCTAAAGCTCTTTGGGAAACGCTTGCGTGGCCCCACAGACCTGGGGGCTGCAGGCTTTCCTGCTGCCTTCAGCCTCAAAACCGCCCTGTCCCACTTGGAGCCGCACCAGGCACAAATATGGCCATATGGCTGGAGAGTGGTCCCACGCCCAAAGAGCCAGCAGGGAAAACTATGCCTTGTTCTAAAGCTCTTTGGGAACCGCTTGCGTAGCCCCACACACCTGGGGGCTGCAGGCTTTCCTGCTGCCTTCAGCCTCAAAACAACCCTATCCCACTTGGAGCCGCGCCAGGCACGAATATGGCCATATGGCTGGAGACTGGTCCCACGCCCAAAGAGCCAGCAGGGAAAACTATGCCTTGTTCTAAAGCTCTTTGGGAACGGCTTGCGTAGCCCCACAGACCTGGGGGCTGCAGGCTTTCCTGCTGCCTTCAGCCTCAAAACCACCCTTTCCCACTTGGCGCCGCACAAGGCACAAAAATGGCCATAGGTATGGATATGGGACCTACACCCAAACAGCCAGCAGGGAAAACTATGCCTTGTTCTAAAGCTCTTTGGGAACCGCTTGCGTAGACCCACACACCTGGGGGCTGCAGGCTTTCCTGCTGCCTTCAGCCTCAAAACCGCCCTGTCCCACTTGGCGTCGCTCGAGGAAGAAAAATGGGCATATGTCTGGTGATGGGTCCCACGCCCAAAGAGCCAGCAGGGAAAACTATGCCTTGTTCTAAAGCTGTTTTGGAACCGCTTGCGTAGCCCCACACACCTGGGGGCTGCAGGATTTCCTGCTGCCTTCAGCCTCAAAACCACCCTTTCCCACTTGGCAACGCACCAGGCCCAAAAATGGCCATATGTCTGGAGATTGGTCCCACGCCCAAAGAGCCAGCAGGGAAAACTATGCCTTGTTCTAAAACTCTTTGGGAACGCTTGCGTAGCCCCACAGACCGGCGGGCTGCAGGCTTTCCTGCTGCCTTCAGCCTCAAAACCGTCCTGTCCCACTTGGCGTCGCTAAAGGCACAAAAATGGCCATATGTCTGGAGATTGGTCCCACGCCCAAAGAGCCAGCAGGGAAAACTATGCCTTCTTCTAAAGCTCTTTGGGAACCGCTTGCATAGCCCCACACACCTGGGGGCTGCAGGCTTTCCTGCTGCCTTCAGCCTCAAAACCGCCCTTTCCCACTTGGCTCCGCGCCAGGCCCAAAAATGGCCATATGTCTGGAGATGGGTCCCACGCCCAAAGACCCAGCAGGGAAAACTATGCCTTGTTCTAAAGCTCTTTGGGAACCGCTTGCGTAGCCCCACACACCTGGGGGCTGCAGGCTTTCCTGCTGCCTTCAGCCTCAAAACCACCCTTTCCCAATTGGCACCGCACCAGGCACAAAAATGGCCATATGGCTGGAGACTGGTCTCACGCCCAAAGAGCCAGCAGGGAAAACTATGCCTTGTTCTAAAGCTCTTTTGGAACCGCTTGCATAGCCCCACAGACCTGGGGGCTGCAGGCTTTCCTGCTGCCTTCAGCATCAAAACCACCCTTTCCCACGTGGCACCGCGCCAGGCCCAAAAATGGCCATATGTCTGGAGACTGGTCCCACGCCCAAAGAGCCAGCAGGGAAAACTATGCCTTGTTCTAAAGCTCTTTGGGAACGGCTTGCGTAGCCCCACGGACCTGGGGGCTGCAGGCTTTCCTGCTGCCTTCAGCCTCAAAATCACCCTTCCCCACTTGTATCCACGCCAGGCCCAAAAATGGCCATATGTCTGGAGACTGGTCCCACGCCCAAAGAGCCAGCAGGGAAAACTATGCCTTGTTCTAAAGCTCTTTGGGAACCGCTTGCGTGGCCCCACACACCTGGGGGCTGCAGGCTTTCCTGCTGCCTTCAGCCTCAAAACCACCCTTTCCCACTTGGCGCCGCGCTAGGCACAAAAATGGCCATATGTCTGGAGATTGGTCCCACGCCCAAAGAGCCAGCAGGGAAAACTATGCCTTGTTCTAAAGCTCTTTGGGAACCGCTTGCGTAGCACCACACACCCGGGGGCTGCAGGCTTTCCTGCTGCCTTCAGCCTCAAAACCTCCCTTTCCCACTTGGCGTCGCTCCAGGCACAAAAATGGCCATATGTCTGGAGATTGGTCCCACGCCCAAAGAGCCAGCAGGGAAAACTAGGCCTTCTTCTAAAGCTCTTTGGGAACCGCTTGCGTAGCCCCACAGACCTGGGGGCTGCAGGCTTTCCTGCTGCCTTCAGCCTCAAAAGAGCACTGTCCCACTTGAAGCCGCGCCAGGCACAAATATGGCCTTATGGCTGGAGACTGGTCCCACGCCCAAAGAGCCAGCAGGGAAAACTATGCCTTGTTCTAAAGCTCTTTGGGAAACGCTTGCGTGGCCCCACAGACCTGGGGGCTGCAGGCTTTCCTGCTGCCTTCAGCCTCAAAACCGCCCTGTCCCACTTGGAGCCGCACCAGGCACAAAAATGGCCATATGTCTGGAGATTGGTCCCACGCCCAAAGAGCCAGCAGGGAAAACTATGCCTTGTTCTAAAACTCTTTGGGAACGCTTGCGTAGCCCCACAGACCGGCGGGCTGCAGGCTTTCCTGCTGCCTTCAGCCTCAAAACCGCCCTGTCCCACTTGGCGTCGCTAAAGGCACAAAAATGGCCATATGTCTGGAGATTGGTCCCACGCCCAAAGAGCCAGCAGGGAAAACTATGCCTTCTTCTAAAGCTCTTTGGGAACCGCTTGCATAGCCCCACACACCTGGGGGCTGCAGGCTTTCCTGCTGCCTTCAGCCTCAAAACCGCCCTTTCCCACTTGGCTCCGCGCCAGGCCCAAAAATGGCCATATGTCTGGAGATGGGTCCCACGCCCAAAGAGCCAGCAGGGAAAACTATGCCTTGTTCTAAAGCTCTTTGGGAACCGCTTGCGTAGCCCCACAGACCTGGGGGCTGCAGGCTTTCCTGCTGCCTTCAGCCTCAAAACCACCCTTTCCCACTTGGCGCCACGCCAGGCACAAAAATGGCCATAGAATCATAGAATCATAGAATCATAGAAATGTTGAGGTTGGAAGGGACCTTTAAGATCATCGAGTCCAACCTTTAGCCTACCCTGACAAGAGCCACTTGTAAACCATGTCCTCAGTGCCCCATCTACCCTTTTTTTAAACACCTCCAGAGATGGTGAATCCACCACCTCCCTGGGCAGCCTATTCCAATGTTTAATAACCCTTTCAGTGAAAAAATGTCTCCTAATATCTAATCTGAACCTCCCCTGACGTAACTTGAACCCGTTTCCCCTCGTCCTATCACTTGTCACCAGGGAGAAGAGGTCAGCCCCCATCTCTCTACAACCTCCTTTCAGGTAGTTGTAGAGGCTGATAAGGTCTCCCCTCAGCCTCCTCTTTTCCAGGCTAAACAACCCCAGCTCCCTCAGTCGTTCTTCATAAGGTTTGTCCTCCAGGCCCCTCACCAGCTTTGTAGCCCTTCTCTGGACACGCCCCAACACCTCAATGTCCCTCTTGTAGCGAGGGGCCCAAAACTGAACACAGTACTCGAGGTATAGGTATGGATATGGGTCCCACACCCAAAGAGCCAGCAGGGACAGAAAAATGGCCATATGTTTGGAGATTGGTCCCACGCGCAAAGAGCCAGCAGGGAAAACTATGCCTTCTTCTAAAGCTCTTTGGGAACCGCTTGCGTAGCCCCACACACCTGGGGGCTGCAGGCTTTCCTGCTGCCTTCAGCCTCAAAACCACCCTTTCCCACTTGGCGTCGCTCCAGGCACAAAAATGGCCATATGGCTGGAGATTGGTCCCACGCCCAAAGAGCCAGCACGGAAAACTATGCCTTCTTCTAAAGCTCTTTGGGAACCGCTTGCGTAGCCCCACACACCTGGGGGCTGCAGGCTTTCCTGCTGCCTTCAGCCTCAAAACCGCCCTGTCCCACTTGGCGTCGCTCGAGGCAGAAAAATGGCCATATGTCTGGAGATTGGTCCCACGCCCAAAGAGTCAGCAGGGAAAACTATGCCTTGTTCTAAAGCTCTTTGGGAACCGCTTGCGTAGCCCCACACACCTGGGGGCTGCAGGCTTTCCTGCTGCCTTCAGCCTCAAAACCACCCTTTCCCACTTGGCGCCGCGCCAGGCACAAAAATGGCCATATGTCTGGAGATTGGTCCCACGCCCAAAGAGCCAGCAGGGAAAACTATGCCTTGTTCTAAAGCTCTTTGGGAACCGCTTGCATAGCCCCACAGACCTGGGGGCTGCAGGCTTTCCTGCTGCCTTCAGCCTCAAAACCACCCTTTCCCACTTGGCGCCACGCCAGGCACAAAAATGGCCATAGAATCATAGAATCATAGAATCATAGAATTGTTGAGGTTGGAAGGGACCTTTAAGATCATCGAGTCCAACCTTTAGCCTACCCTGACAAGAGCCACTTTTAAACCATATCCTCAGTGCCCCATCTACCCTTTTTTTAAACACCTCCAGAGATGGTGAATCCACCACCACCCTGGGCAGCCTATTCCAATGTTTAATAACCCTTTCAGTGAAAAAATGTCTCCTAATATCTAATCTGAACCTCCCCTGACGTAACTTGAACCCGTTTCCCCTCGTCCTATCACTTGTCACCAGGGAGAAGAGGTCAGCCCCCATCTCTCTACAACCTCCTTTCAGGTAGTTGTAGAGGCTGATAAGGTCTCCCCTCAGCCTCCTCTTTTCCAGGCTAAACAACCCCAGCTCCCTCAGTCGTTCTTCATAAGGTTTGTCCTCCAGGCCCCTCACCAGCTTTGTAGCCCTTCTCTGGACACGCCCCAACACCTCAATGTCCCTCTTGTAGCGAGGGGCCCAAAACTGAACACAGTACTCGAGGTATAGGTATGGATATGGATCCCACACCCAAAGAGCCAGCAGGGAAAACTATGCCTTGTTCTAAAGCTCTCTGGGAAACGCTTGCGTAGCCCCATACACCTGGGGGCTGCAGGCTTTCCTGCTGCCTTCAGCCTCAAAACCACCCTTTCCCACTTGGCGCCGCGCTAGGCACAAAAATGGCCATATGGCTGGAGATTGGTCCCACGCCCAAAGAGCCAGCAGGGAAAACTATGCCTTGTTCTAAAGCTCTTTGGGAACCGCTTGCGTAGCCCCATACACCTGGGGGCTGCAGGCGTTCCTGCTGCCTTCAGCCTCAAAACCACCCTTTCCCACTTGGCGCCGCGCCAGGCACAAAAATGGCCATATGTCTGGTGATGGGTCCCACGCCCAAAGAGCCAGCAGGGAAAACTAGGCCTTGTTCTAAAGCTCTTTTGGAACCGCTTGCGTAGCCCCACACACCTGGGGGCTGCAGGATTTCCTGCTGCCTTCAGCCTCAAAACCACCCTTTCCCACTTGGCGCCTCGCCAGGCCCAAAAATGCCCATATGGCTGGAGATTGGTCCCACGCCCAAAGAGCCAGCAGGGAAAACTATGCCTTGTTTTAAAGCTCTTTGGGAACCGCTTGCGTGGTGCCACACAGGTGGGGGCTGCAGGCTTTCCTGCTGCCTTCAGCCTCAAAACCGCCCTGTCCCACTTTGCGTCGCTCCAGACACAAAAATGGCCATATGTCTGGAGATTGGTCCCACGCCCAAAGAGCCAGCAGGGAAAACTATGCCTTGTTCTAAAGCTCTTTGGGAACCGCTTGTGTAGCCCCACACACCTGGGGGCTGCAGGCTTTCCTGCTGCCTTCAGCCTCAAAACCGCCCTGTCCCGCTTGGCGTCGCTCCAGGCACAAAAATGGTCGTATGTCTGGAGATTGGTCCCACGCCCAAAGAGCCAGCAGGGAAAACTAGGCCTTGTTCTAAAGCTCTTTGGGAACCGCTTACGTAGCCCCACACACCTGCGGGCTGCAGGCTTTCCTGCTGCCTTCAGCCTCAAAACCGCCCTGTCCCGCTTGGCGTCGCTCCAGACACAAAAATGGCCATATGTCTGGAGATTGGTCCCACGCCCAAAGAGCCAGCAGGGAAAACTATGCCTTGTTCTAAAGCTCTTTGGGAACCGCTTACGTAGCCCCAGACACCTGCGGGCTGCAGGCTTTCCTGCTGCCTTCAGCCTCAACACCGCCCTGTCCCACTTGGAGCCGCGCAATGCACAAATATGGCAATATGGCTGGAGACTGGTCCCACGCCCAAAGAGCCAGCAGGGAAAAATATGCCTTTTCTAAAGCTCTTTGGGAAACGCTTGCGTAGCCCCACACAGCTGGGGGCTGCAGGCTTTCCTGCTGCCTTCAGCCTCAAAACCACCCTTTCCCAGTTGGCGCCACGCCAGGCACAAAAATGGCCATATGTCTGGAGACTGGTCCCACGCCCAAAGAGCCAGCAGGGAAAACTATGCCTTGTTCTAAAGCTCTTTGGGAACGGCTTGTGTGGACACACAGACCGGCGGGCTGCAGGCTTTCCTGCTGCCTTCAGCCTCAAAACCGCCCTGTCCCACTTGGCGTCGCTCCAGGCACAAAAATGACAATATGTCTGGAGATTGGTCCCACGCCCAAAGAGCCAGCAGGGAAAACTATGCCTTGTTCTAAAGCTCTTTGGGAACCACTTGCGTAGCCCCACAGACCTGGGGGCTGCAGGCTTTCCTGCTGCCTTCAGCCTCAAAACCACCCTATCCCACTTGGAGCCGCGCGAGGCACAAATATGGCAATATGGCTGGAGACTGGACCCACGCCCAAAGAGCCAGCAGGGAAAACTATGCCTTGTTCTAAAGCTCTTTGGGAACCTCTTGCGTAGCCCCACGGACTTGGGGGCTGCAGGCTTTCCTGCTGCCTTCAGCCTCAAAACCACCCTTTCCCACTTGGCTCCACACCAGGCACAAAAATGGCCATATGTCTGGAGATTAGTCCCACGCCCAAAGAGCCAGCAGGGAAAACTAGGCCTTGTTCTAAAGCTCTTTGGGAATGGATGCGTAGCCCCGTACACCTGGGGGCTGCAGGCTTTCCTGCTGCCTTCAGCCTCAAAACCACCGTTTCCCACTTGGCGCCGCGCCAGGCACAAAAATGGCCATATGGCTAGAGACTTGTCCCACGCCCAAAGAGCCAGCAGGGAAAACTATGCCTTGTTCTAAAGCTCTTTGGGAACCGCTTGCGTGGCCCCACACACCTGGGGGCTGCAGGATTTCCTGCTGCCTTCAGCCTCAAAACCGCCCTGTCCCACTTTGCGTCGCTCCAGGCACAAAAATGGCCATATGTCTGGAGATTGGTCCCACGCCCAAAGAGCCAGCAGGGAAAAATATGCCTTGTTCTAAAGCTCTTTGGGAACCGCTTGCGTAGCCCCACACACCTGGGGGCTGCAGGCTTTCCTGCTGCCTTCAGCCTCAAAACCACCCTTTCCCACTTGGCGCCACGCCAGGCACAAAAATGGCCATATGTCTGGAGATTGGTCCCACGCCCAAAGAGCCAGCAGGGAAAACTAGGCCTTGTTCTAAAGCTCTTTGGGAACCGCTTGTGTGGACACACAGACCGGCGGGCTGCAGGCTTTCCTGCTGCCTTCAGCCTCAAAACCTCCCTTTCCAACTTCACATCCCTCCAGGCACAAAAATGGCCATATGTCTGGAGATTGGTCCCACGCCCAAAGAGCCAGCAGGGAAAACTATGCCTTGTTCTAAAGCGCTTTGGGAACCGCTTGCGTAGCCCCACACACCTGGGGGCTGCAGGCTTTCCTGCTGCCTTAAGCCTCAAAACCACCCTTTCCCACTTGTCGCCGCCCCAGGCCCAAAAATGCCCATATGTCTGGAGATGGGTCCCACTCCCAAAGAGCCAGCAGGGAAAACTATGCCTTGTTCTAAAGCTCTTTGGGAACCGCTTGCGTAGCCCCACACACCTGGGGGCTGCAGGCTTTCCTGCTGCCTTCAGCCTCAAAACCGCCCTTTCCCACTTGGCGTCGCTCCAGACACAAAAATGGCCATATGTCTGGAGATTGGTCCCACGCCCAAAGAGCCAGCAGTGAAAACTAGGCCTTGTTCTAAAGCTCTTTGGGAACCGCTTGCGTAGCCCCACAGACCTGGGGGCTGCAGGCTTTCCTGCTGCCTTCAGCCTCAAAACCAGCCTTTCCCACTTGGCGCCGCGCCAGGCACAAAAATGGCCATATGGCTGGAGATTGGTCCCACGCCCAAAGAGCCAGCAGGGAAAACTATGCCTTGTTCTAAAGCTCTTTGGGAACCGCTTCTGTAGCCCCACACACCTGGGGGCTGCAGGCTTTCCTGCTGCCTTCAGCCTCAAAACCGCCCTGTCCCGCTTGGCGTCGCTCCAGACACAAAAATGGCCATATGTCTGGAGATTGGTCCCACGCCCAAAGAGCCAGCAGGGAAAACTATGCCTTGTTCTAAAGCTCTTTGGGAACCGCTTACGTAGCCCCACACACCTGCGGGCTGCAGGCTTTCCTGCTGCCTTCAGCCTCAAAACCGCCCTGTCCCGCTTGGCGTCGCTCCAGACACAAAAATGGCCATATGTCTGGAGATTGGTCCCACGCCCAAAGAGCCAGCAGGGAAAACTATGCCTTGTTCTAAAGCTCTTTGGGAACCGCTTACGTAGCCCCAGACACCTGCGGGCTGCAGGCTTTCCTGCTGCCTTCAGCCTCAACACCGCCCTGTCCCACTTGGAGCCGCGCAATGCACAAATATGGCAATATGGCTGGAGACTGGTCCCACGCCCAAAGAGCCAGCAGGGAAAAATATGCCTTTTCTAAAGCTCTTTGGGAAACGCTTGCGTAGCCCCACACACCTGGGGGCTGCAGGCTTTCCTGCTGCCTTCAGCCTCAAAACCACCCTTTCCCACTTGGCTCCGCGCCAGGCCCAAAAATGGCCATATGTCTGGAGACTGGTCCCACGCCCAAAGAGCCAGCAGGGAAAACTATGCCTTGTTCTAAAGCTCTTTGGGAACGGCTTGTGTGGACACACAGACCGGCGGGCTGCAGGCTTTCCTGCTGCCTTCAGCCTCAAAACCGCCCTGTCCCACTTGGCGTCGCTCCAGGCACAAAAATGACCATATGTCTGGAGATTGGTCCCACGCCCAAAGAGCCAGCAGGGAAAACTATGCCTTGTTCTAAAGCTCTTTGGGAACCACTTGCGTAGCCCCACAGACCTGGGGGCTGCAGGCTTTCCTGCTGCCTTCAGCCTCAAAACCACCCTTTCCCACTTGGAGCCGCGCGAGGCACAAATATGGCAATATGGTTGGAGACTGGTCCCACGCCCAAAGAGCCAGCAGGGAAAACTATGCCTTGTTCTAAAGCTCTTTGGGAACCTCTTGCGTAGCCCCACGGACTTGGGGGCTGCAGGCTTTCCTGCTGCCTTCAGCCTCAAAACCACCCTTTCCCACTTGGCTCCACACCAGGCACAAAAATGGCCATATGTCTGGAGATTAGTCCCACGCCCAAAGAGCCAGCAGGGAAAACTAGGCCTTGTTCTAAAGCTCTTTGGGAATGGATGCTTAGCCCCGTACACCTGGGGGCTGCAGGCTTTCCTGCTGCCTTCAGCCTCAAAACCACCCTTTCCCACTTGGAGCCGCGCCAGGCACAAAAATGGCCATATGGCTAGAGACTTCTCCCACGCCCAAAGAGCCAGCAGGGAAAACTATGCCTTGTTCTAAAGCTCTTTGGGAACCGCTTGCGTGTCCCCACACACCTGGGGGCTGCAGGATTTCCTGCTGCCTTCAGCCTCAAAACCGCCCTGTCCCACTTTGCGTCGCTCCAGGCACAAAAATGGCCATATGTCTGGAGATTGGTCCCACGCCCAAAGAGCCAGCAGGGAAAAATATGCCTTGTTCTAAAGCTCTTTGGGAACCGCTTGCGTAGCCCCACGGACCTGGGGGCTGCAGGCTTTCCTGCTGCCTTCAGCCTCAAAACCACCCTTTCCCACTTGGCGCCACGCCAGGCACAAAAATGGCCATATGTCTGGAGATTGGTCCCACGCCCAAAGAGCCAGCAGGGAAAACTAGGCCTTGTTCTAAAGCTCTTTGGGAACCGCTTGTGTGGACACGCAGACCGGCGGGCTGCAGGCTTTCCTGCTGCCTTCAGCCTCAAAACCGCCCTGTCCAACTTCGCATCCGTCCAGGCACAAAAATGGCCATATGTCTGGAGATTGGTCCCACGCCCAAAGAGCCAGCAGGGAAAACTATGCCTTGTTCTAAAGCACTTTGGGAACCGCTTGCGTAGCCCCACACACCTGCGGGCTGCAGGATTTCCTGCTGCCTTCAGCCTCAAAACCGCCCTTTCCCACTTGGCGTCGCTCCAGACACAAAAATGGCCATATGGCTGGAGATTGGTCCCACGCCCAGAGAGCCAGCAGGGAAAACTATGCCTTGTTCTAAAGCTCTTTGGGAACCGCTCGCGTGGCGCCACACAGGTGGGGCCTGCAGGCTTTCCTGCTGCCTTCAGCCTCAAAACCACCCTTTCCCACTTTGCGTCGCTCCAGGCACAAAAATGGCCATATGTCTGGACATTGGTCCCACGCCCAAAGAGCCAGCAGGGAAAACTATGCCTTGTTCTAAAGCTCTTTGGGAACCGCTTGCGTAGCCCCACACACCTGGGGGCTGCAGGCTTTCCTGCTGCCTTCAGCCTCAAAACCACCCTTTCCTACTTGGCGCCACGCCAGGCACAAAAATGGGCATAAGGCTGGAGATTGGTCCCACGCCCAAAGAGCCAGCAGGGAAAACTATGCCTTGTTCTAAAGCTCTTTTGGAACGGCTTGTGTGGACACACAGACCGGCGGGCTGCAGGCTTTCCTGCTGCCTTCAGCCTCAAAACCGCCCTGTCCCACTTGGCGTCGCTCCAGGCACAAAAATGGCCATATGTCTGGAGATGAGTCCCACTCCCAAAGAGCCAGCAGGGAAAACTATGCCTTGTTCTAAAGCTCTTTGGGAACCGCTTGCGTAGCCCCACACACCTGCGGGCTGCAGGCTTTCCTGCTGCCTTCAGCCTCAAAACCGCCCTTTCCCACTTGGCGTCGCTCCAGACACAAAAATGGCCATATGTCTGGAGATTGGTCCCACGCCCAAAGAGCCAGCAGGGAAAACTATGCCTTGTTCTAAAGCTCTTTGGGAACCGCTTGCGTAGCCCCACGGACCTGGGGGCTGCAGGCTTTCCTGCTGCCTTCAGCCTCAAAACCGCCCTGTCCCACTTTGCGTCGCTCCAGGCACAAAAATGGCCATATGTCTGGAGATTGGTCCCACGCCCAAAGAGCCAGCAGGGAAAACTATGCCTTGTTCTAAAGCTCTTTGGGAAACGCTTGCGTAGCCCCACACACCTGGGGGCTGCAGGCTTTCCTGCTGCCTTCAGCCTCAAAACCGCCCTGTCCCACTTGTCGCCGCGCCAGGAACAAAATATGGCCATATGTCTGGAGACTAGTCCCACGCCCAAAGAGCCAGAATGGAAAACTATGCCTTGTTCTAAAGCTCTTTGGGAACCGCTTGCGTAGCCCCACACACCTGCGGGCTGCAGGCTTTCCTGCCGCCTTCAGCCTCAACACCGCCCTGTCCAACTTGGAGCCGCGCGAGGCACAAATATGGCAATATGGCTGGAGACTGGTCCCACGCCCAAAGAGCCAGCAGGGAAAACTATGCCTTCTTCTAAAGCTCTTTGGGAACCGCTTGCGTGGCCCCACAGACCTGGGGGCTGCAGGCTTTCCTGCTGCCTTCAGCCTCAAAACCGCCCTGTCCCACTTGGCGTCGCTCCAGGCACAAAAATGCCATATGTCTAGAGATTGGTCCCATGCCCAAAGAGCCAGCAGGGAAAACTATGCCTTGTTCTAAAGCTCTTTGGGAACCGCTTGCGTAGCGCCACACACCTGGGGGCTGCAGGCTTTCCTGCTGCCTTCAGCCTCAAAACCACCCTTTCCCACTTGGCGTGGCTCCAGGCACTAAAATGGCCATATGTCTGGAGATTGGTCCCACGCCCAAAGAGCCAGCAGGGAAAACTATGCCTTGTTCTAAAGCTCTTTTGGAACCGCTTGCGTAGCCCCACACACCTGGGGGCTGCAGGCTTTCCTGCTGCCTTCAGCCTCAAAACCGCCCTTTCCCACTTGGCGTGGCTCCAGGCACTAAAATGGCCATATGTCTGGAGACTAGTCCCACGCCCAAAGAGCCAGAATGGAAAACTATGCCTTGTTCTAAAGCTCTTTGGGAACCGCTTGCGTGGCCCCACAGACCTGGGGGATGCAGGCTTTCCTGCTGCCTTCAGCCTCAAAACCGCCCTTTCCCACTTGGCTCCGCACCAGGCACAAAAATGGCCATATGTCTGGAGATTGGTCCCACGCCCAAAGAGACAGCAGGGAAAACTATGCCTTGTTCTAAAGCTCTTTGGGAACCGCTTGCGTAGCCCCATACACCTGGGGGCTGCAGGCTTTCCTGCTGCCTTCAGCCTCAAAACCACCCTTTCCCACTTGGCGACGCGCCAGGCACAAAAATGGCCATATGGCTGGAGACTGGTCCCACGCCCAAAGAGCCAGCAGGGAAAACTATGCCTTGTTCTAAAGCTCTTTGGGAACCGCTTGCGTAGCCCCACACACCTGGGGGCTGCAGGCTTTCCTGCTGCCTTCAGCCTCAAAACCGCCCTTTCCCACTTGGCGTCGCTCCAGACACAAAAATGGCCATATGTCTGGAGACTGGTCCCACGCCCAAAGAGCCAGCAGGGAAAACTAGGCCTTGTTCTAAAGCTCTTTGGGAACGGCTTGCGTAGCCCCACACACCTGGGGGCTGCAGGCTTTCCTGCTGCCTTCAGCCTCAAAACCGCCCTTTCCCACTTGGCGTCGCTCCAGACACAAAAATGGCCATATGTCTGGAGATTGGTCCCACGCCCAAAGAGCCAGCAGGGAAAACTATGCCTTGTTCTAAAGCTCTTTGGGAACGGCTTGCGTAGCCACACAGCTGCGGGCTGCAGGCTTTCCAGCTGCCTTCAGCCTCAAAACCACCCTTTCCCACTTGGCGACGCGCCAGGCACAAAAATGGCCATATGGCTGGAGACTGGTCCCACGCCCAAAGAGCCAGCAGGGAAAACTAGGCCTTGTTCTAAATCTCTTTGGGAACCGCTTGCGTGGCGCCACACAGGTGGGGCCTGCAGGCTTTCCTGCTGCCTTCAGCCTCAAAACCACCCTTTCCCACTGGGCGCCACGCCAGGCAAAAAAATGGCCATATGTCTGGAGATTGGTCCCACGCCCAAAGAGCCAGCAGGGAAAACTATGCCTTGTTCTAAAGCTCTTTGGGAACGGCTTGTGTGCACACACAGACCGGCGGGCTGCAGGCTTTCCTGCTGCCTTCAGCCTCAAAACCACCCTTTCCCACTTGGCGTCGCTCCAGGCACAAAAATGGCCATATGTCTGGAGATGGGTCCCACTCCCAAAGAGCCAGCAGGGAAAACTATGCCTTGTTCTAAAGCTCTTTGGGAACCGCTTGCGTAGCCCCACACACCTGCGGGCTGCAGGATTTCCTGCTGCCTTCAGCCTCAAAACCGCCCTGTCCCACTTTGCGTCGCTCCAGGCACAAAAATGGCCATATGTCTGGAGATTGGTCCCACGCCCAAAGAGCCAGCAGGGAAAACTATGCCTTCTTCTAAAGCTCTTTGGGAACGGCTTGCATAGCCCCACACACCTGGGGGCTGCAGGCTTTCCTGCTGCCTTCAGCCTCAAAACCGCCCTGTCCCACTTGGCGTCGCTCCAGGCACAAAAATGGCCATATGTCTGGAGATGGGTCCCACTCCCAAAGAGCCAGCAGGGAAAACTATGCCTTGTTCTAAAGCTCTTTGGGAACCGCTTGCGTAGCCCCACACACCTGCGGGCTGCAGGATTTCCTGCTGCCTTCAGCCTCAAAACCGCCCTGTCCCACTTTGCGTCGCTCCAGGCACAAAAATGGCCATATGTCTGGAGATTGGTCCCACGCCCAAAGAGCCAGCAGGGAAAACTATGCCTTCTTCTAAAGCTCTTTGGGAACGGCTTGCATAGCCCCACACACCTGGGGGCTGCAGGCTTTCCTGCTGCCTTCAGCCTCAAAACCGCCCTGTCCCACTTGGCGTCGCTCCAGGCACAAAAATGGCCATATGTCTGGAGATGGGTCCCACTCCCAAAGAGCCAGCAGGGAAAACTATGCCTTGTTCTAAAGCTCTTTGGGAACCGCTTGCGTAGCCCCACACACCTGGGGGCTGCAGGAATTCCTGCTGCCTTCAGCCTCAAAACCGCCCTGTCCCACTTTGCGTCGCTCCAGGCACAAAAATGGCCATATGTCTGGAGATTGGTCCCACGCCCAAAGAGCCAGCAGGGAAAAATATGCCTTGTTCTAAAGCTCTTTGGGAACCGCTTGCGTAGCCCCACACACCTGGGGGCTGCAGGCTTTCCTGCTGCCTTCAGCCTCAAAACCGCCCTTTCCCACTTGGCGTCGCTCCAGACACAAAAATGGCCATATGTCTGGAGATTGGTCCCACGCCCAAAGAGCCAGCAGGGAAAACTATGCCTTGTTCTAAAGCTCTTTGGGAACGGCTTGTGTGCACACACAGACCGGCGGGCTGCAGGCTTTCCTGCTGCCTTCAGCCTCAAAACCGCCCTTTCCCACTTGGCGTCGCTCCAGGCACAAAAATGGCCATATGTCTGGAGATGGGTCCCACTCCCAAAGAGCCAGCAGGGAAAACTATGCCTTGTTCTAAAGCTCTTTGGGAACCGCTTGCGTAGCCCCACACACCTGGGGGCTGCAGGCTTTCCTGCTGCCTTCAGCCTCAAAACCGCCCTTTCCCACTTGGCGTCGCTCCAGGCACAAAAATGGCCATATGTCTGGAGATTGGTCCCACGCCCAAAGAGCCAGCATGGAAAACTATGCCTTGTTCTAAAGCTCTTTGGGAACCGCTTGCGTAGCCCCACACACCTGGGGGCTGCAGGCTTTCCTGCTGCCTTCAGCATCAAAACCACCCTTTCCCACTTGGCGCCGCGCCAGCCACAAAAATGGCCATATGGCTGGAGACTGGTCCCACGCCCAAAGAGCCAGCAGGGAAAACTATGCCTTGTTCTAAAGCTCTTTGGGAACCGCTTGTGTGGACACACAGACCGGCGGGCTGCAGGCTTTCCTGCTGCCTTCAGCCTCAAAACCGCCCTGTCCCACTTGGCGACGCGCCAGGCTCAAAAATGGCCATATGGCTGGAGACTGGTCCCACGCCCAAAGAGCCAGCAGGGAAAACTAGGCCTTGTTCTAAAGCTCTTTGGGAACCGCTTGCGTAGCCCCACACACCTGGGGGCTGCAGGCTTTCCTGCTGCCTTCAGCCTCAAAACCGCCCTGTCCCACTTTGCGTCGCTCCAGGCACAAAAATGGCCATATGTCTGGAGATTGGTCCCACGCCCAAAGAGCCAGCAGGGAAAACTATGCCTTCTTCTAAAGCTCTTTGGGAACGGCTTGCATAGCCCCACACACCTGGGGGCTGCAGGCTTTCCTGCTGCCTTCAGCCTCAAAACCGCCCTGTCCCACTTGGCGTCGCTCCAGGCACAAAAATGGCCATATGTCTGGAGATGGGTCCCACTCCCAAAGAGCCAGCAGGGAAAACTATGCCTTGTTCTAAAGCTCTTTGGGAACCGCTTGCGTAGCCCCACACACCTGGGGGCTGCAGGATTTCCTGCTGCCTTCAGCCTCAAAACCGCCCTGTCCCACTTTGCGTCGCTCCAGGCACAAAAATGGCCATATGTCTGGAGATTGGTCCCACGCCCAAAGAGCCAGCAGGGAAAAATATGCCTTGTTCTAAAGCTCTTTGGGAACCGCTTGCGTAGCCCCACACACCTGGGGGCTGCAGGCTTTCCTGCTGCCTTCAGCCTCAAAACCACCCTTTCCCACTTGGCGCCACGCCAGGCACAAAAATGGGCATAAGGCTGGAGATTGGTCCCACGCCCAAAGAGCCAGCAGGGAAAACTATGCCTTGTTCTAAAGCTCTTTGGGAACGGCTTGTGTGGACACACAGACCGGCGGGCTGCAGGCTTTCCTGCTGCCTTCAGCCTCAAAACCGCCCTTTCCCACTTGGCGTCGCTCCAGACACAAAAATGGCCATATGTCTGGAGATTGGTCCCACGCCCAAAGAGCCAGCAGGGAAAACTATGCCTTGTTCTAAAGCTCTTTGGGAACCGCTTGCGTAGCCCCACACACCTGGGGGCTGCACGCTTTCCTGCTGCCTTCAGCCTCAAAACCACCCTTTCCCACTTGGCGCCGCGCCAGGCACAAAAATGGCCATATGGCTGGAGACTGGTCCCACGCCCAAAGAGCCAGCAGGGAAAACTAGGCCTTGTTCTAAAGCTCTTTGGGAACCGCTTGTGTGGACACACAGACCGGCGGGCTGCAGGCTTTCCTGCTGCCTTCAGCCTCAAAACCGCCCTGTCCCACTTTGCGTCGCTCCAGGCACAAAAATGGCCATATGTCTGGAGATTGGTCCCACGCCCAAAGAGCCAGCAGGGAAAACTATGCCTTGTTCTAAAGCTCTTTGGGAAACGCTTGCGTAGCCCCACACACCTGGGGGTTGCAGGCTTTCCTGCTGCCTTCAGCCTCAAAACCGCCCTGTCCCACTTGTCGCCGCGCCAGGAACAAAAAATGGCCATATGTCTGGAGACTGGTCCCACGCCCAAAGAGCCAGAATGGAAAACTATGCCTTGTTCTAAAGCTCTTTGGGAACCGCTTGCGTAGCCCCACACACCTGCGGGCTGCAGGCTTTCCTGCCGCCTTCAGCCTCAACACCGCCCTGTCCAACTTGGAGCCGCGCGAGGCACAAATATGGCAATATGGCTGGAGACTGGTCCCACGCCCAAAGAGCCAGCAGGGAAAACTATGCCTTCTTCTAAAGCTCTTTGGGAACCGCTTGCGTGGCCCCACACACCTGGGGGCTGCAGGCTTTCCTGCTGCCTTCAGCCTCAAAACCGCCCTGTCCCACTTGGCGTCGCTCCAGGCACAAAAATGCCATATGTCTGGAGATTGGTCCCACGCCCAAAGAGCCAGCAGGGAAAACTATGCCTTGTTCTAAAGCTCTTTGGGAACGGCTTGCGTAGCGCCACACACCTGGGGGCTGCAGGCTTTCCTGCTGCCTTCAGCCTCAAAACCACCCTTTCCCACTTGGCGTGGCTCCAGGCACTAAAATGGCCATATGTCTGGAGATTGGTCCCACGCCCAAAGAGCCAGCAGGGAAAACTATGCCTTGTTCTAAAGCTCTTTTGGAACCGCTTGCGTAGCCCCACACACCTGGGGGCTGCAGGCTTTCCTGCTGCCTTCAGCCTCAAAACCGCCCTTTCCCACTTGGCGTGGCTCCAGGCACTAAAATGGCCATATGTCTGGAGACTAGTCCCACGCCCAAAGAGCCAGAATGGAAAACTATGCCTTGTTCTAAAGCTCTTTGGGAACCGCTTGCGTGGCCCCACAGACCTGGGGGCTGCAGGCTTTCCTGCTGCCTTCAGCCTCAAAACCGCCCTTTCCCACTTGGCTCCGCACCAGGCACAAAAATGGCCATATGTCTGGAGATTGGTCCCACGCCCAAAGAGCCAGAATGGAAAACTATGCCTTGTTCTAAAGCTCTTTGGGAACCGCTTGCGTGGCCCCACAGACCTGGGGGCTGCAGGCTTTCCTGCTGCCTTCAGCCTCAAAACCGCCCTTTCCCACTTGGCGTCGCTCCAGACACAAAAAAGGCCATATGTCTGGAGATTGGTCCCACGCCCAAAGAGCCAGCAGGGAAAACTAGGCCTTGTTCTAAAGCTCTTTGGGAACGGCTTGCGTAGCCCCACACACCTGGGGGCTGCAGGCTTTCCTGCTGCCTTCAGCCTCAAAACCGCCCTTTCCCACTTGGCGTCGCTCCAGACACAAACATGGCCATATGTCTGGAGATTGGTCCCACGCCCAAAGAGCCAGCAGGGAAAACTAGGCCTTGTTCTAAAGCTGTTTGGGAACGGCTTGCGTAGCCACACAGCTGCGGGCTGCAGGCTTTCCAGCTGCCTTCAGCCTCAAAACCACCCTTTCCCACTTGGCGACGCGCCAGGCACAAAAATGGCCATATGGCTGGAGACTGGTCCCACGCCCAAAGAGCCAGCAGGGAAAACTAGGCCTTGTTCTAAAGCTCTTTGGGAACCGCTTGCGTGGCGCCACACAGGTGGGGCCTGCAGGCTTTCCTGCTGCCTTCAGCCTCAAAACCACCCTTTCCCACTTGGCGCCACGCCAGGCACAAAAATGGCCATATGGCTGGAGATTGGTCCCACGCCCAAAGAGCCAGCAGGGAAAACTATGCCTTCTTCTAAAGCTCTTTGGGAACGGCTTGTGTGCACACACAGACCGGCGGGCTGCAGGCTTTCCTGCTGCCTTCAGCCTCAAAACCGCCCTTTCCCACTTGGCGTCGCTCCAGGCACAAAAATGGCCATATGTCTGGAGATGGGTCCCACTCCCAAAGAGCCAGCAGGGAAAACTATGCCTTGTTCTAAAGCTCTTTGGGAACCGCTTGCGTAGCCCCACACACCTGGGGGCTGCAGGCTTTCCTGCTGCCTTCAGCCTCAAAACCGCCCTTTCCCACTTGGCGTGGCTCCAGGCACAAAAATGGCCATATGTCTGGAGATTGGTCCCACGCCCAAAGAGCCAGCAGGGAAAACTATGCCTTGTTCTAAAGCTCTTTGGGAACCGCTTGCGTAGCCCCACACACCTGGGGGCTGCAGGCTTTCCTGCTGCCTTCAGCATCAAAACCACCCTTTCCCACTTGGCGCCGCGCCAGCCACAAAAATGGCCATATGGCTGGAGACTGGTCCCACGCCCAAAGAGCCAGCAGGGAAAACTAGGCCTTGTTCTAAAGCTCTTTGGGAACCGCTTGTGTGGACACACAGACCGGCGGGCTGCAGGCTTTCCTGCTGCCTTCAGCCTCAAAACCGCCCTGTCCCACTTGGCGACGCGCCAGGCTCAAAAATGGCCATATGGCTGGAGACTGGTCCCACGCCCAAAGAGCCAGCAGGGAAAACTAGGCCTTGTTCTAAAGCTCTTTGGGAACCGCTTGCGTGGCGCCACACAGGTGGGGCCTGCAGGCTTTCCTGCTGCCTTCAGCCTCAAAACCGCCCTGTCCCACTTTGCGTCGCTCCAGGCACAAAAATGGCCATATGTCTGGAGATTGGTCCCACGCCCAAAGAGCCAGCAGGGAAAACTATGCCTTGTTCTAAAGCTCTTTGGGAACGGCTTGCGTAGCCCCACGGACCTGGGGGCTGCAGGCGTTCCCTGCTGCCTTCAGCCTCAAAACCGCCCTGTCCCACTTGGCGTCGCTCCAGGCACAAAAATGGCCATATGTCTGGAGATGGGTCCCACGCCCAAAGAGCCAGCAGGGAAAACTATGCCTTGTTCTAAAGCTCTTTGGGAACCGCTTGCGTAGCCCCACACACCTGGGGGCTGCAGGCTTTCCTGCTGCCTTCAGCCTCAAAACCGCCCTTTCCCACTTGGCGTCGCTCCAGACACAAAAATGGCCATATGTCTGGAGATTGGTCCCACGCCCAAAGAGCCAGCAGGGAAAACTATGCCTTGTTCTAAAGCTCTTTGGGAACCGCTTGCGTAGCCCCACACACCTGGGGGCTGCAGGCTTTCCTGCTGCCTTCAGCATCAAAACCACCCTTTCCCACTTGGCGCCGCGCCAGACACAAAAATGGCCATATGGCTGGAGCTTAGTCCCACGCCCAAAGAGCCAGCAGGGAAAACTATGCCTTGTTCTAAAGCTCTTTGGGAACCGCTTGTGTGGACACACAGACCGGCGGGCTGCAGGCTTTCCTGCTGCCTTCAGCCTCAAAACCGCCCTGTCCCACTTTGCGTCGCTCCAGGCACAAAAATGGCCATATGTCTGGAGATTGGTCCCACGCCCAAAGAGCCAGCAGGGAAAACTATGCCTTGTTCTAAAGCTCTTTGGGAACCACTTGCGTAGCCCCACAGACCTGGGGGCTGCAGGCTTTCCTGCTGCCTTCAGCCTCAAAGCCACCCTTCCCCACTTAGCGCCGCGCCAGGCCCAAAAATGACCGTATGTCTGGAGATGGGTCCCACTCCCAAAGAGCCAGAAGGGAAAACTATGCCTTGTTCTAAAGCTCTTTGGGAACCGCTTGCGTAGCCCCACACACCTGGGGGCTGCAGGCTTTCCTGCTGCCTTCAGCCTCAAAACCACCCTTTCCCACTTGGCGCCACGCCAGGCACAAAAATGGCCATATGTCTGGAGATTGGTCCCACGCCCAAAGAGCCAGCAGGGAAAACTAGGCCTTGTTCTAAAGCTCTTTGGGAACCGCTTGTGTGGACCCACAGACCGGCGGGCTGCAGGCTTTCCTGCTGCCTTCAGCCTCAAAACCGCCCTGTCCCAATTCGCATCCCTCCAGGCACAAAAATGGCCATATGTCTGGAGATTGGTCCCACGCCCAAAGAGCCAGCAGGGAAAACTATGCCTTGTTCTAAAGCACTTTGGGAACCGCTAGCGTAGCCCCACACACCTGGGGGCTGCAGGCTTTCCTGCTGCCTTCAGCCTCAAAACCACCCTTTCCCACTTGTCGCCGCCCCAGGCCCAAAAATGCCCATATGTCTGGAGATGGGTCCCACTCCCAAAGAGCCAGCAGGGAAAACTATGCCTTGTTCTAAAGCTCTTTGGGAACCGCTTGCGTAGCCCCACACACCTGAGGGCTGCAGGCTTTCCTGCTGCCTTCAGCCTCAAAACCTCCCTTTCCCACTTGGCGTCGCTCCAGACACAAAAATGGCCATATGTCTGGAGATTGGTCCCACGCCCAAAGAGCCAGCAGTGAAAACTAGGCCTTGTTCTAAAGCTCTTTGGGAACGGCTTGCGTAGCCCCACACACCTGGGGGCTGCAGGCTTTCCTGCTGCCTTCAGCCTCAAAACCACCCTTTCCCACTTGGCGCCGCGCCAGGCACAAAAATGGCCATATGGCTGGAGATTGGTCCCACGCCCAAAGAGCCAGCAGGGAAAACTATGCCTTGTTCTAAAGCTCTTTGGGAACCGCTCGCGTGGCGCCACACAGGTGGGGCCTGCAGGCTTTCCTGCTGCCTTCAGCCTCAAAACCGCCCTTTCCCACTTTGCGTCGCTCCAGGCACAAAAATGGCCATATGGCTGGAGATTGGTCCCACGCCCAAAGAGCCAGCAGGGAAAACTAGGCCTTCTTCTAAAGCTCTTTGGGAACGGCTTGCGTAGCCCCACACACCTGGGGGCTGCAGGCTTTCCTGCTGCCTTCAGCCTCAACACCGCCCTGTCCCACTTGCAGACGCGCGAGGCACAAATATGGCAATATGGCTGGAGACTGGTCCCACGCCCAAAGAGCCAGCAGGGAAAACTATGCCTTGTTCTAAAGCTCTTTGGGAACCGCTTGCGTGGCCCCACACACCTGGGGGCTGCAGGATTTCCTGCTGCCTTCAGCCTCAAAACCGCCCTGTCCCACTTTGCGTCGCTCCAGGCACAAAAATGGCCATATGTCTGGAGATTGGTCCCACGCCCAAAGAGCCAGCAGGGAAAAATATGCCTTGTTCTAAAGCTCTTTGGGAACCGCTTGCGTAGCCCCACACACCTGGGGGCTGCAGGCTTTCCTGCTGCCTTCAGCATCAAAACCACCCTTTCCCACTTGGCGCCACGCCAGGCACAAAAATGGGCATAAGGCTGGAGATTGGTCCCACGCCCAAAGAGCCAGCAGGGAAAATTAGGCCTTGTTCTAAAGCTCTTTGGGAAACGCTTGCGTAGCCCCACACACCTGGGGGCTGCAGGGTTTCCTGCTGCCTTCAGCCTCAAAACCGCCCTTCCCCACTTGTCGCCGCGCCAGGAACAAAAAATGGCCATATGTCTGGAGACTGGTCCCACGCCCAAAGAGCCAGAATGGAAAACTATGCCTTGTTCTAAAGCTCTTTGGGAACCGCTTGTGTGGACACACAGACCGGTGGGCTGCAGGCTTTCCTGCTGCCTTCAGCCTCAAAACTGCCCTGTCCCACTTGGCGTGGCTCCAGGCACTAAAATGGCCATATGTCTGGAGATTGGTCCCACGCCCAAAGAGCCAGCAGGGAAAACTATGCCTTGTTCTAAAGCTCTTTTGGAACCGCTTGCGTAGCCCCACACACCTGGGGGCTGCAGGCTTTCCTGCTGCCTTCAGCCTCAAAACCGCCCTTTCCCACTTGGCGTGGCTCCAGGCACTAAAATGGCCATAGGTATGGATATGGGTCCCACGCCCAAAGAGCCAGCAGGGAAAACTATGCCTTGTTCTAAAGCTCTTTGGGAACCGCTTGCGTGGCCCCACAGACCTGGGGGCTGCAGGCTTTCCTGCTGCCTTCAGCCTCAAAACCGCCCTTTCCCACTTGGCTCCGCACCAGGCACAAAAATGGCCATATGTCTGGAGATTGGTCCCACGCCCAAAGAGCCAGCAGGGAAAACTATGCCTTGTTCTAAAGCTCTTTGGGAACCGCTTGCGTAGCCCCATACACCTGGGGGCTGCAGGCTTTCCTGCTGCCTTCAGCCTCAAAACCACCCTTTCCCACTTGGCGACGCGCCAGGCACAAAAATGGCCATATGGCTGGAGACTGGTCCCACGCCCAAAGAGCCAGCAGGGAAAACTATGCCTTGTTCTAAAGCTCTTTGGGAACCGCTTGCGTAGCCCCACACACCTGGGGGCTGCAGGCTTTCCTGCTGCCTTCAGCCTCAAAACCACCCTTTCCAACTTCGCATCCCTCCAGGCACAAAAATGGCCATATGTCTGGAGATTGGTCCCACGCCCAAAGAGCCAGCAGGGAAAACTATGCCTTGTTCTAAAGCTCTTTGGGAACCGCTTGCGTAGCCCCACGGACCTGGGGGCTGCAGGCTTTCCTGCTGCCTTCAGCCTCAAAACCACCCTTTCCCACTTGGCGCCACGCCAGGCAAAAAAATGGCCATATGTCTGGAGATTGGTCCCACGCCCAAAGAGCCAGCAGGGAAAACTATGCCTTGTTCTAAAGCTCTTTGGGAACGGCTTGTGTGCACACACAGACCGGCGGGCTGCAGGCTTTCCTGCTGCCTTCAGCCTCAAAACCGCCCTGTCCCACTTGGCGTCGCTCCAGGCACAAAAATGGCCATATGTCTGGAGATTGGTCCCACGCCCAAAGAGCCAGCAGGGAAAACTATGCCTTGTTCTAAAGCTCTTTGGGAACCGCTTGCGTAGCCCCACACACCTGGGGGCTGCAGGCTTTCCTGCTGCCTTCAGCCTCAAAACCACCCTGTCCCACTTGGCGTCGCTCCAGACACAAAAATGGCCATATGTCTGGAGATTGGTCCCACGCCCAAAGAGCCAGCAGGGAAAACTATGCCTTGTTCTAAAGCTCTTTGGGAACCGCTTGCGTAGCCCCACACACCTGGGGGCTGCAGGCTTTCCTGCTGCCTTCAGCATCAAAACCACCCTTTCCCACTTGGCGCCGCGCCAGCCACAAAAATGGCCATATGGCTGGAGACTGGTCCCACGCCCAAAGAGCCAGCAGGGAAAACTATGCCTTGTTCTAAAGCTCTTTGGGAACCGCTTGTGTGGACACACAGACCGGCGGGCTGCAGGCTTTCCTGCTGCCTTCAGCCTCAAAACCGCCCTTTCCCACTTTGCGTCGCTCCAGGCACAAAAATGGCCATATGTCTGGAGATTGGTCCCACGCCCAAAGAGCCAGCAGGGAAAACTATGCCTTGTTCTAAAGCTCTTTGGGAACCATTGCGTAGCCCCACAGACCTGGGGGCTGCAGGCTTTCCTGCTGCCTTCAGCCTCAAAACCACCCTTCCCCACTTGTCGCCGCACCAGGCACAAAAAAGCCCATATGTCTGGAGATGGGTCCCACGCCCAAAGAGCCAGCAGGGAAAACTATGCCTTGTTCTAAAGCTCTTTGGGAACCGCTTGCGTAGCCCCACACACCTGGGGGCTGCAGGCTTTCCTGCTGCCTTCAGCCTCAAAACCGCCCTTTCCCACTTGGCGTCGCTCCAGACACAAAAATGGCCATATGTCTGGAGATTGGTCCCACGCCCAAAGAGCCAGCAGGGAAAACTATGCCTTGTTCTAAAGCTCTTTGGGAACCGCTTGCGTAGCCCCACACACCTGGGGGCTGCAGGCTTTCCTGCTGCCTTCAGCATCAAAACCACCCTTTCCCACTTGGCGCCGCGCCAGACACAAAAATGGCCATATGGCTGGAGCTTAGTCCCACGCCCAAAGAGCCAGCAGGGAAAACTATGCCTTGTTCTAAAGCTCTTTGGGAACCGCTTGTGTGGACACACAGACCGGCGGGCTGCAGGCTTTCCTGCTGCCTTCAGCCTCAAAACCGCCCTGTCCCACTTTGCGTCGCTCCAGGCACAAAAATGGCCATATGTCTGGAGATGGGTCCCACTCCCAAAGAGCCAGAAGGGAAAACTATGCCTTGTTCTAAAGCTCTTTGGGAACCGCTTGCGTAGCCCCACACACCTGGGGGCTGCAGGCTTTCCTGCTGCCTTCAGCCTCAAAACCACCCTTTCCCACTTGGCGCCACGCCAGGCTCAAATATGGCCATATGTCTGGAGATTGGTCCCACGCCCAAAGAGCCAGCAGGGAAAACTAGGCCTTGTTCTAAAGCTCTTTGGGAACCGCTTGTGTGGACACACAGACCGGCGGGCTGCAGGCTTTCCTGCTGCCTTCAGCCTCAAAACCGCTCTGTCCCAATTCGCATCCCTCCAGGCACAAAAATGGCCATATGTCTGGAGATTGGTCCCACGCCCAAAGAGCCAGCAGGGAAAACTATGCCTTGTTCTAAAGCACTTTGGGAACCGCTAGCGTAGCCCCACACACCTGGGGGCTGCAGGCTTTCCTGCTGCCTTCAGCCTCAAAACCACCCTTTCCCACTTGTCGCCGCCCCAGGCCCAAAAATGCCCATATGTCTGGAGATGGGTCCCACTCCCAAAGAGCCAGCAGGGAAAACTATGCCTTGTTCTAAAGCTCTTTGGGAACCGCTTGCGTAGCCCCACACACCTGAGGGCTGCAGGCTTTCCTGCTGCCTTCAGCCTCAAAACCTCCCTTTCCCACTTGGCGTCGCTCCAGACACAAAAATGGCCATATGTCTGGAGATTGGTCCCACGCCCAAAGAGCCAGCAGTGAAAACTAGGCCTTGTTCTAAAGCTCTTTGGGAACGGCTTGCGTAGCCCCACACACCTGGGGGCTGCAGGCTTTCCTGCTGCCTTCAGCCTCAAAACCACCCTTTCCCACTTGGCGCCGCGCCAGGCACAAAAATGGCCATATGGCTGGAGATTGGTCCCACGCCCAAAGAGCCAGCAGGGAAAACTATGCCTTGTTCTAAAGCTCTTTGGGAACCGCTCGCGTGGCGCCACACAGGTGGGGCCTGCAGGCTTTCCTGCTGCCTTCAGCCTCAAAACCGCCCTTTCCCACTTTGCGTCGCTCCAGGCACAAAAATGGCCATATGGCTGGAGATTGGTCCCACGCCCAAAGAGCCAGCAGGGAAAACTAGGCCTTCTTCTAAAGCTCTTTGGGAACGGCTTGCGTAGCCCCACAGACCTGGGGGCTGCAGGCTTTCCTGCTGCCTTCAGCCTCAACACCGCCCTGTCCCACTTGCAGACGCGCGAGGCACAAATATGGCAATATGGCTGGAGACTGGTCCCACGCCCAAAGAGGCAGCAGGGAAAACTATGCCTTGTTCTAAAGCTCTTTGGGAACCGCTTGCGTGGCCCCACACACCTGGGGGCTGCAGGATTTCCTGCTGCCTTCAGCCTCAAAACCGCCCTGTCCCACTTTGCGTCGCTCCAGGCACAAAAATGGCCATATGTCTGGAGATTGGTCCCACGCCCAAAGAGCCAGCAGGGAAAAATATGCCTTGTTCTAAAGCTCTTTGGGAACCGCTTGCGTAGCCCCACACACCTGGGGGCTGCAGGCTTTCCTGCTGCCTTCAGCATCAAAACCACCCTTTCCCACTTGGCGCCACGCCAGGCACAAAAATGGGCATAAGGCTGGAGATTGGTCCCACGCCCAAAGAGCCAGCAGGGAAAATTAGGCCTTGTTCTAAAGCTCTTTGGGAAACGCTTGCGTAGCCCCACACACCTGGGGGCTGCAGGGTTTCCTGCTGCCTTCAGCCTCAAAACCACACTTCCCCACTTGTCGCCGCGCCAGGAACAAAAAATGGCCATATGTCTGGAGACTGGTCCCACGCCCAAAGAGCCAGCAGGGAAAACTATGCCTTGTTCTAAAGCTCTTTGGGAACCGCTTGTGTGGACACACAGACCGGTGGGCTGCAGGCTTTCCTGCTGCCTTCAGCCTCAAAACTGCCCTGTCCCACTTGGCGTGGCTCCAGGCACTAAAATGGCCATATGTCTGGAGATTGGTCCCACGCCCAAAGAGCCAGCAGGGAAAACTATGCCTTGTTCTAAAGCTCTTTTGGAACCGCTTGCGTAGCCCCACACACCTGGGGGCTGCAGGCTTTCCTGCTGCCTTCAGCCTCAAAACCGCCCTTTCCCACTTGGCGTGGCTCCAGGCACTAAAATGGCCATAGGTATGGATATGGGTCCCACGCCCAAAGAGCCAGCAGGGAAAACTATGCCTTGTTCTAAAGCTCTTTGGGAACGGCTTGCGTGGCCCCACACACCTGGGGGCTGCAGGCTTTCCTGCTGCCTTCAGCCTCAAAACCACCCTTTCCCACTTGGCGACGCGCCAGGCACAAAAATGGCCATATGGCTGGAGACTGGTCCCACGCCCAAAGAGCCAGCAGGGAAAACTATGCCTTGTTCTAAAGCTCTTTGGGAACCGCTTGCGTAGCCCCACACACCTGGGGGCTGCAGGCTTTCCTGCTGCCTTCAGCCTCAAAACCACCCTTTCCCACTTGGCGCCGCACCAGGCACAAAAATGGCCATATGTCTGGAGATTGGTCCCACGCCCAAAGAGCCAGCAGGGAAAACTAGGCCTTGTTCTAAAGCTCTTTGGGAACCGCTTGCGTAGCCCCATACACCTGGGGGCTGCAGGCTTTCCTGCTGCCTTCAGCCTCAAAACCACCCTTTCCCACTTGGCGCCGCGCCAGGCACAAAAATGGCCATATGTCTGGAGACTGGTCCCACGCCCAAAGAGCCAGCAGGGAAAACTATGCCTTGTTCTAAAGCTCTTTGGGAACCGCTTGCGTAGCCCCACACACCTGGGGGCTGCAGGCTTTCCTGCTGCCTTCAGCCTCAAAACCACCCTTTCCAACTTCGCATCCCTCCAGGCACAAAAATGGCCATATGTCTGGAGACTGGTCCCACGCCCAAAGAGCCAGCAGGGAAAACTATGCCTTGTTCTAAAGCTCTTTGGGAACCGCTTGCGTAGCCCCACGGACCTGGGGGCTGCAGGCTTTCCTGCTGCCTTCAGCCTCAAAACCACCCTTTCCCACTTGGCGCCACGCCAGGCAAAAAAATGGCCATATGTCTGGAGATTGGTCCCACGCCCAAAGAGCCAGCAGGGAAAACTATGCCTTGTTCTAAAGCTCTTTGGGAACGGCTTGTGTGCACACACAGACCGGCGGGCTGCAGGCTTTCCTGCTGCCTTCAGCCTCAAAACCGCCCTGTCCCACTTGGCGTCGCTCCAGGCACAAAAATGGCCATATGTCTGGAGATTGGTCCCACGCCCAAAGAGCCAGCAGGGAAAACTATGCCTTGTTCTAAAGCTCTTTGGGAACCGCTTGCGTAGCCCCACACACCTGGGGGCTGCAGGCTTTCCTGCTGCCTTCAGCCTCAAAACCACCCTTTACCACTTGGCGACGCTCCAGACACAAAAATGGCCATATGTCTGGAGATTGGTCCCACGCCCAAAGAGCCAGCAGGGAAAACTATGCCTTGTTCTAAAGCTCTTTGGGAACCGCTTGCGTAGCCCCACACACCTGGGGGCTGCAGGCTTTCCTGCTGCCTTCAGCCTCAAAACCACCCTTTCCCACTTGGCGCCGCGCCAGGCACAAAAATGGCCATATGGCTGGAGACTGGTCCCACGCCCAAAGAGCCAGCAGGGAAAACTATGCCTTGTTCTAAAGCTCTTTGGGAACCGCTTGTGTGGACACACAGACCGGCGGGCTGCAGGCTTTCCTGCTGCCTTCAGCCTCAAAACCACCCTTTCCCACTTGGCGACGCGCCAGGCACAAAAATGGCCATATGGCTGGAGACTGGTCCCACGCCCAAAGAGCCAGCAGGGAAAACTAGGCCTTGTTCTAAAGCTCTTTGGGAACCGCTTGTGTGGCGCCACACAGGTGGGGCCTGCAGGCTTTCCTGCTGCCTTCAGCCTCAAAACCGCCCTGTCCCACTTTGCGTCGCTCCAGGCACAAAAATGGCCATATGTCTGGAGATTGGTCCCACGCCCAAAGAGCCAGCAGGGAAAACTAGGCCTTGTTCTAAAGCTCTTTGGGAACGGCTTGCGTAGCCCCACGGACCTGGGGGCTGCAGGCTTTCCTGCTGCCTTCAGCCTCAAAACCACCCTTTCCCACTTGGCGCCACGCCAGGCACAAAAATGGCCATATGTCTGGAGATTGGTCCCACGCCCAAAGAGCCAGCAGGGAAAACTAGGCCTTGTTCTAAAGCTCTTTGGGAACCGCTTGTGTGCACACACAGACCGGCGGGCTGCAGGCTTTCCTGCTGCCTTCAGCCTCAAAACCGCCCTTCCCCACTTAGCGCCGCGCCAGGCACAAAAATGACCGTATGTCTGGAGATGGGTCCCACTCCCAAAGAGCCAGAAGGGAAAACTATGCCTTGTTCTAAAGCTCTTTGGGAACCGCTTGCGTAGCCCCACACACCTGGGGGCTGCAGGCTTTCCTGCTGCCTTCAGCATCAAAACCACCCTTTCCCACTTGGCGCCACGCCAGGCACAAAAATGGCCATATGTCTGGAGATTGGTCCCACGCCCAAAGAGCCAGCAGGGAAAACTAGGCCTTGTTCTAAAGCTCTTTGGGAACCGCTTGTGTGGACACACAGACCGGCGGGCTGCAGGCTTTCCTGCTGCCTTCAGCCTCAAAACCGCCCTGTCCCACTTCGCATCCCTCCGGGCACAAAAATGGCCATATGTCTGGAGATTGGTCCCACGCCCAAAGAGCCAGCAGGGAAAACTATGCCTTGTTCTAAAGCACTTTGGGAACCGCTTGCGTAGCCCCACGGACCTGGGGGCTGCAGGCTTTCCTGCTGCCTTCAGCCTCAAAACCACCCTTTCCCACTTGTCGCCGCCCCAGGCCCAAAAATGCCCATATGTCTGGAGATGGGTCCCACTCCCAAAGAGCCAGCAGGGAAAACTATGCCTTGTTCTAAAGCTCTTTGGGAACCGCTTGCGTAGCCCCACACACCTGAGGGCTGCAGGCTTTCCTGCTGCCTTCAGCCTCAAAACCGCCCTTTCCCACTTGGCGTCGCTCCAGACACAAAAATGGCCATGTGTCTGGAGATTGGTCCCACGCCCAGAGAGCCAGCAGGGAAAACTATGCCTTGTTCTAAAGCTCTTTGGGAACGGCTTGCGTAGCCCCACACACCTGGGGGCTGCAGGCTTTCCTGCTGCCTTCAGCCTCAAAACCTCCCTTTCCCTCTTGGCGTCGCTCCAGACACAAAAATGGCCATATGTCTGGAGATTGGTCCCACGCCCAAAGAGCCAGCAGTGAAAACTAGGCCTTGTTCTAAAGCTCTTTGGGAACGGCTTGCGTAGCCCCACACACCTGGGGGCTGCAGGCTTTCCTGCTGCCTTCAGCCTCAAAACCACCCTTTCCCACTTGGCGCCGCGCCAGGCACAAAAATGGCCATATGGCTGGAGATTGGTCCCACGCCCAAAGAGCCAGCAGGGAAAACTATGCCTTGTTCTAAAGCTCTTTGGGAACCGCTTGCGTGGCGCCACACAGGTGGGGCCTGCAGGCTTTCCTGCTGCCTTCAGCCTCAAAACCGCCCTTTCCCACTTTGCGTCGCTCCAGGCACAAAAATGGCCATATGGCTGGAGATTGGTCCCACGCCCAAAGAGCCAGCAGGGAAAACTATGCCTTGTTCTAAAGCTCTTTGGGAACCGCTTGCGTAGGCCCATACACCTGGGGGCTGCAGGCTTTCCTGCTGCCTTCAGCCTCAACACCGCCCTGTCCCACTTTGCGTCGCTCCAGGCACAAAAATGGCCATATGTCTGGAGACTGGTCCCACGCCCAAAGAGCCAGCAGGGAAAAATATGCCTTGTTCTAAAGCTCTTTGGGAACCGCTTGCGTAGCCCCACACACCTGGGGCCTGCAGGCTTTCCTGCTGCCTTCAGCCTCAAAACCACCCTTTCCCACTTGGCGCCACGCCAGGCACAAAAATGGGCATAAGGCTGGAGATTGGTCCCACGCCCAAAGAGCCAGCAGGGAAAACTATGCCTTGTTCTAAAGCTCTTTGGGAATGGCTTGTGTGGACACACAGACCGGCGGGCTGCAGGCTTTCCTGCTGCCTTCAGCCTCAAAACCGCCCTGTCCCACTTGGCGTCGCTCCAGGCACAAAAATGGCCATATGTCTGGAGATGAGTCCCACTCCCAAGAGCCAGCAGGGAAAACTATGCCTTGTTCTAAAGCTCTTTGGGAACCGCTTGCGTAGCCCCACACACCTGGGGGCTGCAGGCTTTCCTGCTGCCTTCAGCCTCAAAACCGCCCTTTCCCACTTGGCGTCGCTCCAGACACAAAAATGGCCATATGTCTGGAGATTGGTCCCACGCCCAAAGAGCCAGCAGGGAAAACTATGCCTTGTTCTAAAGCTCTTTGGGAACCGCTTGCGTAGCCCCACGGTCCTGGGGGCTGCAGGCTTTCCTGCTGCCTTCAGCCTCAAAACCACCCTTTCCCACTTGGCGCCGCGCCAGGCACAAAAATGGCCATATGGCTGGAGACTGGTCCCACGCCCAAAGAGCCAGCAGGGAAAACTAGGCCTTGTTCTAAAGCTCTTTGGGAACCGCTTGTGTGGACACACAGACCGGCGGGCTGCAGGCTTTCCTGCTGCCTTCAGCCTCAAAACCGCCCTGTTCCACTTTGCGTCGCTCCAGGCACTAAAATGGCCATATGTCTGGAGATTGGTCCCACGCCCAAAGAGCCAGCAGGGAAAACTATGCCTTGTTCTAAAGCTCTTTGGGAACCGCTTGCGTAGCCCCACAGACCTGCGGGCTGCAGGCTTTCCTGCCGCCTTCAGCCTCAACACCGCCCTGTCCAACTTGGAAACGCGCGAGGCACAAATATGGCAATATGGCTGGAGACTGGTCCCACGCCCAAAGAGCCAGCAGGGAAAACTATGCCTTGTTCTAAAGCTCTTTGGGAACCGCTTGTGTGGCCCCACAGACCTGGGGGCTGCAGGCTTTCCTGCTGCCTTCAGCCTCAAAACCGCCCTGTCCCACTTGGCGTCGCTCCAGGCACAAAAATGCCATATGTCTGGAGATTGGTCCCACGCCCAAAGAGCCAGCAGGGAAAACTATGCCTTCTTCTAAAGCTCTTTGGGAACGGCTTGCGTAGCCCCACACACCTGGGGGCTGCAGGCTTTCCTGCTGCCTTCAGCCTCAAAACCACCCTTTCCCACTTGGCGTCGCTCCAGACACAAAAATGGCCATATGTCTGGAGATTGGTCCCACGCCCAAAGAGCCAGCAGGGAAAACTATGCCTTGTTCTAAAGCTCTTTGGGAACCGCTTGTGTGGACACACAGACCGGTGGGCTGCAGGCTTTCCTGCTGCCTTCAGCCTCAAAACTGCCCTGTCCCACTTGGCGTGGCTCCAGGCACAAAAATGGCCATATGTCTGCAGACTGGTCCCACGCCCAAAGAGCCAGCAGGGAAAACTATGCCTTGTTCTAAAGCTCTTTTGGAACCGCTTGCGTAGCCCCACACACCTGGGGGCTGCAGGCTTTCCTGCTGCCTTCAGCCTCAAAACCGCCCTTTCCCACTTGGCGTGGCTCCAGGCACTAAAATGGCCATAGGTATGGATATGGGTCCCACGCCCAAAGAGCCAGCAGGGAAAACTATGCCTTGTTCTAAAGCTCTTTGGGAACCGCTTGCGTGGCCCCACAGACCTGGGGGCTGCAGGCTTTCCTGCTGCCTTCAGCCTCAAAACCGCCCTTTCCCACTTGGCTCCGCACCAGGCACAAAAATGGCCATATGTCTGGAGATTGGTCCCACGCCCAAAGAGACAGCAGGGAAAACTATGCCTTGTTCTAAAGCTCTTTGGGAACCGCTTGCGTAGCCCCACACACCTGGGGGCTGCAGGCTTTCCTGCTGCCTTCAGCCTCAAAACCACCCTTTCCCACTTGGCGACGCGCCAGCCACAAAAATGGCCATATAGCTGGAGACTGGTCCCACGCCCAAAGAGCCAGCAGGGAAAACTATGCCTTGTTCTAAAGCTCTTTGGGAACCGCTTGCGTAGCCCCACACACCTGGGGGCTGCAGGCTTTCCTGCTGCCTTCAGCCTCAAAACCGCCCTTTCCCACTTCGCATCCCTCCAGGCACAAAAATGGCCATATGTCTGGAGATTGGTCCCACGCTCAAAGAGCCAGCAGGGAAAACTAGGCCTTGTTCTAAAGCTCTTTGGGAACCGCTTGCGTGGCCCCACAGACCTGGGGGCTGCAGGCTTTCCTGCTGCCTTCAGCCTCAAAACCGCCCTTTCCCACTTGGCGCCGCACCAGGCACAAAAATGGCCATATGTCTGGAGACTGGTCCCACGCCCAAAGAGCCAGCAGGGAAAACTATGCCTTGTTCTAAAGCTCTTTGGGAACCGCTTGCGTAGCCCCACACACCTGGGGGCTGCAGGCTTTCCTGCTGCCTTCAGCCTCAAAACCACCCTTTCCCACTTCGCATCCCTCCAGGCACAAAAATGGCCATATGTCTGGAGATTGGTCCCACGCCCAAAGAGCCAGCAGGGAAAACTATGCCTTGTTCTAAAGCAATTTGGGAACCGCTTGCGTAGCCCCACACACCTGGGGGCTGCAGGCTTTCCTGCTGCCTTCAGCCTCAAAACCACCCTTTCCCACTTGTCGCCGCCCAGGCCCAAAAATGCCCATATGTCTGGAGATGGGTCCCACTCCCAAAGAGCCAGCAGGGAAAACTATGCCTTGTTCTAAAGCTCTTTGGGAACGGCTTGCGTAGCCCCATGGACCTGGGGGCTGCAGGCTTTCCTGCTGCCTTCAGCCTCAAAACCACCCTTTCCCACTTGGCGCCACGCCAGGCACAAAAATGGCCATATGTCTGGAGATTGGTCCCACGCCCAAAGAGCCAGCAGGGAAAACTAGGCCTTCTTCTAAAGCTCTTTGGGAACGGCTTGTGTGGACACACAGACCGGCGGGCTGCAGGCTTTCCTGCTGCCTTCAGCCTCAAAACCGCCCTGTCCCACTTGGCGTCGCTCCAGGCACAAAAATGGCCATATGTCTGGAGATGAGTCCCACTCCCAAAGAGCCAGCAGGGAAAACTATGCCTTGTTCTAAAGCTCTTTGGGAACCGCTTGCGTAGCCCCACACACCTGGGGGCTGCAGGCTTTCCTGCTGCCTTCAGCCTCAAAACCGCCCTTTCCCACTTGGCGTCGCTCCAGACACAAAAATGGCCATATGTCTGGAGATTGGTCCCACGCCCAAAGAGCCAGCAGGGAAAACTATGCCTTGTTCTAAAGCTCTTTGGGAACCGCTTGCGTAGCCCCACGGTCCTGGGGGCTGCAGGCTTTCCTGCTGCCTTCAGCCTCAAAACCACCCTTTCCCACTTGGCGCCGCGCCAGGCACAAAAATGGCCATATGGCTGGAGACTGGTCCCACGCCCAAAGAGCCAGCAGGGAAAACTAGGCCTTGTTCTAAAGCTCTTTGGGAACCGCTTGTGTGGACACACAGACCGGCGGGCTGCAGGCTTTCCTGCTGCCTTCAGCCTCAAAACCGCCCTGTCCCACTTTGCGTCGCTCCAGGCACAAAAATGGCCATATGTCTGGAGATTGGTCCCACGCCCAAAGAGCCAGCAGGGAAAACTATGCCTTGTTCTAAAGCTCTTTGGGAAACGCTTGCGTAGCCCCACACACCTGGGGGCTGCAGGCTTTCCTGCTGCCTTCAGCCTCAAAACCGCCCTTCCCCACTTGTCGCCGCGCCAGGAACAAAAAATGGCCATATGTCTGGAGACTGGTCCCACGCCCAAAGAGCCAGAATGGAAAACTATGCCTTGTTCTAAAGCTCTTTGGGAACCGCTTGCGTAGCCCCACAGACCTGCGGGCTGCAGGCTTTCCTGCCGCCTTCAGCCTCAACACCGCCCTGTCCAACTTGGAGCCGCGCGAGGCACAAATATGGCAATATGGCTGGAGACTGGTCCCACGCCCAAAGAGCCAGCAGGGAAAACTATGCCTTGTTCTAAAGCTCTTTGGGAACCGCTTGCGTAGCCCCACACACCTGGGGGCTGCAGGCTTTCCTGCTGCCTTCAGCCTCAAAACCGCCCTTTCCCACTTGGCGTCGCTCCAGACACAAAAATGGCCATATGTCTGGAGATTGGTCCCACGCCCAAAGAGCCAGCAGGGAAAACTATTCCTTGTTCTAAAGCTCTTTGAGAACGGCTTGCGTAGCCCCACACACCTGGGGGCTGCAGGCTTTCCTGCTGCCTTCAGCCTCAAAACCGCCCTTTCCCACTTGGCGTCGCTCCAGGCACAAAAATGGCCATATGTCTGGAGATTGGTCCCACGCCCAAAGAGCCAGCAGGGAAAACTAGGCCTTGTTCTAAAGCTCTTTGGGAACGGCTTGCGTGGCCCCACACACCTGGGGGCTGCAGGCTTTCCTGCTGCCTTCAGCCTCAAAACCACCCTTTCCCACTTGGCGACGCGCCAGGCACAAAAATGGCCATATGGCTGGAGACTGGTCCCACGCCCAAAGAGCCAGCAGGGAAAACTAGGCCTTGTTCTAAAGCTCTTTGGGAACCGCTTGCGTGGCGCCACACAGGTGGGGCCTGCAGGCTTTCCTGCTGCCTTCAGCCTCAAAACCGCCCTGTCCCATTTTGCGTCGCTCCAGGCACAAAAATGGCCATATGTCTGGAGATTGGTCCCACGCCCAAAGAGCCAGCAGGGAAAACTATGCCTTGTTCTAAAGCTCTTTGGGAACGGCTTGCGTAGCCCCACGGACCTGGGGGCTGCAGGCTTTCCTGCTGCCTTCAGCCTCAAAACCACCCTTTCCCACTTGGCGCCGCGCCAGCCACGAAAATGGCCATATGGCTGGAGACTGGTCCCACGCCCAAAGAGCCAGCAGGGAAAACTATGCCTTGTTCTAAAGCTCTTTGGGAACCGCTTGTGTGGACACACAGACCGGCGGGCTGCAGGCTTTCCTGCTGCCTTCAGCCTCAAAACCGCCCTGTCCCACTTTGCGTCGCTCCAGGCACAAAAATGGCCATATGTCTGGAGATGGGTCCCACTCCCAAAGAGCCAGAAGGGAAAACTATGCCTTGTTCTAAAGCTCTTTGGGAACCGCTTGCGTAGCCCCACACACCTGGGGGCTGCAGGTTTTCCTGCTGCCTTCAGCCTCAAAACCGCCCTTTCCCACTTGGCGTCGCTCCAGACACAAAAAGGGCCATATGTCTGGAGATTGGTCCCACGCCCAAAGAGCCAGCAGGGAAAACTATGCCTTGTTCTAAAGCTCTTTGGGAACGGCTTGCGTAGCCCCACACACCTGGGGGCTGCAGGCTTTCCTGCTGCCTTCAGCCTCAACACCGCCCTGTCCCACATGGAGCCGCGCAATGCACAAATATGGCAATATGGCTGGAGACTGGTCCCACGCCCAAAGAGCCAGCAGGGAAAAATATGCCTTTTCTAAAGCTCTTTGGGAAACGCTTGCGTAGCCCCACACACCTGGGGGCTGCAGGCTTTCCTGCTGCCTTCAGCCTCAAAACCACCCTTTCCCAGTTGGCGCCACGCCAGGCACAAAAATGGCCATATGTCTGGAGATTGGTCCCACGCCCAAAGAGCCAGCAGGGAAAACTATGCCTTGTTCTAAAGCTCTTTGGGAACGGCTTGTGTGCACACACAGACCGGCTGGCTGCAGGCTTTCCTGCTGCTTTCAGCCTCAAAACCACCCTTTCCCACTTGGCGCCACGCCAGGCACAAAAATGGGCATAAGGCTGGAGATTGGTCCCACGCCCAAAGAGCCAGCAGGGAAAACTATGCCTTGTTCTAAAGCTCTTTGGGAACGGCTTGTGTGGACACACAGACCGGCGGGCTGCAGGCTTTCCTGCTGCCTTCAGCCTCAAAACCGCCCTGTCCCACTTGGCGTCGCTCCAGGCACAAAAATGGCCATATGTCTGGAGATTGGTCCCACGCCCAAAGAGCCAGCAGGGAAAACTATGCCTTGTTCTAAAGCTCTTTGGGAACCGCTTGCGTAGCCCCACACACCTGGGGGCTGCAGGCTTTCCTGCTGCCTTCAGCCTCAAAACCACCCTTTCCCACTTGGCGCCGCGCCAGGCACAAAAATGGCCATATGGCTGGAGACTGGTCCCACGCCCAAAGAGCCAGCAGGGAAAACTAGGCCTTGTTCTAAAGCTCTTTGGGAACCGCTTGTGTGGACACACAGACCGGCGGGCTGCAGGCTTTCCTGCTGCCTTCAGCCTCAAAACCGCCCTGTCCCACTTTGCGTCGCTCCAGGCACAAAAATGGCCATATGGCTGGAGACTGGTCCCACGCCCAAAGAGCCAGCAGGGAAAACTATGCCTTGTTCTAAAGCTCTTTGGGAAACGCTTGCGTAGCCCCACACACCTGGGGGCTGCAGGCTTTCCTGCTGCCTTCAGCCTCAAAACCGCCCTTCCCCACTTGTCGCCGCGCCAGGAACAAAAAATGGCCATATGTCTGGAGACTGGTCCCACGCCCAAAGAGCCAGAATGGAAAACTATGCCTTGTTCTAAAGCTCTTTGGGAACCGCTTGCGTAGCCCCACAGACCTGCGGGCTGCAGGCTTTCCTGCCGCCTTCAGCCTCAACACCGCCCTGTCCAACTTGGAGCCGCGCGAGGCACAAATATGGCAATATGGCTGGAGACTGGTCCCACGCCCAAAGAGCCAGCAGGGAAAACTATGCCTTGTTCTAAAGCTCTTTGGGAACCGCTTGCGTGGCCCCACAGACCTGGGGGCTGCAGGATTTCCTGATGCCTTCAGCCTCAAAACCGCCCTGTCCCACTTGGCGTCGCTCCAGGCACAAAAATGCCATATGTCTGGAGATTGGTCCCACGCCCAAAGAGCCAGCAGGGAAAACTATGCCTTGTTCTAAAGCTCTTTGGGAACGGCTTGCGTAGCCCCACACACCTGGGGGCTGCAGGCTTTCCTGCTGCCTTCAGCCTCAAAACCACCCTTTCCCACTTGGCGTCGCTCCAGACACAAAAATGGCCATATGTCTGGAGATTGGTCCCACGCCCAAAGAGCCAGCAGGGAAAACTATGCCTTGTTCTAAAGCTCTTTGGGAACCGCTTGTGTGGACACACAGACCGGTGGGCTGCAGGCTTTCCTGCTGCCTTCAGCCTCAAAACTGCCCTGTCCCACTTGGCGTGGCTCCAGGCACAAAAATGGCCATATGTCTGGAGATTGGTCCCACGCCCAAAGAGCCAGCAGGGAAAACTATGCCTTGTTCTAAAGCTCTTTTGGAACCGCTTGCGTAGCCCCACACACCTGGGGGCTGCAGGCTTTCCTGCTGCCTTCAGCCTCAAAACCGCCCTTTCCCACTTGGCGTGGCTCCAGGCACTAAAATGGCCATAGGTATGGATATGGGTCCCACGCCCAAAGAGCCAGCAGGGAAAACTATGCCTTGTTCTAAAGCTCTTTGGGAACCGCTTGTGTGGACACACAGACCTGGGGGCTGCAGGCTTTCCTGCTGCCTTCAGCCTCAAAACCGCCCTTTCCCACTTGGCTCCGCACCAGGCACAAAAATGGCCATACGTCTGGAGATTGGTCCCACGCCCAAAGAGACAGCAGGGAAAACTAGGCCTTGTTCTAAAGCTCTTTGGGAACCGCTTGCGTAGCCCCATACACCTGGGGGCTGCAGGCTTTCCTGCTGCCTTCAGCCTCAAAACCACCCTTTCCCACTTCGCGACGCGCCAGCCACAAAAATGGCCATATGGCTGGAGACTGGTCCCACGCCCAAGGAGCCAGCAGGGAAAACTATGCCTTGTTCTAAAGCTCTTTGGGAACCGCTTGCGTAGCCCCACACACCTGGGGGCTGCAGGCTTTCCTGCTGCCTTCAGCCTCAAAACCACCCTTTCCCACTTCGCATCCCTCCAGGCACAAAAATGGCCATATGTCTGGAGATTGGTCCCACGCCCAAAGAGCCAGCAGGGAAAACTAGGCCTTGTTCTAAAGCTCTTTGGGAACCGCTTGCGTGGCCCCACAGACCAGGGGGCTGCAGGCTTTCCTGCTGCCTTCAGCCTCAAAACCGCCCTTTCCCACTTGGCGCCGCACCAGGCACAAAAATGGCCATATGTCTGGAGACTGGTCCCACGCCCAAAGAGCCAGCAGGGAAAACTATGCCTTGTTCTAAAGCTCTTTGGGAACCGCTTGCGTAGCCCCACACACCTGGGGGCTGCAGGCTTTCCTGCTGCCTTCAGCCTCAAAACCACCCTTTCCCACTTCGCATCCCTCCAGGCACAAAAATGGCCATATGTCTGGAGATTGGTCCCACGCCCAAAGAGCCAGCAGGGAAAACTATGCCTTGTTCTAAAGCAATTTGGGAACCGCTTGCGTAGCCCCACACACCTGGGGGCTGCAGGCTTTCCTGCTGCCTTCAGCCTCAAAACCACCCTTTCCCACTTGTCGCCGCCCAGGCCCAAAAATGCCCATATGTCTGGAGATGGGTCCCACTCCCAAAGAGCCAGCAGGGAAAACTATGCCTTGTTCTAAAGCTCTTTGGGAACCGCTTGCGTAGCCCCACACACCTGGGGGCTGCAGGCTTTCCTGCTGCCTTCAGCCTCAAAACCACCCTTTCCCACTTCGCATCCCTCCAGGCACAAAAATGGCCATATGTCTGGAGATTGGTCCCACGCCCAAAGAGACAGCAGGGAAAACTAGGCCTTGTTCTAAAGCTCTTTGGGAACGGCTTGCGTGGCCCCACACACCTGGGGGCTGCAGGCTTTCCTGCTGCCTTCAGCATCAAAACCACCCTTTCCAACTTGGCGCCGCGCCAGGCACAAAAATGGCCATATGGCTGGAGACTGGTCCCACGCCCAAAGAGCCAGCAGGGAAAACTATGCCTTGTTCTAAAGCTCTTTGGGAACCGCTTGTGTGGACACACAGACCGGCGGGCTGCAGGCTTTCCTGCTGCCTTCAGCCTCAAAACCACCCTTTCCCACTTGGCGACGCGCCAGGCACAAAAATGGTCATATGGCTGGAGACTGGTCCCACGCCCAAAGAGCCAGCAGGGAAAACTAGGCCTTGTTCTAAAGCTCTTTGGGAACCGCTTGCGTGGCGCCACACAGGTGGGGCCTGCAGGCTTTCCTGCTGCCTTCAGCCTCAAAACCGCCCTTTCCCACTTTGCGTCGCTCCAGGCACAAAAATGGCCATATGTCTGGAGATTGGTCCCACGCCCAAAGAGCCAGCAGGGAAAACTAGGCCTTGTTCTAAAGCTCTTTGGGAACCGCTTGCGTAGCCCCACGGACCTGGGGGCTGCAGGCTTTCCTGCTGCCTTCAGCCTCAAAACCACCCTTTCCCACTTGGCGCCACGCCAGCCACAAAAATGGCCATATGGCTGGAGACTGGTCCCACGCCCAAAGAGCCAGCAGGGAAAACTATGCCTTGTTCTAAAGCTCTTTGGGAACCGCTTGTGTGGACACACAGACCGGCGGGCTGCAGGCTTTCCTGCTGCCTTCAGCCTCAAAACCGCCCTGTCCCACTTGGCGTCGCTCCAGGCACAAAAATGGCCATATGTCTGGAGATTGGTCCCACGCCCAAAGAGCCAGCAGGGAAAACTAGGCCTTGTTCTAAAGCTCTTTGGGAACCACTTGCGTAGCCCCACAGACCTGGGGGCTGCAGGCTTTCCTGCTGCCTTCAGCCTCAAAACCACCCTTCCCAACTTAGCGCCGCGCCAGGCCCAAAAATGACCGTATGTCTGGAGATGGGTCCCACTCCCAAAGAGCCAGCAGGGAAAACTATGCCTTGTTCTAAAGCTCTTTGGGAACCGCTTGCGTAGCCCCACACACCTGGGGGCTGCAGGTTTTCCTGCTGCCTTCAGCCTCAAAACCGCCCTTTCCCACTTGGCGTCGCTCCAGACACAAAAAGGGCCATATGTCTGGAGATTGGTCCCACGCCCAAAGAGCCAGCAGGGAAAACTATGCCTTGTTCTAAAGCTCTTTGGGAACCGCTTGCGTAGCCCCACACACCTGGGGGCTGCAGGCTTTCCTGCTGCCTTCAGCCTCAAAACCGCCCTTTCCCACTTGGCGTCGCTCCAGACACAAAAATGGCCATATGTCTGGAGATTGGTCCCACGCCCAAAGAGCCAGCAGGGAAAACTATGCCTTGTTCTAAAGCTCTTTGGGAACCGCTTGTGTGGACACACAGACCGGCGGGCTGCAGGCTTTCCTGCTGCCTTCAGCCTCAAAACCGCCCTGTCCCACTTGGCATGGCTCCAGGCCCAAAAATGGCCATATGGCTGGAGACTGGTCCCACGCCCAAAGAGCCAGCAGGGAAAACTAGGCCTTGTTCTAAAGCTCTTTGGGAACCGCTTCTGTAGCCCCACACACCTGGGGGCTGCAGGCTTTCCTGCTGCCTTCAGCCTCAAAACCACCCTTTCCCACTTGGCGCCGCGCCAGGCACAAAAATGGCCATATGTCTGGAGATTGGTCCCACGCCCAAAGAGCCAGCAGGGAAAACTAGGCCTTGTTCTAAAGCTCTTTGGGAATGGATGCGTAGCCCCGTACACCTGGGGGCGTCAGGATTTCCTGCTGCCTTCAGCCTCAAAACCACCCTTTCCCACTTTGCGCCGCGCCAGGCATAAAAATGGCCATATGTCTAGAGACTTGTCCCACGCCCAAAGAGCCAGCAGGGAAAACTATGCCTTGTTCTAAAGCTCTTTGGGAACGGCTTGCGTGGCCCCACAGACCTGGGGGCTGCAGGCTTTCCTGCTGCCTTCAGCCTCAAAACCACCCTTTCCCACTTGGAGCCGCGCGAGGAACAAATATGGCAATATGGCTGGAGACTGGTCCCACGCCCAAAGAGCCAGCAGGGAAAACTAGGCCTTGTTCTAAAGCCCTTTGGGAACGGCTTGCGTAGCCCCACAGACCTGGGGGCTGCAGGCTTTCCTGCTGCCTTCAGCCTCAAAACCACCCTTTCCCACTTAGCGCCGCGCCAGGCCCAAAAATAGCCATATGGCTGGAGACTGGTCCCACGCCCAAAGAGCCAGCAGGGAAAACTATGCCTTGTTCTAAATCTCTTTTGGAACCGCTTGCGTAGCCCCACACACCTGGGGGCTGCAGGATTTCCTGCTGCCTTCAGCCTCAGAACCACCCTTTCCCACTTGGCACCGCACCAGGCCCAAAAATGGCCATATGTCTGGAGATTGGTCCCACGCCCAAAGAGACAGCAGGGAAAACTATGCATTGTTCTAAAACTCTTTGGGAACGGCTTGCGTAGCCCCACAGACCTGGGGGCTGCAGGCTTTCCTGATGCCTTCAGCCACAAAACCGCCCTGTCCCTCTTGGCGTCGCTCCAGGCACAAAAATGGCCATATGTCTGGAGATTGGTCCCACGCCCAAAGAGCCAGCAGGGAAAATTATGCCTTGTTCTAAAGCTCTTTGGGAACCGATTGCGTAGCCCCACAGACCTGGGGGCTGCAGGCTTTCCTGCTGCCTTCAGCCTCAAAACCACCCTTTCCCACTTTGCGTCGCTCAAGGCACAATAATGGCCATATGTCTGGAGATTGGTCCCACGCCCAAAGAGCCAGCAGGGCAAACTATGCCTTGTTCTAAAGCTCTTTGGGAACGGCTTGCGTAGCCCCACAGACCTGGGGGCTGCACCTTTCCTGCTGCCTTCAGCCTCAAAACCGCCCTGTCCCACTTTACGTCGCTCCAGACACAAAAATGGCCATATGTCTGGAGATTGGTCCCACGCCCAAAGAGCCAGCAGGGAAAACTAGGCCTTGTTCTAAAGCTCTTTGGGAACCGCTTGCGTAGCCCCACACACCTGCGGGCTGCAGGCTTTCCTGCCGCCTTCAGCCTCAACACCGCCCTGTCCTACTTGGAGCCGCCCGAGGCACAAATATGGCAATATGGCTGGAGACTGGTCCCACGCCCAAAGAGCCAGCAGGGAAAACTATGCCGTGTTCTAAAGCTCTTTGGGAACGGCTTGTGTGGACACACAGACCGGCGGGCTGCAGGCTTTCCTGCTGCCTTCAGCCTAAAAACCACCCTTCCCCACTTGGCGTCGCTCCAGACACAAAAAGGGCCATATGTCTGGAGATTGGTCCCACGCCCAAAGAGCCAGCAGGGAAAACTAGGCCTTGTTCTAAACCTCTTTGGGAACCGCTTGCGTAGCCCCACACACCTGGGGGCTGCAGGCTTTCCTGCTGCCTTCAGCCTCAAAACCGCCCTTTCCCACTTGGCGTCGCTCCAGGCACAAAAAGGGCCATATGTCTGGAGATTGGTCCCACGCCCAAAGAGCCAGCAGGGAAAACTATGCCTTGTTCTAAAGCTCTTTGGGAACCGCTTGCGTAGCCCCACACACCTGGGTTCTGCAGGCTTTCCTGCTGCCTTCAGCCTCAAAACCGCCCCTTCCCACTTGGCGTCGCTCCAGACACAAAAAAGGCCATATGTCTGGAGATTGGTCCCACGCCCAAAGAGCCAGCAGGGAAAACTAGGCCTTGTTCTAAAGCTCTTTGGGAACCGCTTGCGTAGCCCCACACACCTGCGGGCTGCAGGCTTTCCTGCTGCCTTCAGCCTCAAAACCACCCTTTCCCACTTGGCGCCGCGCCAGGCACAAAAATGGCAATATGGCTGGAGACTGGTCCCACGCCCAAAGAGCCAGCAGGGAAAACTATGCCTTGTTCTAAAGCTCTTTGGGAACCGTTTGTGTGGACACACAGACCTGGGGGCTGCAGGCTTTCCTGCTGCCTTCAGCCTCAAAACCGCCCTGTCCCACTTTGCGTCGCTCCAGGCACAAAAATGGCCATATGTCTGGAGATTGGTCCCACGCCCAAAGAGCCAGCAGGGAAAACTATGCCTTGTTCTAAAGCTCTTTGGGAACCTCTTGCGTAGCCCCACGGACTTGGGGGCTGCAGGCTTTCCTGCTGCCTTCAGCCTCAAAACCACCCTTCCCCACTTGTCGCCGCGCCAGGCCCAAAAATGGCCATATGTCTGGAGATTGGTCCCACGCCCAAAGAGCCAGAAGGGAAAACTAGGCCTTGTTCTAAAGCTCTTTGGGAACCGCTTGCATAGCCCCACACACCTGGGGGCTGCAGGCTTTCCTGCTGCCTTCAGCCTCAAAACCACCCTTTCCCACTTGGCGCCACGCCTGGCCCAAAAATGCCCATATGTTTGGAGATGGGTCCCATGCCCAAAGAGCCAGCAGGGAAAACTATGCCTTGTTCTAAAGCTCTTTGGGAACCGCTTGCGTAGCCCCACACACCTGGGGGCTGCAGGCTTTCCTGCTGCCTTCAGCCTCAAAACCGCCCTTTCCCACTTGGCGTCGCTCCAGACACAAAAATGGCCATATGTCTGGAGATTGGTCCCACGCCCAAAGAGCCAGCAGGGAAAACTATGCCTTGTTCTAAAGCTCTTTGGGAACCGTTTGTGTGGACACACAGACCGGCGGGCTGCAGGCTTTCCTGCTGCCTTCAGCCTCAAAACCGCCCTGTCCCACTTTGCGTCGCTCCAGGCACAAAAATGGCCATATGTCTGGAGATTGGTCCCACGCCCAAAGAGCCAGCAGGGAAAACTATGCCTTGTTCTAAAGCTCTTTGTGAAACGCTTGCGTAGCCCCACACACCTGGGGGCTGAAGGGTTTCCTGCTGCCTTCAGCCTCAAAACCACCCTTTCCCACTTGGCGCCGCGCCAGGCCCAAAAATGGCCATATGTCTGGAGACTGGTCCCACGCCCAAAGAGCCAGAAGGGAAAACTATGCCTTGTTCTAAAGCTCTTTGGGAACCGCTTGCATAGCCCCACACACCTGGGGGCTGCAGGCTTTCCTGCTGCCTTCAGCCTCAAATCCGCCCTTCCCCACTTAGCGCCGCGCCAGGCACAAAAATGGCCATATGTCTGGAGATGGGTCCCACTCCCAAAGAGCCAGCAGGGAAAACTATGCCTTGTTGTAAAGCTCTTTGGGAACCGCTTGCGTAGCCCCACACACCTGGGGGCTGCAGGCTTTCCTGCTGCCTTCAGCCTCAAAACCGCCCTGTCCCACTTGGCGTCGCTCCAGACACAAAAATGGCCATATGTCTGGAGATTGGTCCCACGCCCAAAGAGCCAGCAGGGAAAACTAGGCCTTGTTCTAAAGCTCTTTGGGAACGGCTTGCGTGGCCCCACACACCTGGGGGCTGCAGGCTTTCCTGCTGCCTTCAGCATCAAAACCACCCTTTCCCACTTGGCGCCGCGCCAGCCACAAAAATGGCCATATGGCTGGAGACTGGTCCCACGCCCAAAGAGCCAGCAGGGAAAACTATGCCTTGTTCTAAAGCTCTTTGGGAACCGCTTGTGTGGACACACAGACCGGCGGGCTGCAGGCTTTCCTGCTGCCTTCAGCCTCAAAACCACCCTTTCCCACTTGGCGACGCGCCAGGCACAAAAATGGCCATATGGCTGGAGACTGGTCCCACGCCCAAAGAGCCAGCAGGGAAAACTAGGCCTTGTTCTAAAGCTTTTTGGGAACCGCTTGCGTGGCGCCACACAGGTGGGGCCTGCAGGCTTTCCTGCTGCCTTCAGCCTCAAAACCGCCCTGTCCCACTTTGCGTCGCTCCAGGCACAAAAATGGCCATATGTCTGGAGATTGGTCCCACGCCCAAAGAGCCAGCAGGGAAAACTAGGCCTTGTTCTAAAGCTCTTTGGGAACCGCTTGCATAGCCCCACACACCTGGGGGCTGCAGGCTTTCCTGCTGCCTTCAGCCTCAAAACCACCCTTTCCCACTTGGCGCCACGCCTGGCCCAAAAATGCCCATATGTTTGGAGATGGGTCCCATGCCCAAAGAGCCAGCAGGGAAAACTATGCCTTGTTCTAAAGCTCTTTGGGAACCGCTTGCGTAGCCCCACACACCTGGGGGCTGCAGGCTTTCCTGCTGCCTTCAGCCTCAAAACCGCCCTTTCCCACTTGGCGTCGCTCCAGACACAAAAATGGCCATATGTCTGGAGATTGGTCCCACGCCCAAAGAGCCAGCAGGGAAAACTATGCCTTGTTCTAAAGCTCTTTGGGAACCGTTTGTGTGGACACACAGACCGGCGGGCTGCAGGCTTTCCTGCTGCCTTCAGCCTCAAAACCGCCCTGTCCCACTTTGCGTCGCTCCAGGCACAAAAATGGCCATATGTCTGGAGATTGGTCCCACGCCCAAAGAGCCAGCAGGGAAAACTATGCCTTGTTCTAAAGCTCTTTGTGAAACGCTTGCGTAGCCCCACACACCTGGGGGCTGAAGGGTTTCCTGCTGCCTTCAGCCTCAAAACCACCCTTTCCCACTTGGCGCCGCGCCAGGCCCAAAAATGGCCATATGTCTGGAGACTGGTCCCACGCCCAAAGAGCCAGAAGGGAAAACTATGCCTTGTTCTAAAGCTCTTTGGGAACCGCTTGCATAGCCCCACACACCTGGGGGCTGCAGGCTTTCCTGCTGCCTTCAGCCTCAAATCCGCCCTTCCCCACTTAGCGCCGCGCCAGGCACAAAAATGGCCATATGTCTGGAGATGGGTCCCACTCCCAAAGAGCCAGCAGGGAAAACTATGCCTTGTTGTAAAGCTCTTTGGGAACCGCTTGCGTAGCCCCACACACCTGGGGGCTGCAGGCTTTCCTGCTGCCTTCAGCCTCAAAACCGCCCTGTCCCACTTGGCGTCGCTCCAGACACAAAAATGGCCATATGTCTGGAGATTGGTCCCACGCCCAAAGAGCCAGCAGGGAAAACTAGGCCTTGTTCTAAAGCTCTTTGGGAACGGCTTGCGTGGCCCCACACACCTGGGGGCTGCAGGCTTTCCTGCTGCCTTCAGCATCAAAACCACCCTTTCCCACTTGGCGCCGCGCCAGCCACAAAAATGGCCATATGGCTGGAGACTGGTCCCACGCCCAAAGAGCCAGCAGGGAAAACTATGCCTTGTTCTAAAGCTCTTTGGGAACCGCTTGTGTGGACACACAGACCGGCGGGCTGCAGGCTTTCCTGCTGCCTTCAGCCTCAAAACCACCCTTTCCCACTTGGCGACGCGCCAGGCACAAAAATGGCCATATGGCTGGAGACTGGTCCCACGCCCAAAGAGCCAGCAGGGAAAACTAGGCCTTGTTCTAAAGCTTTTTGGGAACCGCTTGCGTGGCGCCACACAGGTGGGGCCTGCAGGCTTTCCTGCTGCCTTCAGCCTCAAAACCGCCCTGTCCCACTTTGCGTCGCTCCAGGCACAAAAATGGCCATATGTCTGGAGATTGGTCCCACGCCCAAAGAGCCAGCAGGGAAAACTAGGCCTTGTTCTAAAGCTCTTTGGGAACGGCTTGCGTAGCCCCACGGACCTGGGGGCTGCAGGCTTTCCTGCTGCCTTCAGCCTCAAAACCACCCTTTCCCACTTGGCGCCACGCCAGCCACAAAAATGGCCATATGGCTGGAGACTGGTCCCACGCCCAAAGAGCCAGCAGGGAAAACTATGCCTTGTTCTAAAGCTCTTTGGGAACCGCTTGTGTGGACACACAGACCGGCGGGCTGCAGGCTTTCCTGCTGCCTTCAGCCTCAAAACCGCCCTGTCCCACTTTGCGTCGCTCCAGGCACAAAAATGGCCATATGTCTGGAGATTGGTCCCACGCCCAAAGAGCCAGCAGGGAAAACTATGCCTTGTTCTAAAGCTCTTTGGGAACCACTTGCGTAGCCCCACAGACCTGGGGGCTGCAGGCTTTCCTGCTGCCTTCAGCCTCAAAACCACCCTTCCCCACTTAGCGCCGCGCCAGGCCCAAAAATGACCGTATGTCTGGAGATGGGTCCCACTCCCAAAGAGCCAGAAGGGAAAACTATGCCTTGTTCTAAAGCTCTTTGGGAACCGCTTGCGTAGCCCCACACACCTGGGGTCTGCAGGTTTTCCTGCTGCCTTCAGCCTCAAAACCGCCCTTTCCCACTTGGCGTCGCTCCAGACACAAAAAGGGCCATATGTCTGGAGATTGGTCCCACGCCCAAAGAGCCAGCAGGGAAAACTATGCCTTGTTCTAAAGCTCTTTGGGAACGGCTTGCGTAGCCCCACAGACCTGGGGGCTGCAGGCTTTCCTGCTGCCTTCAGCCTCAAAACCGCCCTTTCCCACTTGGCGTCGCTCCAGAAACAAAAATAGCCATATGTCTGGAGATTGGTCCCACGCCCAAAGAGCCAGCAGGGAAAACTATGCCTTGTTCTAAAGCTCTTTGGGAACCGCTTGTGTGGACACACAGACCGGCGGGCTGCAGGCTTTCCTGCTGCCTTCAGCCTCAAAACCGCCCTGTCCCACTTGGCATGGCTCCAGGCCCAAAAATGGCCATATGTCTGGAGATTGGTCCCACGCCCAAAGAGCCAGCAGGGAAAACTATGCCTTGTTCTAAAGCTCTTTGGGAACCGCTTGCGTGGCCCCACAGACCTGGGGGCTGCAGGCTTTCCTGCTGCCTTCAGCCTCAAAACCACCCTTTCCCACTTGGCGCCACGCCAGGCACAAAAATGGCCATATGTCGGGAGACTGGTCCCACGCCCAAAGAGCCAGAAGGGAAAACTATGCCTTGTTCTAAAGCTCTTTGGGAAACGCTTGCGTAGCCCCACACACCTGGGGGCTGCAGGCTTTCCTGCTGCCTTCAGCCTCAAAACCACCCTTTCCCACTTCTCGCCGCCCCAGGCCCAAAAATGCCCATATGTCTGGAGATGGGTCCCACTCCCAAAGAGCCAGAAGGGAAAACTATGCCTTGTTCTAAAGCTCTCTGGGAAACGCTTGCGTAGCCCCACACACCTGGGGGCTGCAGGCTTTCCTGCTGCCTTCAGCCTCAAAACCGCCCTTTCCCACTTGGCGTCGCTCCAGACACAAAAATGGCCATATGTCTGGAGATTGGTCCCACGCCCAAAGAGCCAGCAGGGAAAACTATGCCTTGTTCTAAAGCTCTTTGGGAACCGCTTGTGTGGACACACAGACCGGCGGGCTGCAGGCTTTCCTGCTGCCTTCAACTCAAAACCGCCCTGTCCCACTTGGCGTGGCTCCAGGCACTAAAATGGCCATATGTCTGGAGATTGGTCCCACGCCCAAAGAGCCAGCAGGGAAAACTATGCCTTGTTCTAAAGCTCTTTGGGAACGGCTTGCGTAGCCCCACGGACCTGGGGGCTGCAGGCTTTCCTGCTGCCTTCAGCCTCAAAACCACCCTTTCCCACTTGGCGCCACGCCAGCCACAAAAATGGCCATATGGCTGGAGACTGGTCCCACGCCCAAAGAGCCAGCAGGGAAAACTATGCCTTGTTCTAAAGCTCTTTGGGAACCACTTGCGTAGCCCCACAGACCTGGGGGCTGCAGGCTTTCCTGCTGCCTTCAGCCTCAAAACCACCCTTCCCCACTTAGCGCCGCGCCAGGCCCAAAAATGACCGTATGTCTGGAGATGGGTCCCACTCCCAAAGAGCCAGAAGGGAAAACTATGCCTTGTTCTAAAGCTCTTTGGGAACCGCTTGCGTAGCCCCACACACCTGGGGTCTGCAGGTTTTCCTGCTGCCTTCAGCCTCAAAACCGCCCTTTCCCACTTGGCGTCGCTCCAGACACAAAAAGGGCCATATGTCTGGAGATTGGTCCCACGCCCAAAGAGCCAGCAGGGAAAACTATGCCTTGTTCTAAAGCTCTTTGGGAACGGCTTGCGTAGCCCCACAGACCTGGGGGCTGCAGGCTTTCCTGCTGCCTTCAGCCTCAAAACCGCCCTTTCCCACTTGGCGTCGCTCCAGAAACAAAAATAGCCATATGTCTGGAGATTGGTCCCACGCCCAAAGAGCCAGCAGGGAAAACTATGCCTTGTTCTAAAGCTCTTTGGGAACCGCTTGTGTGGACACACAGACCGGCGGGCTGCAGGCTTTCCTGCTGCCTTCAGCCTCAAAACCGCCCTGTCCCACTTGGCATGGCTCCAGGCCCAAAAATGGCCATATGTCTGGAGATTGGTCCCACGCCCAAAGAGCCAGCAGGGAAAACTATGCCTTGTTCTAAAGCTCTTTGGGAACCGCTTGCGTGGCCCCACAGACCTGGGGGCTGCAGGCTTTCCTGCTGCCTTCAGCCTCAAAACCACCCTTTCCCACTTGGCGCCACGCCAGGCACAAAAATGGCCATATGTCGGGAGACTGGTCCCACGCCCAAAGAGCCAGAAGGGAAAACTATGCCTTGTTCTAAAGCTCTTTGGGAAACGCTTGCGTAGCCCCACACACCTGGGGGCTGCAGGCTTTCCTGCTGCCTTCAGCCTCAAAACCACCCTTTCCCACTTGTCGCCGCCCCAGGCCCAAAAATGCCCATATGTCTGGAGATGGGTCCCACTCCCAAAGAGCCAGAAGGGAAAACTATGCCTTGTTCTAAAGCTCTCTGGGAAACGCTTGCGTAGCCCCACACACCTGGGGGCTGCAGGCTTTCCTGCTGCCTTCAGCCTCAAAACCGCCCTTTCCCACTTGGCGTCGCTCCAGACACAAAAATGGCCATATGTCTGGAGATTGGTCCCACGCCCAAAGAGCCAGCAGGGAAAACTATGCCTTGTTCTAAAGCTCTTTGGGAACCGCTTGTGTGGACACACAGACCGGCGGGCTGCAGGCTTTTCTGCTGCCTTCAACTCAAAACCGCCCTGTCCCACTTGGCGTCGCTCCAGGCACTAAAATGGCCATATGTCTGGAGATTGGTCCCACGCCCAAAGAGCCAGCAGGGAAAACTATGCCTTGTTCTAAAGCTCTTTGGGAAACGCTTACGTAGCCCCACACACCTGGGGGCTGCAGGCTTTCCTGCTACCTTCAGCCTCAAAACCACCCTTTCCCACTTGGAGCCGCGCCAGGCACAAAAATGGCCATATGGCTGGAGACTGGTCCCATGCCCAAAGAGCCAGCAGGGAAAACTAGGCCTTGTTCTAAAGCCCTTTGGGAACGGCTTGCGTAGCCCCACAGACCTGGGGGCTGCAGGCTTTCCTGCTGCCTTCAGCCTCAAAACCACCCTTTCCCACTTAGCGCCGCGCCAGGCCCAAAAATGGCCATATGGCTGGAGACTGGTCCCACGCCCAAAGAGCCAGCAGGGAAAACTATGCCTTGTTCTAAATCTCTTTTGGAACCGCTTGCGTAGCCCCACACACCTGGGGGCTGCAGGATTTCCTGCTGCCTTCAGCCTCAGAACCACCCTTTCCCACTTGGCACCGCACCAGGCCCAAAAATGGCCATATGTCTGGAGATTGGTCCCACGCCCAAAGAGCCAGCAGGGAAAACTATGCATTGTTCTAAAACTCTTTGGGAACGGCTTGCGTAGCCCCACAGACCGGCGGGCTGCAGGCTTTCCTGCTGCCTTCAGCCACAAAACCGCCCTGTCCCACTTGGCGTCGCTCCAGGCACAAAAATGGCCATATGTCTGGAGATTGGTCCCACGCCCAAAGAGCCAGCAGGGAAAATTATGCCTTGTTCTAAAGCTCTTTGGGAACCGATTGCGTAGCCCCACAGACCTGGGGGCTGCAGGCTTTCCTGCTGCCTTCAGCCTCAAAACCACCCTTTCCCACTTTGCGTCGCTCCAGACACAAAAATGGCCATATGTCTGGAGATTGGTCCCACGCCCAAAGAGCCAGCAGGGCAAACTATGCCTTGTTCTAAAGCTCTTTGGGAACGGCTTGCGTAGCCCCACACACCTGGGGGCTGCACCTTTCCTGCTGCCTTCAGCCTCAAAACCGCCCTGTCCCACTTTACGTCGCTCCAGACACAAAAATGGCCATATGTCTGGAGATTGGTCCCACGCCCAAAGAGCCAGCAGGGAAAACTAGGCCTTGTTCTAAAGCTCTTTGGGAACCGCTTGCGTAGCCCCACACACCTGCGAGCTGCAGGCTTTCCTGCCGCCTTCAGCCTCAACACCGCCCTGTCCTACTTGGAGCCGCGCGAGGCACAAATATGGCAATATGGCTGGAGACTGGTCCCACGCCCAAAGAGCCAGCAGGGAAAACTATGCCGTGTTCTAAAGCTCTTTGGGAACGGATTGTGTGGACACACAGACCGGCGGGCTGCAGGCTTTCCTGCTGCCTTCAGCCTAAAAACCACCCTTCCCCACTTGGCGTCGCTCCAGACACAAAAAGGGCCATATGTCTGGAGATTGGTCCCACGCCCAAAGAGCCAGCAGGGAAAACTATGCCTTGTTCTAAAGCTCTTTGGGAACCGCTTGCGTAGCCCCACACACCTGGGGGCTGCAGGCTTTCCTGCTGCCTTCAGCCTCAAAACCGCCCTTTCCCACTTGGCGTCGCTCCAGACACAAAAAGGGCCATATGTCTGGAGATTGGTCCCACGCCCAAAGAGCCAGCAGGGAAAACTATGCCTTGTTCTAAAGCTCTTTGGGAACCGCTTGCGTAGCCCCACGGACCTGGGGGCTGCAGGCTTTCCTGCTGCCTTCAGCCTCAAAACCGCCCTTTCCCACTTGACGTCGCTCCAGACACAAAAATGGCCATATGTCTGGAGATTGGTCCCACGCCCAAAGAGCCAGCAGGGAAAACTATGCCTTGTTCTAAAGCTCTTTGGGAACCGCTTGCGTAGCCCCACAGACCTGGGGGCTGCAGGCTTTCCTGCTGCCTTCAGCCTCAAAACCACCCTTTCCCACTTGGAGCCGCGCGAGGCACAAATATGGCAATATGGCTGGAGACTGGTCCCACGCCAAAAGAGCCAGCAGGGAAAACTATGCCTTGTTCTAAAGCTCTTTGGGAACCGCTTGCGTGGCCCCACACACCTGGGGGCTGCAGGCTTTCCTGCTGCCTTCAGCCTCAAAACCGCCCTGTCCCACTTGGCATCCCTCCAGGCACAAAAATGGCCATATGTCTGGAGATTGGTCCCACGCCCAAAGAGCCAGCAGGGAAAACTATGCCTTGTTCTAAAGCTCTTTGGGAACCGCTTGTGTGGACACACAGACCGGCGGGCTGCAGGCTTTCCTGCTGCCTTCAGCCTCAAAACCACCCTTTCCCACTTGGCGCCGCGCCAGGCACAAAAATGGCAATATGGCTGGAGACTGGTCCCACGCCCAAAGAGCCAGCAGGGAAAACTATGCCTTGTTCTAAAGCTCTTTGGGAACCGTTTGTGTGGACACACAGACCTGGGGGCTGCAGGCTTTCCTGCTGCCTTCAGCCTCAAAACCGCCCTGTCCCACTTTGCGTCGCTCCAGGCACAAAAATGGCCATATGTCTGGAGATTGGTCCCACGCCCAAAGAGCCAGCAGGGAAAACTATGCCTTGTTCTAAAGCTCTTTGTGAAACGCTTGCGTAGCCCCACACACCTGGGGGCTGAAGGGTTTCCTGCTGCCTTCAGCCTCAAAACCACCCTTTCCCACTTGTCGCCGCGCCAGGCCCAAAAATGGCCATATGTCTGGAGACTGGTCCCACGCCCAAAGAGCCAGAAGGGAAAACTATGCCTTGTTCTAAAGCTCTTTGGGAACCGCTTGCATAGCCCCACACACCTGGGGGCTGCAGGCTTTCCTGCTGCCTTCAGCCTCAAAACCGCCCTTTCCCACTTGGCGCCGCGCCAGGCACAAAAATGGCCATATGTCTGGAGATGGGTCCCACTCCCAAAGAGCCAGCAGGGAAAACTATGCCTTGTTCTAAAGCTCTTTGGGAAACGCTTGTGTGGACACACAGACCGGCGGGCTGCAGGCTTTCCTGCTGCCTTCAGCCTCAAAACCGCCCTGTCCCACTTGGCATGGCTCCAGGCCCAAAAATGGCCATATGTCTGGAGATTGGTCCCACGCCCAAAGAGCCAGCAGGGAAAACTATGCCTTGTTCTAAAGCTCTTTGGGAACCGCTTGCGTGGCCCCACAGACCTGGGGGCTGCAGGCTTTCCTGCTGCCTTCAGCCTCAAAACCACCCTTTCCCACTTGGCGCCACGCCAGGCACAAAAATGGCCATATGTCGGGAGACTGGTCCCACGCCCAAAGAGCCAGAAGGGAAAACTATGCCTTGTTCTAAAGCTCTTTGGGAAACGCTTGCGTAGCCCCACACACCTGGGGGCTGCAGGCTTTCCTGCTGCCTTCAGCCTCAAAACCACCCTTTCCCACTTCTCGCCGCCCCAGGCCCAAAAATGCCCATATGTCTGGAGATGGGTCCCACTCCCAAAGAGCCAGAAGGGAAAACTATGCCTTGTTCTAAAGCTCTCTGGGAAACGCTTGCGTAGCCCCACACACCTGGGGGCTGCAGGCTTTCCTGCTGCCTTCAGCCTCAAAACCGCCCTTTCCCACTTGGCGTCGCTCCAGACACAAAAATGGCCATATGTCTGGAGATTGGTCCCACGCCCAAAGAGCCAGCAGGGAAAACTATGCCTTGTTCTAAAGCTCTTTGGGAACCGCTTGTGTGGACACACAGACCGGCGGGCTGCAGGCTTTCCTGCTGCCTTCAACTCAAAACCGCCCTGTCCCACTTGGCGTGGCTCCAGGCACTAAAATGGCCATATGTCTGGAGATTGGTCCCACGCCCAAAGAGCCAGCAGGGAAAACTATGCCTTGTTCTAAAGCTCTTTGGGAACGGCTTGCGTAGCCCCACGGACCTGGGGGCTGCAGGCTTTCCTGCTGCCTTCAGCCTCAAAACCACCCTTTCCCACTTGGCGCCACGCCAGCCACAAAAATGGCCATATGGCTGGAGACTGGTCCCACGCCCAAAGAGCCAGCAGGGAAAACTATGCCTTGTTCTAAAGCTCTTTGGGAACCGCTTGTGTGGACACACAGACCGGCGGGCTGCAGGCTTTCCTGCTGCCTTCAGCCTCAAAACCGCCCTGTCCCACTTTGCGTCGCTCCAGGCACAAAAATGGCCATATGTCTGGAGATTGGTCCCACGCCCAAAGAGCCAGCAGGGAAAACTATGCCTTGTTCTAAAGCTCTTTGGGAACCACTTGCGTAGCCCCACAGACCTGGGGGCTGCAGGCTTTCCTGCTGCCTTCAGCCTCAAAACCACCCTTCCCCACTTAGCGCCGCGCCAGGCCCAAAAATGACCGTATGTCTGGAGATGGGTCCCACTCCCAAAGAGCCAGAAGGGAAAACTATGCCTTGTTCTAAAGCTCTTTGGGAACCGCTTGCGTAGCCCCACACACCTGGGGTCTGCAGGTTTTCCTGCTGCCTTCAGCCTCAAAACCGCCCTTTCCCACTTGGCGTCGCTCCAGACACAAAAAGGGCCATATGTCTGGAGATTGGTCCCACGCCCAAAGAGCCAGCAGGGAAAACTATGCCTTGTTCTAAAGCTCTTTGGGAACGGCTTGCGTAGCCCCACAGACCTGGGGGCTGCAGGCTTTCCTGCTGCCTTCAGCCTCAAAACCGCCCTTTCCCACTTGGCGTCGCTCCAGAAACAAAAATAGCCATATGTCTGGAGATTGGTCCCACGCCCAAAGAGCCAGCAGGGAAAACTATGCCTTGTTCTAAAGCTCTTTGGGAACCGCTTGTGTGGACACACAGACCGGCGGGCTGCAGGCTTTCCTGCTGCCTTCAGCCTCAAAACCGCCCTGTCCCACTTGGCATGGCTCCAGGCCCAAAAATGGCCATATGTCTGGAGATTGGTCCCACGCCCAAAGAGCCAGCAGGGAAAACTATGCCTTGTTCTAAAGCTCTTTGGGAACCGCTTGCGTGGCCCCACAGACCTGGGGGCTGCAGGCTTTCCTGCTGCCTTCAGCCTCAAAACCACCCTTTCCCACTTGGCGCCACGCCAGGCACAAAAATGGCCATATGTCGGGAGACTGGTCCCACGCCCAAAGAGCCAGAAGGGAAAACTATGCCTTGTTCTAAAGCTCTTTGGGAAACGCTTGCGTAGCCCCACACACCTGGGGGCTGCAGGCTTTCCTGCTGCCTTCAGCCTCAAAACCACCCTTTCCCACTTGTCGCCGCCCCAGGCCCAAAAATGCCCATATGTCTGGAGATGGGTCCCACTCCCAAAGAGCCAGAAGGGAAAACTATGCCTTGTTCTAAAGCTCTCTGGGAAACGCTTGCGTAGCCCCACACACCTGGGGGCTGCAGGCTTTCCTGCTGCCTTCAGCCTCAAAACCGCCCTTTCCCACTTGGCGTCGCTCCAGACACAAAAATGGCCATATGTCTGGAGATTGGTCCCACGCCCAAAGAGCCAGCAGGGAAAACTATGCCTTGTTCTAAAGCTCTTTGGGAACCGCTTGTGTGGACACACAGACCGGCGGGCTGCAGGCTTTTCTGCTGCCTTCAACTCAAAACCGCCCTGTCCCACTTGGCGTCGCTCCAGGCACTAAAATGGCCATATGTCTGGAGATTGGTCCCACGCCCAAAGAGCCAGCAGGGAAAACTATGCCTTGTTCTAAAGCTCTTTGGGAAACGCTTACGTAGCCCCACACACCTGGGGGTTGCAGGCTTTCCTGCTACCTTCAGCCTCAAAACCACCCTTTCCCACTTGGAGCCGCGCCAGGCACAAAAATGGCCATATGGCTGGAGACTGGTCCCATGCCCAAAGAGCCAGCAGGGAAAACTAGGCCTTGTTCTAAAGCCCTTTGGGAACGGCTTGCGTAGCCCCACAGACCTGGGGGCTGCAGGCTTTCCTGCTGCCTTCAGCCTCAAAACCACCCTTTCCCACTTAGCGCCGCGCCAGGCCCAAAAATGGCCATATGGCTGGAGACTGGTCCCACGCCCAAAGAGCCAGCAGGGAAAACTATGCCTTGTTCTAAATCTCTTTTGGAACCGCTTGCGTAGCCCCACACACCTGGGGGCTGCAGGATTTCCTGCTGCCTTCAGCCTCAGAACCACCCTTTCCCACTTGGCACCGCACCAGGCCCAAAAATGGCCATATGTCTGGAGATTGGTCCCACGCCCAAAGAGCCAGCAGGGAAAACTATGCATTGTTCTAAAACTCTTTGGGAACGGCTTGCGTAGCCCCACAAACCGGCGGGCTGCAGGCTTTCCTGCTGCCTTCAGCCACAAAACCGCCCTGTCCCACTTGGCGTCGCTCCAGGCACAAAAATGGCCATATGTCTGGAGATTGGTCCCACGCCCAAAGAGCCAGCAGGGAAAATTATGCCTTGTTCTAAAGCTCTTTGGGAACCGATTGCGTAGCCCCACAGACCTGGGGGCTGCAGGCTTTCCTGCTGCCTTCAGCCTCAAAACCACCCTTTCCCACTTTGCGTCGCTCCAGACACAAAAATGGCCATATGTCTGGAGATTGGTCCCACGCCCAAAGAGCCAGCAGGGCAAACTATGCCTTGTTCTAAAGCTCTTTGGGAACGGCTTGCGTAGCCCCACACACCTGGGGGCTGCACCTTTCCTGCTGCCTTCAGCCTCAAAACCGCCCTGTCCCACTTTACGTCGCTCCAGACACAAAAATGGCCATATGTCTGGAGATTGGTCCCACGCCCAAAGAGCCAGCAGGGAAAACTAGGCCTTGTTCTAAAGCTCTTTGGGAACCGCTTGCGTAGCCCCACACACCTGCGAGCTGCAGGCTTTCCTGCCGCCTTCAGCCTCAACACCGCCCTGTCCTACTTGGAGCCGCGCGAGGCACAAATATGGCAATATGGCTGGAGACTGGTCCCACGCCCAAAGAGCCAGCAGGGAAAACTATGCCGTGTTCTAAAGCTCTTTGGGAACGGATTGTGTGGACACACAGACCGGCGGGCTGCAGGCTTTCCTGCTGCCTTCAGCCTAAAAACCACCCTTCCCCACTTGGCGTCGCTCCAGACACAAAAAGGGCCATATGTCTGGAGATTGGTCCCACGCCCAAAGAGCCAGCAGGGAAAACTATGCCTTGTTCTAAAGCTCTTTGGGAACCGCTTGCGTAGCCCCACACACCTGGGGGCTGCAGGCTTTCCTGCTGCCTTCAGCCTCAAAACCGCCCTTTCCCACTTGGCGTCGCTCCAGACACAAAAAGGGCCATATGTCTGGAGATTGGTCCCACGCCCAAAGAGCCAGCAGGGAAAACTATGCCTTGTTCTAAAGCTCTTTGGGAACCGCTTGCGTAGCCCCACACACCTGGGTTCTGCAGGCTTTCCTGCTGCCTTCAGCCTCAAAACCGCCCTTTCCCACTTGACGTCGCTCCAGACACAAAAATGGCCATATGTCTGGAGATTGGTCCCACGCCCAAAGAGCCAGCAGGGAAAACTATGCCTTGTTCTAAAGCTCTTTGGGAACCGCTTGCGTAGCCCCACAGACCTGGGGGCTGCAGGCTTTCCTGCTGCCTTCAGCCTCAAAACCACCCTTTCCCACTTGGAGCCGCGCGAGGCACAAATATGGCCATATGGCTGGAGACTGGTCCCACGCCAAAAGAGCCAGCAGGGAAAACTATGCCTTGTTCTAAAGCTCTTTGGGAACCGCTTGCGTGGCCCCACACACCTGGGGGCTGCAGGCTTTCCTGCTGCCTTCAGCCTCAAAACCGCCCTGTCCCACTTGGCATCCCTCCAGGCACAAAAATGGCCATATGTCTGGAGATTGGTCCCACGCCCAAAGAGCCAGCAGGGAAAACTAGGCCTTGTTCTAAAGCTCTTTGGGAACCGCTTGTGTGGACACACAGACCGGCGGGCTGCAGGCTTTCCTGCTGCCTTCAGCCTCAAAACCACCCTTTCCCACTTGGCGCCGCGCCAGGCACAAAAATGGCAATATGGCTGGAGACTGGTCCCACGCCCAAAGAGCCAGCAGGGAAAACTATGCCTTGTTCTAAAGCTCTTTGGGAACCGTTTGTGTGGACACACAGACCTGGGGGCTGCAGGCTTTCCTGCTGCCTTCAGCCTCAAAACCGCCCTGTCCCACTTTGCGTCGCTCCAGGCACAAAAATGGCCATATGTCTGGAGATTGGTCCCACGCCCAAAGAGCCAGCAGGGAAAACTATGCCTTGTTCTAAAGCTCTTTGTGAAACGCTTGCGTAGCCCCACACACCTGGGGGCTGAAGGGTTTCCTGCTGCCTTCAGCCTCAAAACCACCCTTTCCCACTTCTCGCCGCGCCAGGCCCAAAAATGGCCATATGTCTGGAGACTGGTCCCACGCCCAAAGAGCCAGAAGGGAAAACTATGCCTTGTTCTAAAGCTCTTTGGGAACCGCTTGCATAGCCCCACACACCTGGGGGCTGCAGGCTTTCCTGCTGCCTTCAGCCTCAAAACCGCCCTTTCCCACTTGGCGCCGCGCCAGGCACAAAAATGGCCATATGTCTGGAGATGGGTCCCACTCCCAAAGAGCCAGCAGGGAAAACTATGCCTTGTTCTAAAGCTCTTTGGGAAACGCTTGCGTAGCCCCACACACCTGGGGGCTGCAGGCTTTCCTGCTGCCTTCAGCCTCAAAACCGCCCTGTCCCACTTGGCGTCGCTCCAGACACAAAAATGGCCATATGTCTGGAGATTGGTCCCACGCCCAAAGAGCCAGCAGGGAAAACTATGCCTTGTTCTAAAGCTCTTTGGGAACCGTTTGTGTGGACACACAGACCGGCGGGCTGCAGGCTTTCCTGCTGCCTTCAGCCTCAAAACCGCCCTGTCCCACTTTGCGTCGCTCCAGACACAAAAAGGGCCATATGTCTGGAGATTGGTCCCACGCCCAAAGAGCCAGCAGGGAAAACTATGCCTTGTTCTAAAGCTCTTTGGGAACCGCTTGCGTAGCCCCACACACCTGGTTTCTGCAGGCTTTCCTGCTGCCTTCAGCCTCAAAACCGCCCTTTCCCACTTGGCGCCGCTCCAGACACAAAAATGGCCATATGTCTGGAGATTGGTCCCACGCCCAAAGAGCCAGCAGGGAAAACTATGCCTTGTTCTAAAGCTCTTTGGGAACCGCTTGCGTAGCCCCACACACCTGGGGGCTGCAGGCTTTCCTGCTGCCTTCAGCCTCAAAACCACCCTTTCCCACTTGGAGCCGCGCGAGGCACAAATATGGCTATATGGCTGGAGACTGGTCCCACGCCCAAAGAGCCAGCAGGGAAAACTATGCCTTGTTCTAAAGCTCTTTGGGAACCGCTTGCGTGGCCCCACACACCTGGGGGCTGCAGGCTTTCCTGCTGCCTTCAGCCTCAAAACCGCCCTGTCCCACTTGGCATCCCTCCAGGCACAAAAATGGCCATATGTCTGGAGATTGGTCCCACGCCCAAAGAGCCAGCAGGGAAAACTAGGCCTTGTTCTAAAGCTCTTTGGGAACCGCTTGCGTAGCCCCACACACCTGCGGGCTGCAGGATTTCCTGCTGCCTTCAGCCTCAAAACCACCCTTTCCCACTTGGCGCCGCGCCAGGCACAAAAATGGCAATATGGCTGGAGACTGGTCCCACGCCCAAACAGCCAGCAGGGAAAACTATGCCTTGTTCTAAAGCTCTTTGGGAACCGTTTGTGTGGACACACAGACCGGCGGGCTGCAGGCTTTCCTGCTGCCTTCAGCCTCAAAACCGCCCTGTCCCACTTTGCGTCGCTCCAGACACAAAAAGGGCCATATGTCTGGAGATTGGTCCCACGCCCAAAGAGCCAGCAGGGAAAACTATGCCTTGTTCTAAAGCTCTTTGGGAACCGCTTGCGTAGCCCCACACACCTGGGTTCTGCAGGCTTTCCTGCTGCCTTCAGCCTCAAAACCGCCCTTTCCCACTTGGCGTCGCTCCAGACACAAAAATGGCCATATGTCTGGAGATTGGTCCCACGCCCAAAGAGCCAGCAGGGAAAACTAGGCCTTGTTCTAAAGCTCTTTGGGAACCGCTTGCGTAGCCCCACACACCTGCGGGCTGCAGGATTTCCTGCTGCCTTCAGCCTCAAAACCACCCTTTCCCACTTGGCGCCGCGCCAGGCACAAAAATGGCAATATGGCTGGAGACTGGTCCCACGCCCAAAGAGCCAGCAGGGAAAACTATGCCTTGTTCTAAAGCTGTTTGGGAACCGTTTGTGTGGACACACAGACCTGGGGGCTGCAGGCTTTCCTGCTGCCTTCAGCCTCAAAACCGCCCTGTCCCACTTTGCGTCGCTCCAGGCACAAAAATGGCCATATGTCTGGAGATTGGTCCCACGCCCAAAGAGCCAGCAGGGAAAACTAGGCCTTGTTCTAAAGCTCTTTGTGAAACGCTTGCGTAGCCCCACACACCTGGGGGCTGAAGGGTTTCCTGCTGCCTTCAGCCTCAAAACCACCCTTCCCCACTTGTCGCCGCGCCAGGCACAAAAATGGCCATATGTCTGGAGATTGGTCCCACGCCCAAAGAGCCAGAAGGGAAAACTATGCCTTGCTCTAAAGCTCTTTGGGAACCGCTTGCATAGCCCCACACACCTGCGGGCTGCAGGCTTTCCTGCTGCCTTCAGCCTCAAAACCACCCTGCCCCACTTGGCGCCGCGCCTGGCCCAAAAATGCCCATATGTTTGGAGATGGGTCCCATGCCCAAAGAGCCAGCAGGGAAAACTATGCCTTGTTCTAAAGCTCTTTGGGAAACGCTTGCGTAGCCCCACACACCTGGGGGCTGCAGGCTTTCCTGCTGCCTTCAGCCTCAAAAACACCCTTTCCCACTTGGCGTCGCTCCAGACACAAAAATGGCCATATGTCTGGAGATTGGTCCCACGCCCAAAGAGCCAGCAGGGAAAACTATGCCTTGTTCTAAAGCTCTTTGGGAACCGTTTGTGTGGACACACAGACCGGCGGGCTGCAGGCTTTCCTGCTGCCTTCAGCCTCAAAACCGCCCTGTCCCACTTTGCGTCGCTCCAGACACAAAAAGGGCCATATGTCTGGAGATTGGTCCCACGCCCAAAGAGCCAGCAGGGAAAACTATGCCTTGTTCTAAAGCTCTTTGGGAACCGCTTGCGTAGCCCCACACACCTGGGTTCTGCAGGCTTTCCTGCTGCCTTCAGCCTCAAAACCGCCCTTTCCCACTTGGCGTCGCTCCAGACACAAAAATGGCCATATGTCTGGAGATTGGTCCCACGCCCAAAGAGCCAGCAGGGAAAACTAGGCCTTGTTCTAAAGCTCTTTGGGAACCGCTTGCGTAGCCCCACACACCTGCGGGCTGCAGGATTTCCTGCTGCCTTCAGCCTCAAAACCACCCTTTCCCACTTGGCGCCGCGCCAGGCACAAAAATGGCAATATGGCTGGAGACTGGTCCCACGCCCAAAGAGCCAGCAGGGAAAACTATGCCTTGTTCTAAAGCTCTTTGGGAACCGTTTGTGTGGACACACAGACCTGGGGGCTGCAGGCTTTCCTGCTGCCTTCAGCCTCAAAACCGCCCTGTCCCACTTTGCGTCGCTCCAGGCACAAAAATGGCCATATGTCTGGAGATTGGTCCCACGCCCAAAGAGCCAGCAGGGAAAACTAGGCCTTGTTCTAAAGCTCTTTGTGAAACGCTTGCGTAGCCCCACACACCTGGGGGCTGAAGGGTTTCCTGCTGCCTTCAGCCTCAAAACCACCCTTCCCCACTTGTCGCCGCGCCAGGCACAAAAATGGCCATATGTCTGGAGATTGGTCCCACGCCCAAAGAGCCAGAAGGGAAAACTATGCCTTGCTCTAAAGCTCTTTGGGAACCGCTTGCATAGCCCCACACACCTGCGGGCTGCAGGCTTTCCTGCTGCCTTCAGCCTCAAAACCACCCTGCCCCACTTGGCGCCGCGCCTGGCCCAAAAATGCCCATATGTTTGGAGATGGGTCCCATGCCCAAAGAGCCAGCAGGGAAAACTATGCCTTGTTCTAAAGCTCTTTGGGAAACGCTTGCGTAGCCCCACACACCTGGGGGCTGCAGGCTTTCCTGCTGCCTTCAGCCTCAAAAACACCCTTTCCCACTTGGCGTCGCTCCAGACACAAAAATGGCCATATGTCTGGAGATTGGTCCCACGCCCAAAGAGCCAGCAGGGAAAACTATGCCTTGTTCTAAAGCTCTTTGGGAACCGTTTGTGTGGACACACAGACCGGCGGGCTGCAGGCTTTCCTGCTGCCTTCAGCCTCAAAACCGCCCTGTCCCACTTTGCGTCGCTCCAGACACAAAAAGGGCCATATGTCTGGAGATTGGTCCCACGCCCAAAGAGCCAGCAGGGAAAACTATGCCTTGTTCTAAAGCTCTTTGGGAACCGCTTGCGTAGCCCCACACACCTGGGTTCTGCAGGCTTTCCTGCTGCCTTCAGCCTCAAAACCGCCCTTTCCCACTTGGCGTCGCTCCAGACACAAAAATGGCCATATGTCTGGAGATTGGTCCCACGCCCAAAGAGCCAGCAGGGAAAACTAGGCCTTGTTCTAAAGCTCTTTGGGAACCGCTTGCGTAGCCCCACAGACGTGCGGGCTGCAGGCTTTCCTGCTGCCTTCAGCCTCAAAACCACCCTTTCCCACTTGGAGCCGCGCGAGGCACAAATATGGCAATATGGCTGGAGACTGGTCCCACGCCCAAAGAGCCAGCAGGGAAAACTATGCCTTGTTCTAAAGCTCTTTGGGAACCGCTTGCGTGGCCCCACACACCTGGGGGCTGCAGGCTTTCCTGCTGCCTTCAGCCTCAAAACCGCCCTGTCCCACTTGGCATCCCTCCAGGCACAAAAATGGCCATATGTCTGGAGATTGGTCCCACGCCCAAAGAGCCAGCAGGGAAAACTAGGCCTTGTTCTAAAGCTCTTTGGGAACCGCTTGCGTAGCCCCACACACCTGAGGGCTGCAGGATTTCGTGCTGCCTTCAGCCTCAAAACCACCCTTTCCCACTTGGCGCCGCGCCAGGCACAAAAATGGCAATATGGCTGGAGACTAGTCCCACGCCCAAAGAGCCAGCAGGGAAAACTATGCCTTGTTCTAAAGCTCTTTGGGAACCGTTTGTGTGGACACACAGACCTGGGGGCTGCAGGCTTTCCTGCTGCCTTCAGCCTCAAAACCGCCCTGTCCCACTTTGCGTCGCTCCAGGCACAAAAATGGCCATATGTCTGGAGATTGGTCCCACGCCCAAAGAGCCAGCAGGGAAAACTAGGCCTTGTTCTAAAGCTCTTTGTGAAACGCTTGCGTAGCCCCACACACCTGGGGGCTGAAGGGTTTCCTGCTGCCTTCAGCCTCAAAACCACCCTTCCCCACTTGTCGCCGCGCCAGGCACAAAAATGGCCATATGTCTGGAGATTGGTCCCACGCCCAAAGAGCCAGAAGGGAAAACTATGCCTTGCTCTAAAGCTCTTTGGGAACCGCTTGCATAGCCCCACACACCTGCGGGCTGCAGGCTTTCCTGCTGCCTTCAGCCTCAAAACCACCCTGCCCCACTTGGCGCCGCGCCTGGCCCAAAAATGCCCATATGTTTGGAGATGGGTCCCATGCCCAAAGAGCCAGCAGGGAAAACTATGCCTTGTTCTAAAGCTCTTTGGGAAACGCTTGCGTAGCCCCACACACCTGGGGGCTGCAGGCTTTCCTGCTGCCTTCAGCCTCAAAAACACCCTTTCCCACTTGGCGTCGCTCCAGACACAAAAATGGCCATATGTCTGGAGATTGGTCCCACGCCCAAAGAGCCAGCAGGGAAAACTATGCCTTGTTCTAAAGCTCTTTGGGAACCGTTTGTGTGGACACACAGACCGGCGGGCTGCAGGCTTTCCTGCTGCCTTCAGCCTCAAAACCGCCCTGTCCCACTTTGCGTCGCTCCAGGCACAAAAATGGCCATATGTCTGGAGATTGGTCCCACGCCCAAAGAGCCAGCAGGGAAAACTATGCCTTGTTCTAAAGCTCTTTGTGAAACGCTTGCGTAGCGCCACACACCTGGGGGCTGAAGGGTTTCCTGCTGCCTTCAGCCTCAAAACCACCCTTTCCCACTTGTCGCCGCGCCAGGCCCAAAAATGGCCATATGTCTGGAGACTGGTCCCACGCCCAAAGAGCCAGAAGGGAAAACTATGCCTTGTTCTAAAGCCCTTTGGGAACCGCTTGCATAGCCCCACAGACCTGGGGGCTGCAGGCTTTCCTGCTGCCTTCAGCCTCAAAACCGCCCTTCCCCACTTAGCGTCGCTCCAGACACAAAAATGGCCATATGTCTGGAGATGGGTCCCACTCCCAAAGAGCCAGCAGGGAAAACTATGCCTTGTTCTAAAGCTCTTTGGGAACCGCTTGCGTAGCCCCACAGACCTGGGGGCTGCAGGCTTTCCTGCTGCCTTCAGCCTCAAAACCACCCTTTCCCACTTGGAGCCGCGCGAGGCACAAATATGGCAATATGGCTGGAGACTGGTCCCACGCCAAAAGAGCCAGCAGGGAAAACTATGCCTTGTTCTAAAGCTCTTTGGGAACCGCTTGCGTGGCCCCACACACCTGGGGGCTGCAGGCTTTCCTGCTGCCTTCAGCCTCAAAACCGCCCTGTCCCACTTGGCATCCCTCCAGGCACAAAAATGGCCATATGTCTGGAGATTGGTCCCACGCCCAAAGAGCCAGCAGGGAAAACTAGGCCTTGTTCTAAAGCTCTTTGGGAACCGCTTGTGTGGACACACAGACCGGCGGGCTGCAGGCTTTCCTGCTGCCTTCAGCCTCAAAACCACCCTTTCCCACTTGGCGCCGCGCCAGGCACAAAAATGGCAATATGGCTGGAGACTGGTCCCACGCCCAAAGAGCCAGCAGGGAAAACTATGCCTTGTTCTAAAGCTCTTTGGGAACTGTTTGTGTGGACACACAGACCTGGGGGCTGCAGGCTTTCCTGCTGCCTTCAGCCTCAAAACCGCCCTGTCCCACTTTGCGTCGCTCCAGGCACAAAAATGGCCATATGTCTGGAGATTGGTCCCACGCCCAAAGAGCCAGCAGGGAAAACTATGCCTTGTTCTAAAGCTCTTTGTGAAACGCTTGCGTAGCCCCACACACCTGGGGGCTGAAGGGTTTCCTGCTGCCTTCAGCCTCAAAACCACCCTTTCCCACTTCTCGCCGCGCCAGGCCCAAAAATGGCCATATGTCTGGAGACTGGTCCCACGCCCAAAGAGCCAGAAGGGAAAACTATGCCTTGTTCTAAAGCTCTTTGGGAACCGCTTGCATAGCCCCACACACCTGGGGGCTGCAGGCTTTCCTGCTGCCTTCAGCCTCAAAACCGCCCTTTCCCACTTGGCGCCGCGCCAGGCACAAAAATGGCCATATGTCTGGAGATGGGTCCCACTCCCAAAGAGCCAGCAGGGAAAACTATGCCTTGTTCTAAAGCTCTTTGGGAAACGCTTGCGTAGCCCCACACACCTGGGGGCTGCAGGCTTTCCTGCTGCCTTCAGCCTCAAAACCGCCCTGTCCCACTTGGCGTCGCTCCAGACACAAAAATGGCCATATGTCTGGAGATTGGTCCCACGCCCAAAGAGCCAGCAGGGAAAACTATGCCTTGTTCTAAAGCTCTTTGGGAACCGTTTGTGTGGACACACAGACCGGCGGGCTGCAGGCTTTCCTGCTGCCTTCAGCCTCAAAACCGCCCTGTCCCACTTTGCGTCGCTCCAGACACAAAAAGGGCCATATGTCTGGAGATTGGTCCCACGCCCAAAGAGCCAGCAGGGAAAACTATGCCTTGTTCTAAAGCTCTTTGGGAACCGCTTGCGTAGCCCCACACACCTGGTTTCTGCAGGCTTTCCTGCTGCCTTCAGCCTCAAAACCGCCCTTTCCCACTTGGCGCCGCTCCAGACACAAAAATGGCCATATGTCTGGAGATTGGTCCCACGCCCAAAGAGCCAGCAGGGAAAACTATGCCTTGTTCTAAAGCTCTTTGGGAACCGCTTGCGTAGCCCCACACACCTGGGGGCTGCAGGCTTTCCTGCTGCCTTCAGCCTCAAAACCACCCTTTCCCACTTGGAGCCGCGCGAGGCACAAATATGGCTATATGGCTGGAGACTGGTCCCACGCCCAAAGAGCCAGCAGGGAAAACTAGGCCTTGTTCTAAAGCTCTTTGGGAACCGCTTGCGTGGAGCCACAGACCGGCGGGCTGCAGGCTTTCCTGCTGCCTTCAGCCTCAAAACCGCCCTGTCCCACTTGGCATCCCTCCAGGCACAAAAATGGCCATATGTCTGGAGATTGGTCCCACGCCCAAAGAGCCAGCAGGGAAAACTAGGCCTTGTTCTAAAGCTCTTTGGGAACCGCTTGCGTAGCCCCACACACCTGCGGGCTGCAGGATTTCCTGCTGCCTTCAGCCTCAAAACCACCCTTTCCCACTTGGCGCCGCGCCAGGCACAAAAATGGCAATATGGCTGGAGACTGGTCCCACGCCCAAAGAGCCAGCAGGGAAAACTATGCCTTGTTCTAAAGCTCTTTGGGAACCGTTTGTGTGGACACACAGACCTGGGGGCTGCAGGCTTTCCTGCTGCCTTCAGCCTCAAAACCGCCCTGTCCCACTTTGCGTCGCTCCAGGCACAAAAATGGCCATATGTCTGGAGATTGGTCCCACGCCCAAAGAGCCAGCAGGGAAAACTAGGCCTTGTTCTAAAGCTCTTTGTGAAACGCTTGCGTAGCCCCACACACCTGGGGGCTGAAGGGTTTCCTGCTGCCTTCAGCCTCAAAACCACCCTTCCCCACTTGTCGCCGCGCCAGGCACAAAAATGGCCATATGTCTGGAGATTGGTCCCACGCCCAAAGAGCCAGAAGGGAAAACTATGCCTTGCTCTAAAGCTCTTTGGGAACCGCTTGCATAGCCCCACACACCTGCGGGCTGCAGGCTTTCCTGCTGCCTTCAGCCTCAAAACCACCCTGCCCCACTTGGCGCCGCGCCTGGCCCAAAAATGCCCATATGTTTGGAGATGGGTCCCATGCCCAAAGAGCCAGCAGGGAAAACTATGCCTTGTTCTAAAGCTCTTTGGGAAACGCTTGCGTAGCCCCACACACCTGGGGGCTGCAGGCTTTCCTGCTGCCTTCAGCCTCAAAAACACCCTTTCCCACTTGGCGTCGCTCCAGACACAAAAATGGCCATATGTCTGGAGATTGGTCCCACGCCCAAAGAGCCAGCAGGGAAAACTATGCCTTGTTCTAAAGCTCTTTGGGAACCGTTTGTGTGGACACACAGACCGGCGGGCTGCAGGCTTTCCTGCTGCCTTCAGCCTCAAAACCGCCCTGTCCCACTTTGCGTCGCTCCAGACACAAAAAGGGCCATATGTCTGGAGATTGGTCCCACGCCCAAAGAGCCAGCAGGGAAAACTATGCCTTGTTCTAAAGCTCTTTGGGAACCGCTTGCGTAGCCCCACACACCTGGGTTCTGCAGGCTTTCCTGCTGCCTTCAGCCTCAAAACCGCCCTTTCCCACTTGGCGTCGCTCCAGACACAAAAATGGCCATATGTCTGGAGATTGGTCCCACGCCCAAAGAGCCAGCAGGGAAAACTAGGCCTTGTTCTAAAGCTCTTTGGGAACCGCTTGCGTAGCCCCACAGACGTGCGGGCTGCAGGCTTTCCTGCTGCCTTCAGCCTCAAAACCACCCTTTCCCACTTGGAGCCGCGCGAGGCACAAATATGGCAATATGGCTGGAGACTGGTCCCACGCCCAAAGAGCCAGCAGGGAAAACTATGCCTTGTTCTAAAGCTCTTTGGGAACCGCTTGCGTGGCCCCACACACCTGGGGGCTGCAGGCTTTCCTGCTGCCTTCAGCCTCAAAACCGCCCTGTCCCACTTGGCATCCCTCCAGGCACAAAAATGGCCATATGTCTGGAGATTGGTCCCACGCCCAAAGAGCCAGCAGGGAAAACTAGGCCTTGTTCTAAAGCTCTTTGGGAACCGCTTGCGTAGCCCCACACACCTGAGGGCTGCAGGATTTCGTGCTGCCTTCAGCCTCAAAACCACCCTTTCCCACTTGGCGCCGCGCCAGGCACAAAAATGGCAATATGGCTGGAGACTGGTCCCACGCCCAAAGAGCCAGCAGGGAAAACTATGCCTTGTTCTAAAGCTCTTTGGGAACCGTTTGTGTGGACACACAGACCTGGGGGCTGCAGGCGTTCCTGCTGCCTTCAGCCTCAAAACCGCCCTGTCCCACTTTGCGTCGCTCCAGGCACAAAAATGGCCATATGTCTGGAGATTGGTCCCACGCCCAAAGAGCCAGCAGGGAAAACTAGGCCTTGTTCTAAAGCTCTTTGTGAAACGCTTGCGTAGCCCCACACACCTGGGGGCTGAAGGGTTTCCTGCTGCCTTCAGCCTCAAAACCACCCTTCCCCACTTGTCGCCGCGCCAGGCACAAAAATGGCCATATGTCTGGAGATTGGTCCCACGCCCAAAGAGCCAGAAGGGAAAACTATGCCTTGCTCTAAAGCTCTTTGGGAACCGCTTGCATAGCCCCACACACCTGCGGGCTGCAGGCTTTCCTGCTGCCTTCAGCCTCAAAACCACCCTGCCCCACTTGGCGCCGCGCCTGGCCCAAAAATGCCCATATGTTTGGAGATGGGTCCCATGCCCAAAGAGCCAGCAGGGAAAACTATGCCTTGTTCTAAAGCTCTTTGGGAAACGCTTGCGTAGCCCCACACACCTGGGGGCTGCAGGCTTTCCTGCTGCCTTCAGCCTCAAAAACACCCTTTCCCACTTGGCGTCGCTCCAGACACAAAAATGGCCATATGTCTGGAGATTGGTCCCACGCCCAAAGAGCCAGCAGGGAAAACTATGCCTTGTTCTAAAGCTCTTTGGGAACCGTTTGTGTGGACACACAGACCGGCGGGCTGCAGGCTTTCCTGCTGCCTTCAGCCTCAAAACCGCCCTGTCCCACTTTGCGTCGCTCCAGGCACAAAAATGGCCATATGTCTGGAGATTGGTCCCACGCCCAAAGAGCCAGCAGGGAAAACTATGCCTTGTTCTAAAGCTCTTTGTGAAACGCTTGCGTAGCCCCACACACCTGGGGGCTGAAGGGTTTCCTGCTGCCTTCAGCCTCAAAACCACCCTTTCCCACTTGTCGCCGCGCCAGGCCCAAAAATGGCCATATGTCTGGAGACTGGTCCCACGCCCAAAGAGCCAGAAGGGAAAACTATGCCTTGTTCTAAAGCCCTTTGGGAACCGCTTGCATAGCCCCACAGACCTGGGGGCTGCAGGCTTTCCTGCTGCCTTCAGCCTCAAAACCGCCCTTCCCCACTTAGCGTCGCTCCAGACACAAAAATGGCCATATGTCTGGAGATGGGTCCCACTCCCAAAGAGCCAGCAGGGAAAACTATGCCTTGTTCTAAAGCTCTTTGGGAACCGCTTGCGTAGCCCCACACACCTGGGGGCTGCAGGCTTTCCTGCTGCCTTCAGCCTCAAAACCGCCCTTTCCCACTTGGCGTCGCTCCAGGCACAAAAAGGGCCATATGTCTGGAGATTGGTCCCACGCCCAAAGAGCCAGCAGGGAAAACTATGCCTTGTTCTAAAGCTCTTTGGGAACCGCTTGCGTAGCCCCACACACCTGGGGGCTGCAGGCTTTCCTGCTGCCTTCAGCCTCAAAACCACCCTTTCCCACTTGGAGCCGCGCGAGGCACAAATATGGCAATATGGCTGGAGACTGGTCCCACGCCCAAAGAGCCAGCAGGGAAAACTATGCCTTGTTCTAAAGCTCTTTGGGAACCGCTTGCGTGGAGCCACAGACCGGCGGGCTGCAGGCTTTCCTGCTGCCTTCAGCCTCAAAACCGCCCTTTCCCACTTGGCGTCGCTCCAGACACAAAAATGCCCATATGTCTGGAGATTGGTCCCACGCCCAAAGAGCCAGCAGGGAAAACTAGGCCTTGTTCTAAAGCTCTTTGGGAACGGCTTGCGTAGCCCCACAGACCTGGGGGCTGCAGGCTTTCCTGCTGCCTTCAGCCTCAAAACCACCCTTTCCCACTTGGCGCCGCGCCAGGCACAAAAATGGCAATATGGCTGGAGACTGGTCCCACGCCCAAAGAGCCAGCAGGGAAAACTATGCCTTGTTCTAAAGCTCTTTGGGAACCTCTTGCGTGGCCCCACACACCTGGGGGCTGCAGGATTTCCTGCTGCCTTCAGCCTCAAAACCGCCCTGTCCCACTTGGCGTCGCTCCAGGCACAAAAATGGCCATATGTCTGGAGATTGGTCCCACGCCCAA